>NC_136970.1:26023797-26231297 GCF_032717465.1 Coenobita brevimanus | reverse complement strand
ATATATATATATATATATTCATAAACAGCACGTGACTAATGAATGACTATATTGCACAAGGGAAAAAAGTAACTATTTACCCAAGTGTTCTTATATATTACCCTGTGTAAGGGAGAGATGTAAACATACTCCATGTTTCCTCTTCTATTATTCACCATTATCACAACATATTTCTGAACGGTTTGCGTAACTATCTGTATCTGAAAGTAAACGCATTGGCCAGTGGCTGGTAATTAAGGCCCTTCCATAACTGTGTTTATTTTCCTGTAGTTCTTTGTTGAACATAAATCATTATCAAGCTACACCTACACCTGTAATTGTATAACCACACATCCACACCTGTCAGTAATTGTATATCCACACCCATCCACATCTGCCAGTAACTGTTTATTGTTACATAGCCTATGATTTCATCATCCTTTGTGTAATTTTAACGCACAGTATGCTGCATGTTTGATCACGAGCGTGTTCTGCCTCAGTCCCCCCCTTCTACCGTTATAGTAGAGTAAGTCGTCCTTTCTGTTGTTCAGAGCAGGATTGTCAGCTCTTTGTCCCCTAGGCTTCATTTGCGCGTCCTTCTTACAAGTTGTATCGAGCTCTGCCGGCCCCTATATAATGAGCTCAGTCTCTGCATCATTGCCACTCTGATCTGCTCCTCATTTTGTTCACATCTCCGTCCTCCCCTGTACAGTTATTATTGTGAGTACTCAGGAAGTCTCCAACCATCTAGCAGCTGTGTAATTTGAGTATAACTATTATTGCATTTTTTCCTTGTACTGTATAGCATAAGGTGTTGATTTGTAGGCCTAGTGAGTTTTTTTTTGTAATTTATGTAAGGGTTCTTGTTGTCAGCCATCATTAATAATATTTTGTATCTGTAATAATTTATCTTGCATTAACTGAGCATTACCCAGTGTATTTTCATTTTATCAGGGCTGACTTAGGTAAATTTACTCTTGCTAATTTCATGTTAATAGAGGCTATTGCAGTTAACCATATATTTAACCTGTTTTTTGCTATTACATTATCCTTATGAGTCCTGAATGTTTTGTTGTTAGTTTGAGCATTAAACTTTAACTTGTAATTTTACCTAACTCTTTTGTTTTGAACCTGGAACTTTACGGGACAGTAGTGACTCTTAGTATTCTCACATAAAGTGTACATTATCTTTCTCTGTTCCGTAACATAAATTTGGCGACCTCATATCAGGATATTCAGGATATTATCATAAGGATATTGCTTGATATTTTGTGACTGTTACTTATTCATGATGTCTACTATTACTACACTTGATGAAGCCAAAGATTTTTTGTCAAATGTGCAAACAGTGTGTGATGTAGAAAACAGAACAAAGAATGAACTTAAGCTTGTTGCTCAACAATTGGGAATTGCAGTTCACTCTCATCATTCTAAAGATCAAATTGTTGGCATGATTAATAAAAGCTTGTTTAATGTAACTCCTCCAAATGAGCAAACGCAGATTGAATTAGCTAAGTTACAGCTAGCCCTGCAGGAGGCTCGTGTGAAGGAAGCTGAATTTCAAGCACGTGCTAAAGAGGCTGAGTCTCAGGCTAAGGAGGCTTGTGTTAAGGAGGCAAATGCTCGTATTCAAGAGGCACAGGTACAGGCTCAGGCACAAACTGAACTTGCTAGGATTCAGGCAGACCATGAGTATCGCATGAAACAAGGTGGAACTGGATCATCTAGCTCTGATGATTTTGATGTGGCTAAAAATGTTAAACTTGTCCCTCCTTTTAATGAATCTGATTTAACAAAGTATTTTCAGTTGTTTGAGAGGGTAGCAACAGGTTTTAATTGGCCCAAGGAGTATTGGCCAGTACTCCTTCAAACTGTTCTCACCAGTAAAGCTCAAGTAACTTATGCATCTTTGCCTCAGGATCAATCTGATAATTATGATGTAGTTAAGAGCTTGATTCTTAAGGCCTATGAGCTTGTTCCTGAAGCCTATAGAGTAAAATTTAGGACAACTTATAAGCAAGATAAGCAATCCCATGCTGAGTATGCAAAAATGAAAGAAGATCTGTTAGAGCAGTGGTTAAATTCTAAGAATGTGGATTCTGATTTTGGTAAATTTAAGCAGATAATTTTGCTGGAGGACTTCAAGAGGTGTATTAGTAAAGATGTGAGCCTATATCTTGATGAGAAAAGAACAGATAATTTGTCTGATGCTGCAGCTTTAGCTGATGAATATGTTCTCACTCACAAGAGATATTCTAGAGAAAGAAGGAAAGCTGAGAGTATGTACGTTGCCTCTACTCAGAGTACAGGTAACAGGAAAGAGAATAAAGATGATGTTTCTCAGGAAGTAAATACCAGCTTCACCTCTAGATTTCGGAAAAGTAAATGTACTTATTGTAGTAAGCTTGGTCATACAACGGAGAAATGTTTCAGGAGACAACGTGATCTGAACAAAAAGGAGTCTTTAAATATTCAGTCAATTGGTCTAGTGTCCACTCTTGAGAGTTCCCAGAATTCTTTAACTGAGTTAACTGAACCTTCTTTGAGGGGTAACGTAAATTCTCATGATGGAGCTCCTCTTTTGAGCAGTAACGTGGGTGACACTCTCAAGAGTCCATGTGCTAATTTCCTGTCTGATGGTTTTGTCAGTCCTCTGGACAGTAATGACAGGAAATCAGTTAAAATATATCGTGATACAGGTGCTTGCCAATCCCTTATGCTGACCAGTGTTCTAGGCTCTAATGTTAATTCCTCTGATGAAACTGTAATCTTACAAGGTGTAGGGAATAATTACTTCTCTGTCCCTCTGTGCAGAGTGTATTTAGAGTCTGGTTTTGTTAATGGTTCCGTTATGGTTGGGTTGGTTGAGACACTCCCAATGTCAGGTGTAACTTTCTTACTTGGAAATGATATTGGTGGAAGTCAAGTGTGTCCAGCTCCTCAGTTGTCTAGTGAGCCAGTGGCTGCGTCCCAGGATTGTGATGTCCCTGATGTGTTCCCTGCATGTGCTGTCACTAGGGCTAAGTCTAAAGTTACTGGTGATTTAGAGGATAATGATGATGATGATGTTATCCTAGCTGACACTTTCTTGCTAATTTGGACCACTCACCAGATGAGGCAGTACCCCGTAGTGTTGATAATTTGTCTCATCAAGAGTTGGTTGAGTTGCAGGTTGCTGACCCTGAGTTGAAAGGTCTAGCTAACTCTGCTTGCAGTGAGGAAGAGTCAGCTGGTGCTTCTACTTGTTGTTATATAAAGTCAGGAGTACTTATGAGGAAGTGGAGACCCCCAACAGCATCAGCCGACTGTGAGTGGGAGGTTGTACATCAAGTTGTCATCCCTCGTGTCTGTAGGCAGGATATCATTAGAGTGGCTCATGATTCCAGTTTGGCAGGACACCTTGGAGTGAGGAAGACTGTGGCACGCATTTTGAAACACTTCTACTGGCCATGTATCTTCAGGGACGTTTCCTGGTATTGTAAGTCTTGTCACACCTGTCAAGTTGTGTGGAAGTGTAATCAGACCGAAAAGGTTGCACCTCTAGTTCCCATTCCTCCTTTTGAGGCGCCTTTCACCCGTGTGTTGGTGGATATTGTGGGCCCTCTTCCTAAGACTTCTTCAGGATTTTCTTATGTGTTGACCCTAATTGATATGGCTACTCGTTATCCTGAAGCCATTCCACTTAGAAATATCTCAGCAAAGAACGTGGTTAAGGAAATGCTAGGGTTCTTCACAAAGTTTGGTCTGCCCAAGGAGGTACAGTCAGACCGGGGAAGTAATTTCATGTCAAACGTTTTCAAGCAGTCTCTGAAAGAGTTGGGCATCGCCCAGATCACGTCTTCAGCTTACCATCCCCAGACCCAAGGAGCGTTGGAGAGATATCATCAAACACTCAAATCGATGCTCAAGAAATACTGTTTGGAACATCAGAAAGACTGGGATGAAGGTCTTCCATTCGTTGTATTTGCTGCAAGAGAATCTCCAAATGAATCACTGGGCTTCTCACCTTTTGAACTACTGTTTGGCCATGAAGTAAGAGGACCCCTTAAGTTACTCAAGGAATGCTGGCTGTCGGAGGAAGATGACGTCAACCTGCTGGAGTATGTGATGAAGTTCAAAGAACGGCTCTCCACTGCCTTACAGCTGGCGAGAGAGAATTTAGGAGCTGCTCAGGAGAAGATGAAGACTTGGTATGATAAGAAGTCCAGGTTACGCCACTTTCAGCCAGGAGATCAGGTTTTGATTCTGCTACCGGTTCATGGGCAACCTCTTCAAGCCAAGTTTAGTGGTCCTTATTTTGTGGAGAAGAAACTCAGTGATGTCAACTATGTCATCGCCACACCAGATCGTAGAAAGAACAAGCAACTATGTCACATCAACATGCTAAAGTTATATCACAGGCGGGACGAAAATAATCCAGTCTGCACTGTAGCTGTTCCACCCGAGTCTGCAAGTGAAGTTCTCCCATGCAGTATGAGCCTGAGTGATAGTGTGGGGAAGAATCCTTATATCATGAATGATCTCCAGACTAAGCTTTCTCATCTACCTCCTGAGGAAAGGCAGGAGTTTTCGGCATTACTGCTGGAGTACCCGCAAGTGTTCCGTGCCACTCCAGGAAGAACCACTGTGTTGATGCATGATGTCGATGTTGGAGACGCAAAGCCAATTAAACTGCCTCCTTACCGTGTGAACCCAGTGAAAGTTCCTCTCATCCAGAAGGAGCTTGGCTACCTGTTGGACCACAAGATGATAGAGCCCTGTCAGAGCGAGTGGAGTTCTCCTGTCACTCTAGTCCCTAAGCCAGCTGGGTCACAGCGGCTTTGCATTGACTACAGACGTGTTAATCAGATAACCAAAACAGACACTTACCCTCTCCCTCGCGTGGAAGATTGCATAGACAAGATCGGAAAGGCTAGGTACATAAGTAAGTTTGATTTGTTAAAGGGATACTGGGAAGTACCTAGGACTGAACGTGCTAGGGAGATCTCATGTTTTGTAACACTAGGAAAGACTTTTGCATGTTCTGTAATGCCATATACAGATTGTTTTAGAGTAATAAGAAATTTCCTTTGTAAATTTCGTTTTTCTTTGTGGGGAGGTGTTACATAGCCTATGATTTCATCATCCTTTGTGTAATTTTAACGCACAGTATGCTGCATGTTTGATCACGAGCGTGTTCTGCCTCAGTCCCCCCCTTCTACCGTTATAGTAGAGTAAGTCGTCCTTTCTGTTGTTCAGAGCAGGATTGTCAGCTCTTTGTCCCCTAGGCTTCATTTGCGCGTCCTTCTTACAAGTTGTATCGAGCTCTGCCGGCCCCTATATAATGAGCTCAGTCTCTGCATCATTGCCACTTAGATCTGCTCCTCATTTTGTTCACATCTCCGTCCTCCCCTGTACAGTTATTATTGTGAGTACTCAGGAAGTCTCCAACCATCTAGCAGCTGTGTAATTTGAGTATAACTGTTATTGCATTTTTTCCTTGTACTGTATAGCATAAGGTGTTGATTTGTAGGCCTAGTGAGTTTTTTTTTGTAATTTATGTAAGGGTTCTTGTTGTCAGCCATCATTAATATTTTGTATCTGTAATAATTTATCTTGCATTAACTGAGCATTACCCAGTGTATTTTCATTTTATCAGGGCTGACTTAGGTAAATTTACTCTTGCTAATTTCATGTTAATAGAGGCTATTGCAGTTAACCATATATTTAACCTGTTTTTTGCCATTACATTATCCTTATGAGTCCTGAATGTTTTGTTGTTAGTTTGAGGATTAAACTATAACTTGTAATTTTACCTAACTCTTTTGCTTTGAACCTGGAACTTTGCGGGACAGTAGTGACTCTTAGTATTCTCACATAAAGTGTACATTATCTTTCTCTGTTCCGTAACAATATCCACACACATCCACTCCTGCCAGTAATTGCACATCCGCACACACACATATCCGCACCAGTCATTAATTGTATTTACACATACATCCACATCTGTCAGTAACTGTATATCCAAACACTCCACATCTGTCAGTAACTATATATCCAAACACCACATCTGTCAGTAACTGTATCTCCACACACATCCACATCTGTCAGTAATTGTATATCCACACACATCCACATCTGTCAGTAATTGTATATCCACACACATCCACATCTGTCAGTAACTGTATCTCCACACACATCCACATGTCAGTAATTGTATATCCACACACATCCACATCTGTCAGTAACTGTATATCCACACACCTACACTAGCCACTATATCTGTGCCATTTGTTTCTGTGCACCGATTCATCATTTTTTTTTCCACTCATTCATTCATCCATCTATCCACTCATTTATTCATTAACGCCGTCTTTTTGTCTATCTTTTTATTATGTAATCCATCCCTCCATCCATCTCACCATTCATCAGTCAGCTCATATATATATATATATATATATATATATATATATATATATATATATATATATATATATATATATATATGAGCCCCGCTGTTTGCTTGTTTGATTATTTGTTTAGCCTTCAATAACGCCCTAATCAAGGGCCAGAGACCCCCCGACCCATATACATTCTGCATCAGGGTGACCCAAGGATGGTTTTAGGGGGGTTAAAATTCAGATCTGGGTCATCTAAGATCACCGGTTGAGTGTTCACCTTTTTGGCCCGGGGAACACCGTGTACCCCTGCAGCCAAATTTTTGGCATGGAAACTCACATGACCTCCATTTCGGACATAGGCTAGGTGAGGCTGACCTCCGAAGTTATTAGAGGTCACTGGTTGGAAGTCACTTGAAGTCACCGGTATTAGTAAACAAGTGCGCATAAATACTGTCCGTTAGTCTGCGAAAGCTGAAACAGAAAGTTCTTGGACCTCTGATAATCCCTCTTCAGAAGCATAGGAGGTACATGGTCTTTCTGGAGTACAAAGCTTGAACTAGAACAAGTAGGACTGGAGTGTTCGTCTTTTTGGCCGGGCAACGCCGAGTACCTCTGCTGTTGTATATATATATTTATGGACAGATGGATAGAAAAAGAAATAAATAGATAGATCGATAGATCGATTAATCGGTAGATAGATAGATAGATCAATAGATAGACAGATACAAATATAGATGAAACTCTCTCTCTCTCTCTCTCTCTCTCTCTCTCTCTCTCTTAATTTATATATATATATATATATATATATATATATATATATATATATATATATATATATATATATACTGTATGTATGTATATGTTTGTACATACATAGCCACATACATGTCTGTCCATCTCACCAACTATACTGTATCCATCCATGCATTCATCAGCTTTACTACCCTGTGTTCTTGTCAATGTGTCTGTCTGTCAGTCTTTCCCTGAACCTATTCCACTAGTCTACCACCGGTGACCTACCTGCCTGCCTGCTACCTGCCAGCCCCACGGTAATATCAGACGCTGTCATCCTACAGCGGCGTTCATTAACGACATCTTTAACTCTCTCTCTCTCTCTCTCTCTCTCTCTCTCTCTCTCACACACACACACACACACACACACACACACACACACACACATACTTCTTATATTCCCTACCCTGTAGAATACCCACAATCATCTCCCTTGTTTCCTCACAATTACCAGTTTTACACAGTTTTCTTAAACTCTTATTGATTTTCCTCATTTTTTCTACATTATTGTATACCCAAACTTCTTTCCTGGACCTTGAATTTCCTGCAGAGTTCATAGAAGTTGTCTTGAATTCTGCCGGATTGCCCTTCACCTCTCTTCTTTCCTTAGGTAATCACCACAATTTTTAGAACTAAATGATATTCTGCTTGACAGCGTAGCTACATGATTCAGTGACTATCCCATGTTGTTGTTATTGTTGCTAGTGTTGTCTGTAGGCGTACTTTTGAGTGTGGATGTACAAATTGGGTTATTGTGAATACTGTTGATGATGCTGAACCAGGCGGGAGAGGATCCTGAATGAATATATTCACATTCCTAATGTTATCACGTCCATGCTGTGCCAGC
This sequence comes from Coenobita brevimanus, assembly GCF_032717465.1. Taxonomy (NCBI): domain Eukaryota; kingdom Metazoa; phylum Arthropoda; class Malacostraca; order Decapoda; family Coenobitidae; genus Coenobita; species Coenobita brevimanus. The sequence goes on along the minus strand of NC_136970.1, from coordinate 26,223,299 downwards.
ACGCAGTCTTCATCACACCCTCATTTATCACTGTGTAATTGCGGCACAACTGTCATAAAGACTTTGCAGTTAATTGTAGAGAAGTATATGTTAGACTTGTGGTCGAGCGGCTTTTATATCTTGTAGTAGTTTCCCCACCAGATGTCATGTAGTGACGGGAGAGGTAAAGAATAGTATGGGACTATCTTTATTTGTCTTGGAAATATTAAACAGGTATAATAGTATAAGTCCTGGGTAGCTACCTCCCTGTCTCGCTATCTCTCTCTCTCTCTCTCTGTTCTCAAGCTAATCTCCGTCTCGACCTCTCTATAGGGTCGCTTGTCTCCTTCTAAACTCTCTTTCCCAACATCTCGTGTAGTAGGGTGTGTGTGTCCCGCACCTTCCTCATGGCAACAGAACCTTCTCACGAGAGGACTGCTGACAGCTAACTGAATCATCTCCTTACTGGCCGCTGTCGTCAGCTTCTCCGTGTAAGCGTTTAGCGCTGCTCGCTTCTCGCAAACACAACACCTTCTCATCATTTGACTTCCTGCTTCTATCTGTCTCTCTATCTATCTATTTATCTATCTATCTAGTATGATTTGCAATTATAATATGGAGACCTACCACATTGCTCTGCCGCCAAAAATGGCGTACCATCGACATTTAATAGTTATAACATATTAATATATACTACTACATACACATTATAATGAACTTATAAGCTAATTAAGTGAAATACATAATATTGTAAAGTAACATAATTGTATGAATATTGTATACATATATTATTCATAGTAAATAGTGATTATTCAGTAATATTACATTTTAAATAAGTTGTATACATATTTGAATAAATGCAATATAATTGTGCAATGGTAATACTGCTAAGTTATACATTACATATTTGAGTTATCACTTTAGTAATGTCTAATATTTCATCTAACTTGTATGATGATACTGGTAATATAGAATTGTGCTATAATTGTATGACTTATAATATTGTACTAACATTGTGGTACTACATAATTGTGTTGGTTTTATAATTGTAGTTACATTTTGTTAATGCAACTATTACATATGTGTCTTGGCCTTATAATTGTAGTTAAAGTTGCATAAAAGTTACATCTTGTTAATGCAACTGTTTTGTCGTTACATAATTGTTACATATCGTTTGTAGGTACATAATTGTAGTTAAAGTTACATAAAAGTTACATCTTGTTAATGCAACTGTTACATAATTGGCAAAGTGTAACATAATGCAATCGTTTGTCGTTACATAATTATAATATGGAGTAACATAATTGTAATAACTGCAGTCCTAACATATGCTGCGGTCGATGATAGTGATGATGTGTCGTGCCACTTGTATGTGGAGACAACAATTTGCTTTTTTGTTTGTAGTTTACGTGGTATTTTGACTTATGTAGTAACACTTACACTTATTTTCATTTGTTTGTTATGTGATCTTACTCTATTTCTCTTTTTTCTTTCTTACTTTTCTTTCTTTCTTTCTTTTCCTTTTCTTTCTTTTTTTTTTTTTTTTTTTTGTATGTATTGATTTTCCATAGTTTGTTTCTCTTTGCTTGTGTACGCTTTTTTCCATGTTGTTCATGGTTGCATAATTGCTGACTAATTTCCTTGGGATACTTTTTCAAAGTTTAGTTTATATTGCACAGATACTATAAAATGATATTATATAGTCCCATATTTTGTTATTTTATATAAAAAATATATACACTATATACAGTATTAACTATACACACTGACTTGTTCACCTGTACCTATCGTGAGTAATATGTGTGTCAGCACTGTGTGGAAATCATAGTCTTCACGATTGTGTTGAAGATGTTCACTCTTGCTAACGGCATTTGTGTTGGCCATTTTTTTCTTTTCTCTAGTTTACCTTGTAACTTAATTTATATGTTTCCACTAGGTAGCTTTAATTAATAAATGTTTAATACAGTTCTTTTAATTGCTCAGTGAGTAACTGTGATTGGATATTTTCTTTATTACTTTGTAGATGTAATAATGTATAGTTGTATGTATGAAACACGTATTTTATGTAGGTATAAATGGTAACACTCGTTGGTAGTAAATAAATGTTATAATAAATGAATGAATATATACAGTGTAGAATATTTATTGTTGGTGATTATTTAGTGTTTGAGTTATGCAGATAACTGAAGTAAGTATGTGTATTTTAAACTGTAACTATACAGCACGTTTTATATGTTTGTGCAGAAGCTTATTGTCTATCACTGTGTATTGTATGAATGAAGTAACGATGTAACTTACTAATTTTTACCGTGGTGAGAATGGTGTGAGTGGTGGTGCAGGTGGTGTGTTGACTGACGTGGCGTCTGTTCAGCAAGCACGCATGATGACCTCAACTTCCCACACTGGTAGCTGTGGTGAGTGAATGAGTAGCGATGAGTAACTTGAGTGAAGACGAGTGAGTAAGATGAGTTGTAAATCGTGTCTCACTCTTCGTTTGTTTGTTCCCTTTATTCTATGTGGAAGTTTTCTCTGTCCTTTTCTCTAGTGATTTATTCGTAGAGTTGTTAATTGTAGTTGATTGTAGATGGCTGTAGTTGATTGTAGATGGCTGTAGACTTTGTAGAACTGAAGCTAACCTTGTAGTCTCGGTTGCTTTTGTAGAAATTTGCTTTTAATTCGGAGACGATGTCCGCAGATTTGCTGGTTTGTCGTTAAGCTACTTGCAAGGCGTCGAGTGATCTCTTGACCTCTGCATCAGCGTAATGATCTGGGAGACGGAGGGGGCAGGAGCTGATATTGTTGGTTGTTGTCAATCTTGATATTTTGTAGGAATTTAATGTTGATTCGTAGACGAGGTTCGTATACGTTCGCTGCTACCAAATGTCATAAAGACTTTGCAGTTAATTGTAGAGAAGTATATGTTAGACTTGTGGTCGAGCGGCTTTTATATCTTGTAGTAGTTTCCCCACCAGATGTCATGTAGTGACGGGAGAGGTAAAGAATAGTATGGGACTATCTTTATTTGTCTTGGAAATATTAAACAGGTATAATAGTATAAGTCCTGGGTAGCTACCTCCCTGTCTCGCTATCTCTCTCTCTCTCTCTCTGTTCTCAAGCTAATCTCCGTCTCGACCTCTCTATAGGGTCGCTTGTCTCCTTCTAAACTCTCTTTCCCAACATCTCGTGTAGTAGGGTGTGTGTGTCCCGCACCTTCCTCATGGCAACAGAACCTTCTCACGAGAGGACTGCTGACAGCTAACTGAATCATCTCCTTACTGGCCGCTGTCGTCAGCTTTCCTCCGTGTAAGCGTTTAGCGCTGCTCGCTTCTCGCAAACACAACACCTTCTCATCATTTGACTTCCTGCTTCTATCTGTCTCTCTATCTATCTATTTATCTATCTATCTAGTATGATTTGCAATTATAATATGGAGACCTACCACACAACTAAATCACTTCGCTGATTCTAGGCGTAAGTGGGCCAGAAAAGTTTAGGCTTCCAGTACTTGGCGTAATATGATATTGAGAAACACCGTCATAACATGGAAGAAATAGCTCTTTCCTGTATCATATTCGCCACATCTTCACGTGCTGGTGGGACGTCAAGTGGAAAAGATGATATTGGATACACTTGCCGTAAATTAGGTTAAGCTTTCTTGCATTGTGCTTAAGGCTCAGACGCTGAGAGCTTTTATCAATACGGTATTGCTTTGAAAATACGGAACACAAATGAAAGTGCTGGGAGACCTTAGATGATTCGCTGATGGCGTTCATCGGCAAACATTGTTCGTGACACTACAATCCTAGAATTCCATCCCTTTTTTTTTTTTTTTTTTTGCTCGCTCCCACACCTTCCTTCCTCCTTTTGCACTGCCTCGTCATCCATCCCTCCTTCCATCTGCCTTCCCTCACAATATTCTCTAACTTTTCCTTGCTTCTTTCTTACATTTCCTCTGCATCAGTTTATGCCCCCCTTCCTCTTCCTCCATTCCCCCATCTTCCTTTCGTCTCCCCAGTGTGCTACCTCCCCATTTTCCCCATATATACTCAACACTCCATTATCTGTCCAGTGTGCTATCATCCCAGTCTCCACATACATACTCAGCACCCCAGCATCAGTCCAATATGTTATCACCCCTATTCTCCCCATATATATACTTAGCACCCCAGCATCTGTCCAGTGTGGTATCATCCCATTCTCCACATATATACCCAGCACCCAAGCATCTGTCCAGTGTGCTATCACCCCATTCTCCACAAACATTCCCAGCACCACAGCATTTCTCCAGTGTGCTATCACCCCTATTGTCCCTACAAATACACAGCACCCAAGTTTCTCCCCAGTGTGCTGTCACCTCCATTACCACCATATACACCCAGCACTCTGCCAGTGGGCGTGTTGGTAAATAACAGTGGTGTCGGGGAGTCAATGGCGCAACAAAGTGGCTATTTTGTGTCTCTGATTTTATGGCTGCCGCGGTGTTTTACACCCTCCTGATAGTTTGCATTTTGGTGCAGTGTAGTACTTTGACTTTTTTTCCATGTGGTTTTAAGTTTCATTTTGATGGTGCGATGTTGTAGGAGTGTTTGATGCTTTAAACACTGATATAGTGTGATATAGTGTTTTAGCTAGGATTTATTCTTTTGTACAGAAGTTTAAGTTTTATTTAGATGTTATATTGAAGCTTTTAATGGTTTATATACTGGTAAAGTGTTGTACTGTTTTTCTTCTGTGTTGTTTTAAGTTTCATTAAATAGATGTGGTGTTGTAGGGACATTTGATGTTTACATTTTCATGCTGGGCTGTAGCCTGCCTAAGTTATATTTATATATTTTTATATTTATTCATTTCTGTTGCAGCTCAGTATTTTTAGTCTCGCAACACGGATGGAAGATACTGTCTTTTTTGTTGATTTCTGTAATTTCGTTTAATATTTATTTTAATATTTTAGGGCAGGTTAAGAGACTGGTGAAGGAGAGTAAAAAGAAAGTGGATGAGGAGTTTGGGAGGAATCTGAGTGTGAAATGGAGGGAGAGTAAGAAATTGTTTTGGAAGGAGGTAAAGAAAGTAAGGCAGTGTGAAAGGGGAAATAGTAGGGGAGTGAAAGATAGGAATAATAGATTGTTGGTGGAGAAGAGAGAGAAACTGAGGAGATGGAAGGAGCACTTTGAGGATTTGTTGAATGTGGAGAGTGAGAGCAGTGCGAGTGTAAGTGGTTGGGGAATGGCTGGGAGAAGAAGAGATGAGAGGAGGGAGGAAGAGATCAGTAGGTCGGAAGTAGTGGAAGCAATGAAGAATATTAAGTTGGGAAAGGCCCCAGGAATTGATGGAGTGTGTGGTGAAATGCTTAGGTATGGGGGTGAGATTGTTGTGGAGTGGATATGGAAGTTGTGTAGATTGGCTTGGGAAGAGGGAAGGGTTCCAGAGGACTGGAAATCAGGTATAATTGTTCCTTTATACAAAGGAAAAGGAGAGATAGAAGTATGTGGTAACCATAGGGGTATTTGCCTACTTAGTGTGACTGGTAAAATATATGGTAGAATACTCATTGATAGAGTTAGGCATATGACAGAGGAGCTAGTTGGAGAAGTACAAGGGGGATTTAGGAAGGGAAAAGGGTGTGTAGATCAGATATTTGTTCTAAGATGTTTAGTGGAGAAGTATCTAGAGAAGGGAAGGAAAGTGTATGCTGCCTTCATGGACTTGGAGAAAGCTTATGACAGAATAGATAGGCAAGGTATGTGGAAGGCATTAAGAATATATGGAGTGGAGGGGAAATTGTTGAGTGCTGTGAAGAGTATGTACGAGGGAGCTAGGGTTACGGTGCGAGTGGATGGTGCGCTGAGTGAGTTCTTTGATCTCAATGTGGGACTGAAACAGGGTTGTGTGATGTCTCCATGGCTGTTTAATATATACATGGATGGGGTTGTAAAGGAGGTGCAGGGTAGGGCAGTGAATGTGGGGGTGGCTCTAATGAATGAGGGTGAGATTTGGAAGCTTCCGGTGTTGCTGTTTGCTGATGATACAGTACTGTTGAGTGAAGATGAATGGGAGTTGCAAGGTTTGGTGAATGAATTTGGGACAGTGTGTAGGAGGAGGAATCTGAAAATTAATGTAAACAAAAGTAAAGTTATGATGTTTGAGAGGAATGAAGTCACAGAGTGTGCAGTGAGGTTGGATGGTGAGGATATGGAGAATGTGAGTGCATTCAAGTACTTGGGTAGTGTGATGAGTAAGGATGGAACTTTGGGGGATGAAGTGCGTGAAAGGGTACAGCAGGGAAGGAAGGTTGTTGGTACACTGAAAGCTGTGATGAGAAATAGGGAGGTGAGTATGGAAGTTAAAAAGTCACTGCATGATAGTATTGTGATCCCTACCCTGACGTATGGAAGCGAGGCATAGACCTTGCAAGAGGGGAACAAGTCAAGAGTGAGAGCAGTGGAAATGAGTTACTTGAGAGGAGCATGTGGAGTGAAGTGGAGGGACAGGTTGACGAATGAAGAAGTGAAGGAACGCTGTGGGGTGGATGTGGATGTGGTTGAGAAGATTAGGAGAAATACACTCAGGTGGTTTGGACATGTGAAGAGAATGGAGAATGAAAGACTGACTAAGAGGGTGTATGTAGGTGAGGTGGAGGGAGGGAGAGGGAGAGGTAGACCGAGGATGAGGTGGAGGGATGGAGTTGAGAGGTATACAAGGGAGGGGGGGTGAGTTGGGGGGAGGGTAGTCAAATGGTGGGTGACAGAGCGACTTGGAGGCGTTTTGTCTGTGGCCACCCTTTGCGGGATTAGGGCGTCGGGCTATAGATAGATAGATAGATTTTATTCTGTGTGTTGTTTTATCGGCTTTGTTTCGAAAACTGTTTTATAGGAAGATTTCTGTAGTTTTACCTTTTACCCGTCCGCGCACCGGAGGAGCTTGGAGATGGGTACTGTTTTCACTCGGATTGTTTGTCTGTCTGTCTGTTAACAACTTTACGCGAAAACTACTGGAGCTATTTTGACAACAATTACGGGGTTGATGGGCTATGGCCTGATCACCTGATTTAATTTTGGGCTAAACTGGGCCAAGGCCCAGTCTGTAGGCCCCCATATTATAAAAAGAAAATATTAAATAGTTTTTTTTTTTTTTTTCCTAAACTCCATTCAAATTCGTCAGATAGACATGAAACCAAAACCTAAATGTGCACCTTTCAGATCAGCATCCTATAACATGCCTCATTACATCAGGGGGATCACCCCCTAGTTAGCGGTAGGGGAACCAATGTCAGGTGGGCTGGGCCTAAAATTTCAAATGGGCATAAAATCATAAATTTTCACCCGATTTACTCCCAATTTGATATGTGACACTTTTGACTTGATATCCCATTGTGTTTATACGTCGTCACTAAAATGACTGCCGGGGACGGGTTTGCTGTGTCTTGGCACCGCTTCTTGTTTGTTTTGTGTTTTGCGTTTCCTGTTTGTTTCTGTCGTTCATTTAGGAACTGTTTATGTTCAGGGCGTACTTTTTTTTTTTTTTTTAACTTCTCCGGTTCGTTTTTCTTTGGTGTAAATATTTCTTTGGTGTATCATTTGTATTGCATGTATGATAATTCATTTTAGTGCTTTTTTTTTTTTTTTTTTTTACCGTTGAGAAAAAGAAAATCTAATCTCCTTCCCCTATCTCTGTACCTCTTTCTCCTCCCTCTGTATATCTTTCCCCTCCTCTCTCTCTTCCCTCTCTCTGCTATTTTTCTGTTCTTGTGTTCTGCTCCTTTGTCGACTTCCTCAGCAATCCATTTTTCCTTCCTCGTTCTATCTCTTTCACCCTCAATTTCTCTCTTGTATTGTTGTCTTGTCTTCTTTCCATTTACTGTAAAAAAAGATAAAAAATGAACCCATCCTTAAGTCGTTTAAGTTTTTAGTGAACTGTCTCTTGCATGCATCACTGATGGAGTTTTTTTTCTCTCCATAATTTTTAACATTTCAATATCTATCACAATACATGTTATTTTTTTTACCTTATTTTTTTCTCTTTTATTTGTATTATTGACACTATTTCCTTTCTCCATGATCTTTCATCACTTTTCATTTTAGTAAGCCTTTCCCTTTCCCTCGCCAGTTTGCATTTTTTTTTCTGTGTTTATTATCCAATTCATATGCTTTCACAAATTTCGTTTTCCATATTTTTTGTTTATTAATTTTAATCTGCACCATCTTGCAATATCATAATTATCTTGTCTTGTTATTCCAGCTAGATGCTTCAATACGGTGACATCATTCTTTGGTTCATTCTTTACACTTTCAGGCATCTATTTTGTGCATCACTTTTCGACTTAGAGGAGATAGATACAAACTTCATTAACCTCTTCACTACAAAAAGTCTGTCGCAAGCTGAATAAAATCATTTGTAGACAGCTGGAACAAAATACCAAAGACGTCGTTGGGTTGAAGAGAACAATTAGTGTTTTTATCTTCCCTCTCAGTAATATGGTCTCTTGTTCTCTCTCGAATTATAATATTTAACTTTTGTGGCATTCGTTCCTTTTATCGCCCTTTGCTGCCTTCTTTATCTCATCTTTGCTATTTGTGTGAAGTAATTGGTTTTCTCTCTGTCTCACTTTTCCACTTTAATCTTTTTCTGGCTTCCTTATCTTTATCATCATCGCTGTCTCTTTCTTCCCCACATATGGTGCTCCAGGGTACGGCAAAAGCGAGAGAATCATGAAGTTGTGACTAGGTTCTGACACAAGAAGAAAAATTATTAACCTTAAAGAGAGAGAGAGAGAGAGAGAGAGAGAGAGAGAGAGAGAGAGAGAGAGAGAGAGAGAGAGAGAGAGAGAGAAAGAGAGAGAGGGAGAGAGAGAGAGAGAGAGAGTGTGTGAGTGTGTGTGTGAGGAAGGAGTCAGATAGAGGGAGTAAGAGGAATGACAGGAGGTGAGTGGATCGAGAGGAGGAAGGAGTGAGAATGGGGGTGGATGTTGGTATCAAAGGACGTAAGGGGTGGCTGGGGTTATTGCTCACGTAATACCACTCAGGGATGGGTGAGGCTGGTCACTCTCATCTTAAATGTCAGGACCAACTTGCCTAGTCCCGGTCCTGCTCTCCTCTTGAGGCAACGTAGGAGTGGATGATGGATGGAAGGATGAGAGATGGTGAAAGGAGAAGGGAGAAGATGAGTGAACTAGGGAATGGTAGAAGTGAACAAAGGAGTAGGAGGAGGGTCCATGGTTGTACTGAGAGGGAAGGGAGGGAGAAGGGAGTAACACAACTCCTACACTGAAGACTCAGTAAAATTTCTCGCCCGGACAGAGTACGGAGATGTATTGTTTTTTGGTCGTTTCTTTGTTTGTTTGTTAGCAACATTACGGAAAAATGGCTGAATGAAATTACACGAAATTTTTAGGATGTGTGGGCAGTGGTCCAGAAAGAAAATGATTAATTTTGGAGGTAATCGAGTGACCCTGAAAATTTAAAATTAAGGTCACGGATTTTCAGAGGGCTATAACTTGAAACCGTTTGAAGATAGATATTTACTATTATGAACACACCGGAACTCGTAATTTGGGCTTTCATTTGGCACCAAGACCTTTGACCTTGAGTCAACCTGAAAGGTCAAACTCAGGGTCACAGATATTCAGGGGGCTATAACTCGAAACTGGTTGAGAATAGAGAGATATTTACTATTACAGACATATAGGAAGTCCCATATGGGATTCTAATTGGCACTTTGACCTTTGACCATAAGTGACCTTGAAAAGACAAACTCAAGGTCACAGATATTCAGGCGGTTATAACTTGAAACTCGTTGAAGATAGATATATTTACTCTTATCATGTTATAGGAAGTCTTGTATGGGTTTCCATTTGTCACCATGACCTTTGACCTTGAGTGACCTTGAAAGGTCAAATGGAAGATCACGGATTTTCAAAGGGCATAACTTGAAAACATTTGTTCCATTACCTTGGAATTTATTAGTGTTCTGGCACTAAATGGCAGTACTGGGTCAGTATTTAACAGTCATAAAATAACTGCTGTCGGGCAAGGTTTTTGTGCCTGGCACCCCTTGTTTAAAGGGGTTATGGTTATGTTATACATTATAGTGATAGAACATAATTCTTTTGGACTTATAACTCCAGGGGCAGGTTTAACACAATATTTACAGCCAGACCTAGTTTATTTGAGTTTTTTTTTCTATCCTTCATCCTGTGCTTGTTATTGTTCATTGAGTTCTTTCTGTTCTTCATTCTGTGACTGTAATTGTTCTTTGAGTTAATTCCGACCTTCATTCTTTGCTTGTAGTTGTACACTTAGTACTTGTAATAGCTACATGATTGCTGCCAGACATGACTCCTCCTGCCTAGCTGGGCCTCTTGTCTGTACACCTTCTGCATCTGTGTCAAAGGTTTGACTCACTGCAGGACGTTTCTAGTGATTCACACTCCTGGCACCACTGTTATGTCCCTGTCCCACAGTGCGACAGGCTCCAACATCAATAGTTCAATATAGGAAAGACGTTGCCCAGTGAATTGGTCTTCTGATGGTCAGCCTTTCGGTGTGTAACAACGAGATTAGCTCAGGCGTTGTAAATAACACTGGTTTCTTACGTTGGAGTTTTTTTTTTTTTTTTTTCCAGATAATTACACTTAATGCTTGCCGACTACATTTCAATGTTTTCACAAATACCAGAGCTATATAATCTTCACTAGGCTGCACTGACACTGAACTGCACTGAAACTAAAACTGAAATGGAACTGACTCCCCTAGGCTCTTCCACCTCCTTATACAGCCTTCCTATGTGCTGTACTAGAATGATCTACTACGTTCTCGGAAATGTAACAGTTGCCAACTTGGAGACATCCAAAATATCCAGAGTTTTCTTACACTGCATAACACTCTAAATTGTTTAGCAAACAAACTGAGATGAAATTACATAGTTTAACAGTCACATAAATAAAACATTATGGAGAAAAAGAGCATAGCATTTAGTGCATAACTTTACAAAATACTTCTACTCACAAACAGTGGGCTAGTAGGCAACTCTGACACATAACCAAACTACGAGAATTACTGAGAACCTTCCAGTACTACCTAACTAGCAAATTCCACTTCTCTAATACATTACACATTCATTGAAATCGGGAAATGTATCTATTAACTTCTAATATTTCGTAGCCCTATGTTATTCATTTTATATAATTCTTAACGTGATATACAGTATATTATATTTCATATGATGTGATGAACTCACAGAATTTTTATAGTATATTTATTAGGTTTTCAATGAACGTATGGCAATGCAGTGACCGAAGCAATTTGAAACTCTGCCATCACTTCTTGGGGTGACTGCATCATCAGTGATTTATTTCTCCTGTCCATTCCTTCACTTACCCACTGTCCCAGCGTGACATGTGTAGCTTGGTTGTGAGGCCAGTTTTGGTGTGTAAGTGCGGCCGTAACATAAGCTGAATGACGGACGGTCAGATTAGGTCAAATTAGGCCAGGTTAAATAATAGCCTGTGCATATTTTGACTTCATATTAGCCGGACTTTATGACCTCCGCGAACGACTAATATTAAATTAGTATTAATGTCTAACACCGCTAGCATCACAACACGAGCAAAACTATCCTTGGATAATATAAATGTCTTTATCCGTGCGTGTGTTGTGTGTATCATAACGTTAAGTGGTAATGTCTTTGTTTCTTGCTCATAGCTGTCTTGGGACGTTATTCTAGTCACTATTTGCTTTTTCTTTACGGCATACTTTCTTCGTTCTCTCATGCTCCTTATTTTTGTTGCTTTTTTTCTTGCCTTCCTCCTTGCTTCTTATTTTCTTTGTTTTTCATTTTCCATTTTGTTTAGTTATTTTTATAATTTGTTTCCTTGTTTTCCCTTTTCGTCATTGCTGCATTATCATTTTCACATATCCTCTCTTCTTTTTGCCTTATCTCAACCTTTTTTTTTCTCTACATTCTATTCTAGTTACTTCTCCCACCTCTCCATGTATGTGGCCCAATCCGTGGGATGCTGTTGTGTGGTAATGTATTTGTATTAACTCTCTGGGGCAGCCAAACGCACTTGCTGCCATTCTTCTCACTTCTTTATTCCTCTTCTGAGAATCAGGTGGAAGAACAGGGTGTGAGAATGAATGAGGGAAGGTGGTGTGTTGTGGGAGAAAGAGTCAGTTCATGGAAAGTATATCTTGATTCCTTTTTGTCCTGGCAAACCATCACAGGTTAGTACTGTCACTTCAACCGATGACATAAACAGACTGGCAAACACAAATACACCCACTACAACACTTGGACTTTCACAAACGTCACTCTTCCTACATACATTCCCTCCCCCATTCGTACTTCGCCAGCATGGAGAAGGGTTGATTCTACCTGTCACTCCCTCCAAGAAGGTTCTGTCCTGCAGTGGACCCATTAAAGCAGAAAACATATATTAGTAATCAGACGGCAGGTTAGTTTATAATAATGTACAGTACATATTACCTAAACCCAAAAATCTGTGGACAGCAACCCTGTAGTCCAATGTGGTCAACTGCACATCAGTGAAAAAAAATGGCAGCCTTGCATTCCATCACATACTGTACCAGTAATCAGATGGCATAATAGTTTGTGAAGTAAGATATATATATATATATATATATATATATATATATATATATATATATATATATATATATATATATATATATATATATCTATATATATATATATATATATATATATATATATATATATATATATATATATATATATATATATATATATATCTATATATATATATATATATATATATATATATATATATATATATATATATATATATATATATATATATATATATATATCATCATCATCATCCGGACCTCCTTGCCCGCCTAAGGGCAGGGTGAGGAGTAGCAAGGTCCAGACAGCTAAACCTGTCCAATCCAAATAGGCCACACTTCCATTCACTCAGAATTCAAGCCCCCGGAATCCTCGCTCCACCTTATACACCAAAAACATTCACTACATTCTGCAGCCTCACACAGAGTATTCGACTCAATCAATCCGGACACGCCATGCTCACAAGGTGTGCCAAAATCCCTGATCACGCACTTCTCACAAAATTCATCCAGCCAGCTCGATCTCTCGTCAGTTCCCTAGCCTTACCGACTTCCAAACCTCTCTTCCTCACACACACATCCACCATATCTTTCCACCTTCCCCTTGGCCTCCTCCCTCCTTCAAATTCGCTCAGGTATACCCTTTTTACCACTCTATTGTTATCCATTCTTTCCACATGACCATATCATCTCAGGACACTCTCTTCGATTCTGGTGTCCACCGACTTCCTCATTCCACACCTTTCACGAATCACATTATTTCGTATCCTATCCACCCTCTGTACTCCACATACATTCCTCAGCAGTCCCATATCCACTGCTCTTACTCTTGACTTTACATTTTCATGCCACACCATAGTCTCACACCCATATGTTAGAGTTGGCACTAACACTCCCTTATGTACACCTCGTGCAGCTGCAACACTCAGGCCTCTGTTTCTTATCAAGTCCTTCATTGCACTAGTCACTTTTCTTCCTTGTGTCACTCTACTTTCAACTTCTTTTGCACATTTTCCTCTCTTTTCTATCACTGTACCCAAGTATTTGAACTCTCTCACCAATTCCAGTCTCTCTCCATTCACTGTGACATCACATTGGGAGTCACCTTCTCTCTCAATAACCATCACTTTACTCTTCTCTACATTTACTCTCAAGGCACGACGCGCACAGACATCAGCAAAACTCTGCACTAGCCTACTGAGTTCTTGTCCGGTACTTGCAAACAGTACTGCATCATCAGCATACAACAAATTTGAGATATTCCATCTATCACCATTCATTACCAGCGCCATCCCTCTCTCCATTACTCGTATTTTTACTTCTCTCATCAACCCATCCATATATATATTGAACAACCAACGGGACATCACACAACCTTGTCGCACGCCCACACCGATCGAGAACCACTCACTCAGATGCCAATTAACTCTTACACATGCTTCACTACCATCATAAAAACTCTATACAGCACCTAACAGCTTACCATCTACATCATACATGCGCAAAACTTTCCACAATCCCTTTCTGTCTACTTTGTCGTATGCTTTTTCCAGATCCATGAATGCCATAAACACCTTATGGTCATTCTCACAAGCCTTCTCTGCTACCTGTCTCGTTGCAAATACTTGATCCACACATCCTCTGCCACTCCTAAAGCCACCCTCTTCATCACTCACTAGGACATCTGATATCTCTCTTACTTTCTCTATAATAATTCTTCCATATACCTTCCCTACCACAATCAATAAACTTATGCCACGATAATTCTTGCACTCACTTCACTCGCCTTTATTTTTGTACAGGGGTACAATCACGCCTTTTTCCACTCTTCAGGCACAGTTTCACTCAGCCATGCTTTCATACATATTTCCAACAAGCACTTCATTCCACTCTCTCCACTACATTTAAACATCTCTGCATACACCTCATCAACCCCAGCTGTTTTCCCATTTTTCAGCAGTTTCACAGCGCTTTTCACCTGTGCGAGTGTCACATCTCCTGGCACTGGATTCTTTCTCTGCACACCTCCAAAACCAGTCATGTTTACAGCTGCTCTGCTCTCTCTACTCCCATCCATCAGGCTTTCAAAATATCCTTTCCATCTGATCCTTACTTCATCTCCATGGGTTAGTAACCTATCACCTGGATCCTTCACACCATCAGATTTCTTTCCACTTTCACTTCTACATTTCCGCACCTCTTTCTAGAATATCCTCGAATTTTCAGAGTAGTTCACATTCATTTTTCTTCCCAGATCATCATTTACCTCCTCCTTTTTCCTCTTCACTAGTCTTTTTACGTGCTTCTTGCTCTCGATATACTCAGTTCTTATTTCAACTGAACCTCTATCCTGTAACCACTTTAGCCACTTCTTCCTCTTTTCCTCCACCGCTGTCTCAACCTCCTCATCCCACCATGCCGTACCCTTCTTTTTTGTTGATACTCTTGCCACACCACACACTATTTTAACATTCCTAATTAAGCAGTCCCTATATGCATTCCACAGGCTGTCCAGATTCATTTCTTTCCAGTTCACTGATTCTAACTCGTCCTCTACTTTGGTCTTGTAATCATCTGCCATTTCTTTGATCCTCAGCTTCTCAACTTTCTGTCTTTCTCGATGACTGCTCCTCTCTCTCTTGATTCACCTCACTCCTCTCAGCTTGATCTTGCATACCACGATCATATGATCTGACATACCACCACATCGTCCTCTCACAGCCCTCGTATCAGCAACCATTCCCATCATCGACCTCTCTACTAGCACGTAATCAGTCAGGCTTCTTTCCACACGATCCCCATTTCCTCTATACCACTTATATTTGTGTGCATCTTTGTGTTTGAAATAAGAATTACAAATGCACAACCTCCTCTCCTGACACATATCCTTTAGTCGATTCCCATTATCATTTTCTCCTGGTACTCCGTAACAACCCATTATGTCATCCTCAGGACCAGTGCCTACTCTTCCATTCATATCCCCCATCACAATCACTTTGTGGCTCCTGGGCATTTCTCCCCCTACTTCACCCAGCTCATCCCAAAACCTGTCTTTCTCTCTCTCTCCTGTCCTCACTCGGTGCATATGCTACAATCACTACCATTTTCACCATCTCAGACTTGAACTTGACATACATACAATTCGAGCTGACACATTTGTAGTCTCTCATTCCACTCTGCCACACCTCATTTATCAACAAAGCAACTCCTTCTTTACATCTTCTCCTCCCATTCATTCCTGATCTTACACATTTCACACCCTCCCATTCCTCCATTTCGCACTCTTTCATCTTCGTTTCATACAATGCCATCACAGCATATCTCGCACTCTTGAACACATTCACCACTTCCACCCTCTTGCTCTCCTCATTCACACCTCTCACATTCCACATGACAATGCGAGTCTGCCCATTTGGTTGGGGCCCTGGCAGGTATTGGGCCCTCCGAGGCTCTCTGAAACGACTGCCATGATTAAGTGATTTTGGATAGGGGAATCTGGAGGACACTTAACCCTGCCAGAAACCCCGGTTATATGGTTACCACCCAGCGTAGTAAATGGTTTCCTGGGTACAGGAAACCATTTGGCTTGTCACTCAGTGTAGAGCTCATATGGCATCACTCTTCACTGAGTCTCTGATGGGTGCCCCCATATATATATATATATATATATATATATATATATATATATATATATATATTGTTACATAGCCTATGATTTCATCATCCTTTGTGTAATTTTAACGCACAGTATGCTGCATGTTTGATCACGAGCGTGTTCTGCCTCAGTTCCCCCCTTCTACCGTTATAGTAGAGTAAGTCGTCATTTCTGTTGTTCAGAGCTGGATTGTCAACTCTTTGTCCCCGTGGCTTCATTTGCGCGTCCTTCTTACAAGTTGTATCAAGCTCTGCTGGCCCCTATATAATGAGCTCAGTCTCTGCATCATTGCCACTTAGATCTACTCCTCATTTTGTTCACATCTCTGTCCTCCCCTGTACAGTTATTATTGTGAGTTTCTCAGGAAGTCTCCAACCATCTAGCAGCTGTGTGAAATTTGAGTATAACTGTTGTTGCATTTTGTTCTTGTACTGTATAGCATAAGTTTAATTTGTAGGCCTAGTGAAGTTTTTGTAATTTATGTAAAGGTTCTTTATGTCAGTCATTATTAATAATAGTTTGTATCTGTAATAATTTATTTTGCATTAACTGAGCATTACCCAGTGTATTTTCATTTTATCAGGGCTGACTTAAGTAAATTTACTCTTGCTAATTTCGTGTTAATTGAGGTTATTGCAGTTAACCATATATTTAACCTGTTTTTTGCCATTACATTATCCTTATGAGTCCTGAATGTTTTGTTGTTAGTTTTATCATTAAACTTTAACTTGTAATTTTACCTAACTATTTTGTTTTGAACCTGGAACTTTACGGGACAGTAGTGACTCTTAGTATTCTCACTGAAAGTGTACGTTATCTTTCTCTGTTCCGTAACATAAATTTGGCGACCTCATATCAGGATATTCAGGATATTATCATAAGGATATTGCTTGATATTTTGTGACTGTGATTTATTCATGATGTCTACTATTACTACACCTGATGAAGCCAAAGATTTTTTGTCAAATGTGCAAACAGTGTGTGATGTAGAAAACAGAACAAAGAATGAACTTAAGCTTGTTGCTCAACAATTGGGAATTGCTGTTCGCTCTCATCATTCTAAAGATCAAATTGTTGACATGATTAATGAAAGCTTGTTTAATGTAACTCCTCCAAATGAGCAAACGCAGATTGAATTAGCTAAGTTACAGCTAGCCCTGCAGGAGGCTCGTGTGAAGGAAGCTGAATTTCAAGCACGTGCTAAGGAGGCTGAGTCTCCGGCTAAGGTGGCTTGTGTTAAGGAGGCAATTGCTCGTATTCAAGAGGCACAGGTACAGGCTCAGGCACAAATTGAACTTGCCAGGATTCAGGCAGACCATGAGTATCGCATGAAACAAGGTGGAACTGGATCATCTAGCTCTGATGATTTTGATGTGGCTAAAAATGTTAAACTTGTCCCTCCTTTTAATGAATCTGATTTAACAAAGTATTTTCAGTTGTTTGACAGGGTAGCTACAGGTTTTAATTAACCCAAGGAGTATTGGCCAGTACTCCTTCAAACTGTTCTCACCGGTAAAGCTCAAGTAACTTATGCATCTTTGCCTCAGGATCAATCTGATAATTATGATGTAGTTAAGAGCTTGATTCTTAAGGCCTATGAGCTTGTTCCTGAAGCCTATAGAGTAAAATTTAGGACAACTTACAAGCAAGATAAGCAATCCCATGTTGAGTATGCAAAAATCAAAGAAGATCTGTTAGAGCAGTGGTTAAATTCTATGAATGTGGATTCTGATTTTGGTAAATTTAAGCAGATGATTTTGCTGGAGGACTTCAAAAGGTGTATTAGTAAAGATGTAAGCCTATATCTTGATGAGAAAAGAATAGATAATTTGTCTGATGCTGCAGTTTTAGCTGATGAATATGTTCTCACTCACAAGAGATATTCTAAAGAAAAATGGAAAGCTGAGAGTAAGTACGTTGCCTCTACTCAGAGTACAGGTAACAGGAAAGAGAATAAAGATGATGTTTCTCAGGAAGTAAATACCAGCTTCACCTCTAGATTTCAGAAAAGTAAATGTACTTATTGTAGTAAGCTTGGTCATACTACGGAGAAATGTTTCAGGAGACATCGTGATGTGAACAAAAAGGAGTCTTTAAATATTCAGTCAGTTGGTCTAGTGTCCACTCTTGAGAGTTCCCAGAATTCTTTAACTGAGTTAACTGAACCTGCTTTGAGGGGTAACTTAAATTCTCATGATGGAGCTCCTCTTTTGAGCAGTAACGTGGGTGACACTCTCAAGAGTTCATGTGCTAATTTCCTGTCTGATGGTTTTGTGAGTCCTCTGGACAGTAATGACAGGAAATCAGTTAAAATATATCGTGATACAGGTGCTTGCCAATCCCTTATGCTGACCAGTGTTCTAGGCTCTAATGTTAATTCCTCTGATGAAACTGTAATCTTACAAGGTGTAGGGAATAATTACTTCTCTGTCCCTCTGTGCAGAGTGAATTTAGAGTCTGGTTTTGTTAATGGTTCCGTTATGGTTGGGTTGGTTGAGACACTCCCAATGTCAGGTGTAACTTTCTTACTTGGAAATGATATTGGTGGAAGTCAAGTGTGTCCAGCTCCTCAGTTGTCTAGTGAGCCAGTGGCTGCGTCCCAGGATTGTGATGTCCCTGATGTGTTCCCTGCATGTGCTGTCACTAGGGCTAAGTCTAAAGTTACTGGTGATTTAGAGGATAGTGATGATGATGATGTTATCCTAGCTGACACTTCTTGCTAATTTGGACCACTCACCAGATGAGGCAGTACCCCGTAGTGTTGATAATTTGTCTCATCAAGAGTTGGTTGAGTTGCAGGTTGGTGACCCTGAGTTGAAAGGTCTAGCTAACTCTGCTTGCAGTGAGGAAGAGTCAGCCGGTGCTTCTACTTGTTATTATATAAAGTCAGGAGTACTTATGAGGAAGTGGAGACCCCCAACAGCATCAGCCGACTGTGAGTGGGAGGTTGTACATCAAGTTGTCATCCCTCGTGTTTGTAGGCAGGATATCATTAGAGTGGCTCATGATTCCAGTTTGGCAGGACACCTTGGAGTGAGGAAGACTATGGCACGCATTTTGAAACACTTCTACTGGCCATGTATCTTCAGGGACGTTTCCTGGTATTGTAAGTCTTGTCACACCTGTCAAGTTGTGGGGAAGTGTAATCAGACCGAAAAGGTTGCACCTCTAGTTCCCATTCCTCCTTTTGAGGCGCCTTTCACCCATGTGTTGGTGGATATTGTGGGCCCTCTTCCTAAGACTTCTTCAGGATTTTCTTATGTGTTGACCCTGATTGATATGGCTACTCGTTATCCTGAAGCCATTCCACTTAGAAATATCTCAGCAAAGAACGTGGTTAAGGAAATGCTAGGGTTCTTCACAAAGTTTGGTCTGCCCAAGGAGGTACAGTCAGACCGGGGAAGTAATTTCATGTCAAATGTTTTCAAGCAGTCTCTGAAAGAGTTGGGCATCACCCAGATCACGTCTTCAGCTTACCATCCCCAGACCCAAGGAGCGTTGGAGAGATATCATCAAACACTCAAATCGATGCTCAAGAAATACTGTTTGGAATATCAGAAAGACTGGGATAAAGGTCTTCCATTCGTTGTATTTGCTGCAAGAGAATCTCCAAATGAATCACTGGGCTTCTCACCTTTTGAACTACTGTCTGGCCATAAAGTAAGAGGACCCCATAAGCTACTCAAGGAATGCTGGCTGTCAGAGGAAGATGACGTCAACCTGCTGGAGTATGTGATGAAGTTCAAAGAACGGCTGTCCACTGCTTTACAGCTGGCGAGAGAGAATTTAGGAGCTGCTCAGGAGAAGATGAAGACTTGGTATGATAAGAAGTCCAGGTTACGCCACTTTCAGCCAGGAGATCAGGTTTTGATTCTGCTACCAGTTCATGGGCAACCTCTTCAAGCCAAGTTTAGTGGTCCTTATTTTGTGGAGAAGAAACTCAGTGATGTCAACTATGTCATCGCCACACCAGATCGTAGAAAGAACAAGCAACTATGTCACATCAACATGCTAAAGTTATATCACAGGCGGGACGAAAATAATCCAGTCTGCACTGTAGCTGTTCCACCTGAGTCTGCAAGTGAAGCTCTCCCATGCAGTATGAGCCTGAGTGATAGTTTGGGGAAGAATCCTGATATCATGAATGATCTCCAGACTAAGCTTTCTCATCTACCTCCCGAGGAAAGGCAGGAGTTTTCGGCATTACTGCAGGAGTACTCGCAAGTGTTCCGTGCCACTCCAGGAAGAACCACTGTGTTGACGCATCATGTCGATGTTGGAGACGCAAAGCCAATTAAACTGCCTCCTTACCGTGTGAACCCAGTGAAAGTTCCTCTCATCCAGAAGGAGCTTGGCTACCTGTTGGACCACAAGATGATTGAGCCCTGTCAGAGTGAGTGGAGTTCTCCTGTCACTCTGGTCCCTAAGCCGGGTGGGTCACAGCGGCTTTGCATCGACTACAGACGTGTTAATCAGATAACCAAAACAGACACTTACCCTCTCCCTCGTGTGGAAGATTGCATAGACAAGATCGGAAAGGCTAGGTACATAAGTAAGTTTGATTTGTTAAAGGGATACTGGCAAGTGCCTATGACTGAACGTGCTAGGGAGATCTCATGTTTTGTAACGCTAGGAAAGACTTTTGCATGTTCTGTAATGCCATATACAGATTGTTTTAGAGTAATAAGAAATTTCCTTTGTAAATTTCTTTTTTCTTTGTGGGGAGGTGTTACATAGCCTATGATTTCATCATCCTTTGTGTAATTTTAACGCACAGTATGCTGCATGTTTGATCACGAGCGTGTTCTGCCTCAGTTCCCCCCTTCTACCGTTATAGTAGAGTAAGTCGTCATTTCTGTTGTTCAGAGCAGGATTGTCAACTCTTTGTCCCCGTGGCTTCATTTGCGCGTCCTTCTTACAAGTTGTATCAAGCTCTGCTGGCCCCTATATAATGAGCTCAGTCTCTGCATCATTGCCACTTAGATCTGCTCCTCATTTTGTTCACATCTCTGTCCTCCCCTGTACAGTTATTATTGTGAGTTTCTCAGGAAGTCTCCAACCATCTAGCAGCTGTGTGAAATTTGAGTATAACTGTTGTTGCATTTTGTTCTTGTACTGTATAGCATAAGTTTAATTTGTAGGCCTAGTGAAGTTTTTGTAATTTATGTAAAGGTTCTTTATGTCAGTCATCATTAATAATAGTTTGTATCTGTAATAATTTATCTTGCATTAACTGAGCATTACCCAGTGTATTTTCATTTTATCAGGGCTGACTTAAGTAAATTTACTCTTGCTAATTTCGTGTTAATAAAGGCTATTGCAGTTAACCATATATTTAGCCTGTTTTTTGCCATTACATTATCCTTATGAGTCCTGAATGTTTTGTTGTTAGTTTGAGCATTAAACTTTAACTTGTAATTTTACCTAACTCTTTTGTTTTGAACCTGGAACTTTATGGGACAGTAGTGACTCTTAGTATTCTCACTTAAAGTGTACGTTATCTTTCTCTGTTCCGTAACAAAAAATATATATATATACTGTATATATATATATATATATATATATATATATATATATATATATATATATATATGTGTGTGTGTGTGTGTGTGTGTGTGTTTGTGTGTACACAAACCTAAGCTTAAAAATCTACTGGACAACATTCCTAGCGTCCCAATGTGGCCAACTCTACATCAGTGATAAAAAATGGCAGTCTCACATTCCAGTGTGTGTGTGTGTGTGTGTGTGTGTAAAACCTAAGCCCAAAAATCTATGGACAACATTCCTAGCGTCCAATGTGGCCAACTCTACATCAGTGATAAAAATGGCAGTCTCACATTCCAGTGTGTGTGGGTGTGTGTGTGTGTGTAAAACCTAAGCCCAATAATCTATGGACAACATTCCTAGCGTCCAATGTGGCCAACTCTACATCAGTGATAAAAATGGCAGTCTCACATTCCAGTGTGTGTGTGTGTGTGTGTGTGTGTGTGTGTGTAAAACCTAAGCCCAATAATCTGTGGACAACATTCCTAGGGTCCAATGTGGCCAACTCTACATCAGTGATATAAATGGCAGTCTCACATTGCGTCCAGCCACCATCCATTTAAATTTGATGGAGCTTTTATCGGATCAAATTGCACATCTGAATATTTTAATGCCACAGGAATTTATGATGGATTTTTTTATTGTACAATTTGGAATGATTATGAAGAAAGTGGAAGTGTGGCATATTGACCTAATGTTTGATATTTGTAGTTTTCACACACACACACACACACACACACACACACACACACACACACACACACACACACACACACACAGGAATACGGGTGAGTGACAAGCCACTGATAGTTGTTCCCTACGTGGAGCAAGATGGATGGTGGAGATAATGGGTGAGGTGATGGAGTGAAGGGCTGATGATGGAGTGGTGAAGGGTGGGGAAGTTGGTGGGGAGGCGGAAGGTCAGTAATAGTAGAGAGTTAAGACCAGTAACATGTCACACCACACCTTAGCCGAGAGAGAGAGAGAGAGAGAGAGAGAGAGAGAGAGAGAACCTGGTTACTCGTCACATGAAACCATCCAGCTATTCTATTACAGTATTCTGTTTTCACCCAGGATTATTCCCCATTGAATAAAATAGCAGTACATCTTTATTTTTTTTATAGCGAATATCAGTTATTGGACACATATAATATGCAGAATATTAATGCGAGTACTTTGACAAATATCGAATTTTTACTTTTTAAAAGATTAAATCTTTTGGGGTTAAGAAGAATGAAGTCATATGATCACATGAACGACAGATTAGTTATGTAAAGCTTTTTTTGGTTGCATCAGTAGCTGCAGAGGAATGATTATAACAGTGAAGAACAAAGTGTGGAAATTTGCCTCTACTGTAATTTTTATGCTGATGTTTTATCATTTAAGTATGCTGTGTGTCGATAGTTTTAAAATGAAATATGTTGTCAGTGAAACTTTTGGAAGAGCCGATAACATTTTCACGGGTGGTAATGGGTCATCCCAATAGCCGTCCCCACAATAACGCCCACCCATCCCCCACCTTCCCCATCCCGACCCCCATCTCCGCTTACCCACCGTCCGAAATGTGTACATAAATAAAACAGCAGTGCTTTGTGGAGGCATACCAAGTGATGCCTTGTGTCGACACATGGGCTCGAGTTCTCGACGTTTCATTTGTTATTATTGCTGCCATTACACTCTTATAAGTAACATAGAAAAGGCCTTGAAATAAATGGGTTTAATACTGTGATCGGTCTAAGTAACACCATCACTACTATGACATTTTTTTTTCTGCCAATACACTCTTTTACTTAGTTTAGGAAAGGCTCGTAATGTATGGGTTTCATACTGTGACCCTGTTGGCAGAATGGTGGCGAAAGTGGTTGGTAGAAGAAAGAATGGTAGACTGAGAATGAGGTGGAGGGACAGGGTGCAGGAATACATGAGGGAGGGTGGTGTGTGGTAAGTGAGGGGGTCATTACTGAGTACAGACGAAAAATACCTAAAAGTCCTACTTTCTCTTCCTTCCCTCACAGGATACGGCTTCAGACAATGGAAGGTTGGATGACTGAATTATGTTCGTTGCTGATCCAGTATCACTTCCGTTACCACAGCTTCTTAAATTTTCCTCTCCTAAGGCTGTGATCTAGGAATTATAATTTGTCTTGTATTGGTGAAAAACGCAGTCGGTTTTATTTTCTCTACTTCGTTTTGTCTGTACTGGACAATCATACAACTACCATAAGTAATTAGTTTCTTGTAGGGAATCCGTCCATTCAGCTTAAAAAAAAAAAAAATGGATGTAATAAGTTGTTTCTGTACTAGCATTATATTTTGACAGCCCCTCCACCACCGCCCCTCGCACATCTCCTTTCCCTCGGCATCTCCCATTCCTATCACAACCCGTGTCTCTCCGCCCCACACATCCTCCCCCACGCCCATATAAAAACACAATTCACTTCCCACACCAACACAAACCTTCCCCACCCACCCATCCACCCACACACTCACTCTCCACATGCTTGCTTCTCCAATCACAACCACCTTTTGCCTTGTTTACTAGTGTTCTTTCCCTCATCCTCACAGTAGTACAATTTTACCCACAGTCCTGTATGAGTTTTACACTGTGCTATGTCTTCCCCTGTCATTTTTCTTTACTTTCCCGTTTGACATTTTATTTATCGTAGACGTTGGGAGATGTCTTTCTGTTTCCTTTTATGTTGTTAAAAAAAAAAAAAAGTCCAATGCTTTTATATCTCTTTTTTTTTTATGCATCCTGGCATAGGAGTACACTTTGGTGCAACGCCATGACACCTCGAAGTTCCCACCCGAAATGTGAGCACAGCCAGTCACATATTCATGCACAGGTTCCTACTCATTCATTGTGACAGTACTTACTGTGACAGGGAGGGTCAGTCATAATATTAGCACACACACACACACACACACACACACACACACACACACACACACACACACACACACACACACACACACACACACACACACACACACACACACACACTAGGGAGTACTTTTATATTCTACATTAATGTTCACATCATGACTGGGTCATTTATACAGACGCTACAGCCTCTGCTCCTCTCTTCTCTCCCTCTTCCTCAACAACGCCACTACCCTTACCTGGTGTTTAAGGCATCACCCTTCCATCTCCGCACAAGGCACCACCCTCTGCATTGTGCACACATCATTACACCCCAGCTCTCCGTGCAGGCCACTCATTCCAACAATGTGTACGTGGTGCTGTTCTCATAATTCCCTACTACCCTGCTCTGACACTTTCCCTGTTGCATGACTCTGTCTAACCCCTTGTCCCCTCCACCCCCATCACGCACACCTTACACTCTATCTGTTAGTTTTTACTCCACCACAAAATCCCTCCCTACTTCACACTCTCTCCTTGGTTTACGCATTTTACCTCTCTCTTTCGTAGTAATGCCTACCTCCCTTCCACTCTTACCATCAATTCATTCCCTTCACCTCCTCCACACCTACGTCTCACTTCTCCCTGTGTTCCCCTTCCCCATTCCCCACTACTAGCCAGTTCAACGCATCCTTTTTCCCTTCCCCTCTTATTTTCCCCCTAAATTTTTCACTAAGGGTTGAGCCAGCAAGGGGGGCATTTCACTGTTATAATATTACTTTTTTCCTTCATCAGCATATGGGGAAATTGGGATGGGAATATGTCTGGTTAATAATACCATGGGAAGTTATAATTCAGGTTATATTCATCATAAGCCCATAAAGCATCTGATGTAAATCAACACTGGCACAGTTAATGACTTGTCTTGTAAGCATAGGGAAGGGACGTGTAAAGTATATCTACATAATGGTGGTGCCGCATGACATAAATACATGCTGTGCACTGCTTACCTCACCACACTCACTGGGGAAAAAGTTTCTCGCTACACCTAAGTCTTGCCATTTTCTATGTGGCCCCGTAGAAGTTTATTCTTTTTTGTATTTACTTTCTTCTCTTTCCATTGTCTGTTTTCGTTTTATCATTTTTGCTGTCTCATACTGCCTTTGTTCACGACTGCCAGATCTCTTCGGTGATTTAAATAATTTAATTTTCTATTTTACTAGCATTTTCACACTCTCTAAGCTAAATAAAGCAACTCATGTCATTCAGAAATTATTCGTGGTGATTGGATAATGTAAATAATTACATCGCCACATTACCCCATAGTCCACAACATGTAAGGGTAGATGACAAGCCTAAGCCCCTGGTGACATAGTCCACAACATGTAAGGGTAGATGACAAGCCTAAGCCCCTGGTGACATAGTCCACAACATGTAAGGGTAGATGACAAGCCTAAGCCCCTGGTGACATAGTCCACAACATGTAAGGGTAGATGACAAGTCTAAGCCCCTGGTGACATAGTCCACAATATGTAAGGGTAAATGACAAGCCTAAGCCCCTGGTGACACAGTCCACAACATGTAAGGGTAGATGACAAGCCTAAGCCCCTGGTGACATAGTACACAACATGTAAGGGTAGATGACAAGCCTAAGCCCCTGGTGACATAGTCCACAACATGTAAGGGTAGATGACAAGTCTAAGCCCCTGGTGACATAGTCCACAACATGTAAGGGTAGATGACAAGCCTAAGCCCCTGGTGACATAGTCCACAACATGTAAGGGTAGATGACAAGCCTAAGCCCCTGGTGACATAGTACACAACATGTAAGTTGTAGATGACAAGCCTAAGCCCCTGGTGACAAAGTCCACAACATGCATCGATAGGTGACAAGCCTAACCCCCACCCACTGGGGGTTTTCCAATGTCGCCCACTCCTCCCTACGGAGGATTTACGTGATTTTGGAAGAAATACCCATGATTCAAACCCTAATACCTGCCAAACTATGATATCTAGAGAAAAAATTAATGATACATAAGATTCAACTCTTCCCCTTTAAACAAAATCATCCCCATGTCTCCAGGTGGTCCCGTCGAAGAGTAAGGGTAAGTAAAAGATGACTAGTTGTCCCTGTTAGGCAGGCTTATCTGGATGTGCGTCACTGCCAGTGACCTTGGACTCGCTGGCTAGCATTGGCAGCACTGACCAGAGTGGTGATTGTAATGCTGCCCAGCCTCCCAGAATTTTCCACTCATTCTTTCAGCTTTTCCTTACTCACTGTCATAAGGATGAGTCACCACCCTGCTCATGTGGCTCCCCATAGGGTTTTCCGTCCGTTTCCTAGCGCCACTGTGTCCCGTAGGTGTGTGGGAAAAGAATAACTCTTTGATTTTCTGTATGCACTTCTTGCATCAGTTTAATAATTTCCCTCTACTAAGGCACTAATATTTGCAATTGACAGCATGTTTATAGGTAATTGCACTTTGAGTAATAAATGCTCTGGCTGTTTCACGCAGTATGGTTGAGTATGAGGTAATTACTTGTACAGAAGTTGTAACCAATTTGTACTAATCAGGGGCATCATGGAAAAAATTACTAATGTTATACACAACTTACATTCATTGTACTTTACATCACAGATCCGCTTATCCTCACATATTCACCATCATTTTCTGAGTAACAAGGGGAAAAAATTTAGTTACAGCCAGCCAGGTCATTTTCTTTCTCTCCCATGCACTCGTGGTTTTCTTTCATTGTACCAGATAGGGTTACTCAAGTTATTTCCAATCATTGTTTCACAAATAACCATAACTAGCAACACTTATTGCAATGCACTTGTAAAACTTATTGTACAACACTTGTTTCATAACACTTTATTAATAAGCACGTAGTTAACTCGCCCCGTCCCGTCGACGTATGGGTACGTTGCAACATTTTGCATTTGCCAGTCCTGACGATGTAGTGGTACGTCGTGCAATTGCAAGGTCCCTAATTTGCACAATTTTCAGTTTTTGCGTGTGATTTTTCATATGTATACACGGGACACCTTCCTCAATTCCTCTACAAGATGCCAAGCAGGGACAATGCCTTACACCGCATAACCTCCACCCGCCCCCCCCGCACGCCACTGTCTCGGCAATTCACCTGTTACAAGTGACCTGGCCAATAAAGATATTCAGGGCCAGAGTGATTCCCCAGTCGATGACAATGTGGAGGACAAAGTTTACATAGCATTTGAGGAAGAAACAGTCAGAAATGATGATCAGGTAATGTGGCAAAAGAAGGTCAGGTATGGTGATGAGTTAGTGAGTGAAACAATGCTTATAATGCCTATATTACTGTTTGAAAACCAATATACTCTCGTACTACATATAAATTCATACCAAGTAAATAAATAAATACTGTTTATGAGTGGTGTGAAATAGTTACCCTCCCATAGAACTCGTTTTCTTGGTGCCAGCCTGTTAGAAAACCAAGTCAGGTAAGGAGGTACTGCTATCTGGATCGAGTATTTTAAACCTTAGGTGGGCGATTTCTCTATGAAATTTCGATGTTTCTAACCAAAAGTGGAGGTTTTAGCAAAAAAAAAAAAAATCGAAAATACCTCGGGATTGGGGGGTGTCAGAGGTGCGAAATAGCTCGGGACGTGAAGGGTTAAACATCTTGAACCCAATAACCTAGTTAGTGATAGACAATATGATTTTTGCCACAAAAGATCCACCATTGACATGCTCAGTCTCCTGACTCATACCATCCATCAGTCAATTGACCAATATGGAGAAACTCATGCAGTAGCCCTTGATATTTCTAAAGCTTTCGACAGTGTGGCACCATTCCTTGCTGTCCAAACTCCCTTGCTATGGACTAACGTCTTTTGCTCCTCTGCTTTCCTCATATTTTAGTGATAGAAAAATAAGAGTAAAAGCAGATGATGTATATTCCAATTTCCACTCAATACTGGCGTACCACAGGGATCAGTTCGGGTGCCAACCCCGTCCCTGGTTCATATCAGTGATCTCTTATCTGTCACCCACAGTCCCATCCATTCATATGCAGATGACTCAACACTTCACAGTTCATTCTCACTCAAACACCCATTTACAAAGTCTAATATCTCTAACTCTCAACACAGTATGGCCATCTCCATAAATCAAGACTTATCAATGATCAATGAATGGGGACAAAACAATCTTGTTTCATTTAATGCTAGTAAAACCAAATATATATAATTTACTAAAATACAGATATTGCCAGAATCGTATATTACCTTCATTGCCACTAATATATCCATCTCCAAAAGTATTGAAATTCTCGGTGTCTCACGTAACAATGCCCTCAACTGGACCTCACATGTCAGATCGCTTGCCAAAACCGCCTCAAAGAAACTTGGATTATTGTAAAGAGTCTGTAACTTCTTCACTGACAAGAGTTGCTATAATTTAGAAGAGTCATGTGCACTCTCAGCTTGAATATTGCTCACCCTTGTGGAATGGATGTGGAGAGGTTGTACTAAAAGAACTACACAAAATTCAGATCAAAGCTGCTGGAATTATTATAATACCTTGCCATTATAAATAACTACCTCCCCTACAGGTAAGAAAAATGTTGCCTCCCTTGCATTATTTTAGATATTTTTATGGCAAATGCTCAGGTGAAATTGCGTCCATTGTGCCACCTCTCCATGCTTTCCCACGCGCTACACGGGCATCTGGTAGTGCTCATGACTGGTATGTCACACAGCCATATTGAAGAACTTCTGCCTATCAGAATTCTTTTATTCCCTGAACTGCACCTTTCTGGAACTCACTTCCCCGGAGTTGTTTCCCCCTAAACTTCAACCTGCAGCCGTTCAAGTCCAACTATTACATATATTTTATGACTGGAGGACACCAGTAATCTGGTGTATGGACTATTTTTTTTTAATTCATTTGTTTTTCCTGTCTCTGTTTTGTTATTTAAAACAAGACTTACTATATATAACTTATATCTTACAGATATCATATGTATTAAAAAAACACACTTGTGCATATTTGTTTACTATTTACAACTTCCCACACACCTGCTCAGTCACTGAGCCCTTTCCCCGGCAATAAGGGCAGAACTTTCGTGGGGGTTGATGATGCAATCGGCCCTGCGCATGGGGGAGGGGAATCGGACAAGGAGGATGAGGAAGACATCACTCTACACTCTATACCAGTGCCCTGTACAGACTCAGCCGTGCATCGGTGGGCTACCTTGGACACCTACCTACCCTGTGATTGTCATAGAAAATGGTCGGGGGTTCAAAGGGTGATGGGAAGATGCTTGTGGCTTTGGAAGTCAACTAGCATTTCTCCACGTCCAAAATCGTGATGGTATAACACGTCAACTGGCGCATAGGGGCTAAGCCCCTGGTGACATAGGGTCAACAAACATCCATCCGCCTCTCGGAGTTTGGAACCTGCTGGTGTGTGCAAAATGCAACACTGCCACTGCTGCTAATAGGTGTTTACCTCATACATGAAAGTAATTGCCTGACTGATTCTACTAAGAGATTAACTATTAACAGGATTATTAGTCAGAGATTTGACGACCGTGTTACGCACTGTTAACAAAATCATGCCAAAATTATTATTCCATTTAAACCTCGGAACAAAAGAAACATTATCACATTTTGTTCATCATCCTCCAATCAGAAGTCTGAAATCTATTGATGGGACAACCAGCCAGCCAGCCAGGGAGATGGTGAGTAAATCAAGTTTTAGTGCACATTTAAAGGGGAATTACTCAACAGGTCACTGAATGATAGCAATTTGCATGCTACAAGGAGGGTAAGGGAGAGAGTGAGCTGAAGTGGCAAGGGTGAGGGTAAGGGAATGGGGAATGGAAGTGGCAGGGATGAGGGTGAGGGAGAGGTTGAGTTGAAGAAGTAGGGGTGAAGGCGTGGGAGAGAGTGAACTGAAGTAGTAGGGGTGAGGGCGAGGGAAATGGTGAGTTGAAGTGGCAGGGGTGAAGGCGAGAGAGAGGTTGAGTTGAAGTGGCAGGGGTGAAGGTGAGGGAAAGTTTGAGCTGAAGAAACAGGAGTGAGGGCGAGGGAGAGAGTGAGCTGAGGTGGCAGAGGTGAGGGAGAGGGCGAGTTAAAGTGGCGGGGGTGAAGGTGAGGGAGAGGTTGAGTTGAAGTAGTAGGGGTGAGGGAGAGGGAGAGAGTGAGCTGAAGTGAGAGAGATGAGGCTGTGGGAGAGGGTGAGTTGAGGTGGCAAGGGTATGGCTGAGGGAGTGGGTGAGTTGAAGAGTGAAGGGAGAGAGTGATTTGAAGTGGCAGGGGTGCGGGTGAGGGAGAGGGTGAGTTGAGGTGACATTGGTGTGGGTATGGAAGAGGATGAGTTAAAGCGGCAGGAGTGAGGATGAAGGAGAGGGTGTGTTGAAGTGGCAGAGGTGAGGATGAGGGAGAAGGTGGGTGTGTTGTATTGGCAGGGATTAGGATGAAGGAGACGATGAACTAAAGTGTCAGGGGTAGGGATAAGGGAGAGAGCGAGATGAAATGGCTAGGATGAGGGTGAACGTGAGAGAATGGGTAAGCTGAAGTGGCTGGGGTAATGATGAGGGAGAGCATGTGTTGAAGTGACTGAGGTGAGGGTGAGGGAGAGGGTGAATTGAAATGGCAGGGGTGAGGGTGAGGGACAGGGGTAGTTGTAGTGTTGAGTGGCACGGGTGAGGGTGAGGGACAGGGCTACTGTAGTTGTATTGTTGAGTGGCACGGGTGAGGAGTAGTATGGAATACGTGAGCGGCTGAGGTTAGTGTCAAATATATCACAAAAATATTAAACGATGATTCAGTTATTATGAGAGCAGATCTGGAAGCACGAATTATTAGAATTCTCTCTCTCTCTCTCTCATAAACTATAAGAACGGTCGTCGGTATGAGTGGGAGGACTGGAGGTCAGGCTGATAGCAAGTAAAACAGTATTTACTCACTATAGTCTTCTCTTTACCGGTTTAATATATAAGGTCAGAAAGACTCACTTGAATCACTGGATCGGTGATCATTAAACTCAACACCACCACTGCCTCTTAACTTCATCACGTAACTGTATTGCCTGCGCCCGACTGGAAGTTAACTTGACTAGACTTCACTCTTACACA
The DNA here is from genome assembly GCF_032717465.1 of Coenobita brevimanus. NCBI lineage: Eukaryota > Metazoa > Arthropoda > Malacostraca > Decapoda > Coenobitidae > Coenobita > Coenobita brevimanus. The sequence goes on along the minus strand of NC_136970.1, from coordinate 26,191,537 downwards.
CACACACACACACACACACACACACACACACACTATCTATCTATATACCTAGGCTGCTTCCCCCAAGGAAAGGGAGGTAGCCAAGACAGGATGACACATTTCCAATTTACTCATTCACTCAAACACATTCATTCGCATCTTAGCCCCAGGGGGAAAAGGGGCAGATCCTCACCGCACCACACCGCATGAGGGTCAACTGTGCAGTGCAATCAGTGACATCCGCAGCAGGGTCCGACAGCAGAGCTGGTTTACCCCTGCCACATCATAATGGACCATCTCTTTACCCGCACCTGACCTGAGCAGCTGATCAGACAAATGCGGGAGAATATCCCCTCAGGGCTGCGTCATCTTTTATTCATTCACAATTTCTCTCCACTCATTTCTATCACGCACAGCCACTCTTCCTTGCTCAACAGACATCCCTCTAGCATCCAGCGCTATCTTCACACTGTCCATCCAACCTATTCGTGGTCTTCCTCTCATCCTTACACCTCTCACATCAGATCCAGGTATCTTTTTCACCATTCGCTCATTACCCATTCTCTCCATACGCCCAGATAATCGCAACACCCTCTGCTCAACTCAATCAGCCATCTCCCGCACAACTCCAGTTCTCCTTCACACTTTATCATTTCTCACTTGATCCACACATGTCACTCCACACATACTCCTCAGACACCTCATCTCCATTACATTCAAACTTTTCCTCTCTGCTACACCCATATTCCATGTTTCAGCCCTATAAACACATTCAGTACCACAACACTCTCATACAGCCTTCTCATTACATCCATTCTAAGCTAACGACATCTAAACACTTTTTTCATTCCTCCCACCACCTTTCCTACTTCATTCATCATAAACTTCACTTCTGCATCTATTCTTCCATCCACAGCAGCATGTGACCCTAAATAATTAAAACACACTACCTCCTCAAGCAACTCACCATTCTAAATTATATGCATCCTCCAACCATCTACCAACCTCGTACACTTCATCACTTAACTCTTATTCTCAATTACTTTCAATTTCCTCCTTTCACACACCCTTCCAAACTCCTCTACCAACTGCCTCAATCTCTCCTCTGAATCAGCCACCAGTGCAGTATCATCCACAGACAGCAACTGCTTCAGATTCCACTCTCTACCATCAACATTCACAAGACTCTTTCATTCACCTCCCTTACAACGTCATCCATATAAATATTAAACAACCAAGGTGACATCACACATCCCTGCCGCAGCCCCACTCTCACGGGAAACCAATCACTCACAGTATTTCCCACTCTTACACACGCACTACTGTTTAAATAAAAACTTTTCACTCCTTTTAGTAACCTACCATCAAGTCCATACAGTCTTAAAACAGTCCACAAAGCCTCCCTATCAGTTCTATCATACGCTTTCCCTAAATCCATGAACGCCCAAAACACATCCTTACCATTTCGCTAAATACTTTTCCCACACCTGTCTCACAGCAAACACCTGATCCACGGATCCCCCCCTCTCCTAAAGCCACACTGCTCATCACCAATCACTTCCTTTGTACCCTCTAACTCTCTTAATTAACACTCTACCATACACCTTACCTATAACACTCAACAGGCATATACCCCTACAGCTAGTACATTCATACTTATCACCATTAACTTTATACATTGGGACCACACAAGCACTTGCCCAGTCAACTGGCACCATACCTTTCACAAAGCACACATTCAACAATCTTAATAACCAGTCAACAATTGTCGCTCCACCACCTTTCAGGCATTCCACAGCACACCCATCCATACCTGCAGCTTTCCCTGTTTTCATCTCATTTACTGCTTCCTGCACTTCCTCCTTCATGATCAAAGAATCATTCAACTCTCCCAACACATTTATTCCTTGCACCCTTCCATCCACCACAATCTCAGCCACCCTTTCCTCCTGTACATTTAACAATCTTTCAAAATACTCTGTCCATCTCTTCCTTACTGCATCCATCTCAGTTAACATCCTTTCATCCTCTGCTTTTAGTCGCTCTTCCTTCCCAGACTCCCTTTTGCACCCTTTTCACCTCCTTCCAAAACATTTTCTTATTCTGTTGAAAATTCTCAGTCAGCCGCCTACCCCACCTCTCATCTGCTGCCACTTTAGCATCACGCACAGCCCTTCTCGCCCTATTCCTCTTTTCCTTATACCTCTCATATGACACCTCATCCTTCCTCTGCAGCCACACTTCATATGCACATCTCTTCTCAGCCACAGCCATACTTACCTCCTCGCACCACCATTTACTTCCTTTTCTTACACCACGACCCACACATCTCACACCACACACCTCTTCCGCATACCTCACCACAGCACTCTTAAACAACTGCCAGTCCTCCTCCACACGGCCATTTTCCTGATCTTTTACTGCCTTCCACTCATCTTTCAATTTCTCCTGATACTCTATCATTTTCTCTCTTTTATCCAACTCACTCACTTTCAAAACCTCCCTGCCACACCTAACCCTCCTAGCTCTCACCCATCTCTTACCTGCTCTTAACTTTCCCACTACCAGGTAGTGGTCAGACATACTTCCACCCTCCCCTCTCAGAACTCTCACATCCAACAATCTTCCTATTACATTCCTTGACACAACCACATAGTCCATGAATGCTCTGTCAACAACCCTTCCACCCTTCTGTCACCCATGCATACTTATAAATATCTTTCTTTTCAAACAGGGTATTTCGAATCACCATCTGTCGCTCAATGCACATCCCTATCATTCGTTCCTCATTTTCATTTCTTCCAGGCACACCATGCATACCAACTACACCTTCAACTGCATGATCAAACTTGACTTATATAACTTGCAACGTCAGTGTTTAGCCTATTGCAGTCAAATCTCGTAACTACTGTCAAGAGGGGTCCGTCAAGCCATCTGCCAAACTTTTTGAAACTCGGAGTGTAACTATTCGTTTTCTCACTGCCGGAACTACTCTCTTGTGGTGGGAACTATGAAATAAAGGAACGTGAGACTAGTTTTGGACATAATATAACGATCAGTTTTTATCCGATAGTACCCAGATTTGGTGGTGGTGTTGAGGGATATATCACGATGAACACTACGAGGTTCCAGAAACACCTTAAATATCAACGTCGCAACGGATGAAGTTTTACCTTACCCCGTAAACTTCGTTTTGAGGTATCTTGTGGACAAACGAACAAATATTCGGATAGACAAACAGGTGTGAATACACAACCTACTACAACTGCGTTGGAGGAAATATGTTTGCTGTTATGGGTAGACAAACTTTTAGGGGAGAGAGAGAGAGAGAGAGAGAGACTAAAAAACACACTGGCATCACATTCTACCCTGCCTCTAATCACCGTATCTCACACACAGTAATGAATTAAATGGTATGGTATTTTTGTAGGTCAACTGTGCACCTGGCTGGTTAATTATTGTAATGGACGGGGCAGGTGTGAAGGCTAAATGACAATGCTATTCACACCAGGACAAATTATAAATCCTTGAATGTGTACCAATACGTGTTGTGTTTCAGTTTTTTAGATATAACAACCGTCAAAACTTGGTGTGCGTCTCTACCTTAACGGTCTCAGTTTTATGAACTTGATCACAATTCAGTCCTGTCTATTACAGTCTTGCCAGAAGGGAGTTTTTCAAAATTATTTTTTGACATGTGTTTCCAGCATCATATTTTCTGCTTAATAGGACAGAACAGAAGTGATACAGGTAGCCAGGAGTAACTGGCTTCTCTACCGATATTATAACCGTGAGATAAGGTTTTTTTAATACCCTAGTTTACGGTCAGTTCCTCCAATGTTAACTTGTCTGATGGATGATGAAGACGTTGGTGATATGATGCAGGGCAAGCTGTGGGTTAATAAGGCGGCTAAAACCAAACAAACGATAAGAATTTTGCATAAATAAAAATATAAAGGATTATATTAAAGTAAAGATATGTCACAGTTACTTCAGCAGACAAAATGAGACCAGTCTGCCTGGATAAGATGCAAAACACGGAACATATGCAAGGTGTTGCAAGGCACAAAATATTTAGCTAAGTGTGCAAAGTTATGTGAAGAATATACCAAGAAACAGAGAAAAAGATGAGAATTAGTTTACGAAAGGAAGTAAAATGACACAAGTTGACTTTCTTATACCTAAGAAAAGATTAGGGGAGAAAATCAAAAGCTTGCGGAGAAAAATGAAGATAAATTACTAATCTAACTTAATACAGAAGTATTTTGTACATTATATTATCAGAGTCAGGAGAGTAGTGTGGAGGAGCAGGTAACTCAGGTGCAGCTCTACTTATTCTTTTACTCTAACTTGATCTAGATTTTCGTCCTTTCAGCTTATTTCGCGTGGCTCAGTGGCAAAATAATACAAAAGTAAGGCTCTGCATCCATTCCATGGCACATCTTCGTGGCTATCTTCATATCTCATTGTTAATCGAGTGTCACAACTCAATCTTCAAGATGGAACAGTGACAATACTGGGCCAAATTAGAGTAAAGAGTATAGTTGTGTAGCTGGTATTGTAACACTAGCCTGGGAAATGACGGTGAAAGTTAACATCAACCCACACACAATGGTGGCAGAGCAGCGTTGGAAAGAAGGGCTGGGTATCACATGCAAACCCTCACAGAATGGTGGCAGAGCAGCGTGGGAGAGAAGGGTGTCATGTGTAAAATACAGTATACTCTGGATAAACAAGAAACAAAAAAGACGTTTATCGCAACAGAAACAAAAGAAATACAAGAAAACACGGACACTAACAAACCTTCTCTCTCTCTCTCTCTCTCTATTTCACAGTATATTCTCTCCGAATCCTTCCAGTTTCCGTGAACCCCCACTCACACACATAGTAGTATACACTCCTCCTCAGTGATCCCTTCCTCTCTCTCTCTCTCTCTCTCTCTCTCTCACACACACACACACACACACACACACACACACACACACACACACACACACACACACACACACACACATATACACACACACACACATATACACACACACACACATACACACACACACACACACTTAATCTGGATGGATAATGTTGACACATGTGTGCTTCTGAAGGGATGAAGCTCTGAGATAAAGGTAAGGAATAAGGCGAAGGTTTTGGAAGGGTAATGTGAGCAAGACAAGGAGAAAGAGCAAGACGAGATAAATCACAAGGTAACATAGTGGAGGGGGGGATATGAAGGAATAATTATAACACTTTTGTTACACTTCTTCCATCACCTCCTCTTCATCCCTTACCCTCCTTCCAACTCTCCCTCCTTCACCTTCTCCTAACCTACTCTCCTCATATGCTACCCATCGTCTTATTCACTTACCTAACTTTCAGCCCTTCACTCTCTCAGTCGGCCGTAAGGTCCACTAAGAATATGAATAATGGTGTCGGCTGGAGTCATACGTCAAGATTTATGTGAAGAGAGAGAGAGAGAAATTGACTCCATCCCTCACACCACATCACTTCCTGCCTGTTAAATATCACTGCCATCCTTCACACCACCTCACTTCCTGCCTGTTGAATATCACTGCCATCCCTTACACCACCTCACTTCCTGCCTGTTAAATATCACTGCCATCCCTCACACCACCTCACTTCCTGCCTGTTAAATATCACTGCCATCCCTCACACCACCTCACTTCCTGCCTGTTAAATATCACTGCCATCCCTCTCACCACCTCACTTCCTGCCTATTAAATATCACTGCCATCCCTCACACCACCTCACTTCCTGCCTATTAAATATCACTGCCATCCCTCACACCACCTCACTTCCTGCCTGTTAAATATCACTGCCATCCCTCACACCACCTCACTTCCTGCCTGTTAAATATCACTGCCATCCCTCACACCACCTCACTTCCTGCCTGTTAAATATCACTGCCATCCCTCACACCATCTCACTTCCTGCCAGCTAAATTTCACTGCCAACCCTCACACCACATCACTTCCTGTTTGTTTAATATCACTGCCACCCCTCTCACTACCTCATTTCCTCGCTAAACAAACTGAAACATCACTAAATTTCTATCGTATTGTGTCGTGTATATACCGTGGAAAGATCTTTTCGAGTGCCCCCCCCCCTCTCTCTCTCTCTCTCTCTCTCTCTCTCTCCTAGAAGCTTCAGGAGGCATAAATTATATCAGGTTCACGTACTGGACACCTGAGGCTTTGCTTGTGTGCGTGTGGGGGGGGGGATAAAGGGATAAAAAATTACCAAGAGAAGGGAAAGGATAAGAAGTAAAGCAGACAGAATACGAGAAAGTAGAGTCAGAAAGCAGACTAGAAAAGGAAGGGACATGACGTGATGATGGGTATGCTGCTGGCAGGTCTAGTATATTGGTCCCTAGTTAGATTCGCAGGGTGAAAGTGAGAGAGGGACAGCGTGTTTGATGATTATATTGATTATGATAATAGGGGCTGGAGGGAATACGGCGAGGGAAATAGAAATGCAAGGAGAATGAAAGGTTAATGATAATAAGGGGAGGAATACGCTATGGATGAATAATAACTGAAGGAGGAAAGAATATACAGAAATAAGGAAAAAATACGATTAATCTGATCAATATATAATGTAAGTGAAGAGTGTTGTGTTTAATGTGATGGTACTGTATTTGCAGTTCAGGTGGGTTTTGGGTCTGGTGCAGCCGTGTGACACACATCGTCTTCCACAACAGTAGTGCATCCAACCACACTGCACTGCACCAACCAAGCACTGTCAGTCAGTCGGCACTCACAGTACCACAATGGACCGGTACTTCACAGGTCACCACCTGCCAACCTTACCCTGAACCAAGAATATCCTTCCCTTCCACCGCAATACCACCATCTGTCAACCTTATCCAGATCCAAGAATACCCCTCCATTCCACCACAATACCACCACCTACCATCTTTACCTAAGCACAAGAGTGCCCTTCCTTTACACCACAGTACAGTGCTAACGTTATAGAATACTTTACTTCTCTTCAGATTTTGCGTCTAGTTCTCTTGCTCCACGACTATCATAAGTACATCCGACAAAACAAACCTTCAGTGATGAAAATTGACACAAATGGGAGAGGGAATGACCTGATGTCTGCGTAATGGAAAGACCCACAAAGGTTCAAAGAGAAATATAAATTATAGAACATTCACACACAGAGATGACTGGGAGAAATAAAGATAAAAAACAAAACTTGAAGAATGAAGTAAGAGCTAGAATATGGAGGAAAAAAAGATCTGCAGTGAAGGAAGAAATATAGGTAAGAAAGAAAAAAATGTTGAGAAAGAATACATGGGGGTTGAGAGAATAGGAGATATATAGGGGGAGGCGGTGGCTGAATCGGTGGAGAGGTGGCATGCAGTCCTAACTGACACAGTGTCGAATCCTTGGTGGGACAGGGAACAGTTTAGGGATTTGAAATTCATAAAGAAGACTACTGATCTATCAGAAGACCCTCCGACATGTTGTAAAAATACCCCGCTAATACGAATACACCAGTCCTGTATGAGACAGCCCATGTTTTCGGTGTCGACGGTGGGGCTTAGCGCCGAAGTAGTGACATGGGGGGGTTTATGGTATGTAGGAGGACTACTAGGCCTCGGGAACAGGATATAAAGCCTATGCCCATAGTCGGAAACCCAAACACACACACACACACACACACACACACACACACACACACACACACACACACACACACACACACACACACACACACACACACACACACACACACACACACACACACACACAAATGAGGGTAATACGAGGGGTAAAATGTAGAGGAAATGGAGATGGGGCATCAAGGCGACAATTTGACAAAAAAAGGATATACCACAGCGAAGACGACACGACGATAAAACAAAGGCAAAAGTAAAGGCAAATAAACAGGAAAAGGGAAAGCAGACAACATTAGCAGAATAAACAAGAGAATTTACCTAAAACTCAGACTGAGAGGTTGGAAAATAGAAGAGAAAGAGGGGAAGAAGAGAAAAAAATAACTGAATAACGAAAGAGAAAATGGTAGGAGTAAGTGTGAAGAAACGCAGATAGAAAGGACTGACAGCGCTGATGAAGAAGGGAATGGGAGAAAATGAATAGAGGGTAATGAAGAAGCCTGGAAAACGAGAGAGGAGAGAGAGAGAGAGAGAGAGAGAGAGAGAGAGAGAGAGAGAGAGAGAATACTACTGACAGCAGAGCAACACACCAAAGAAGGGAAGAGACAGGGATAGAGTGACAACGCAGTTCGGTACAATGCAGGAAACGATAAAGAGAGAAAAAAACAGAAAAGCTTTACAAGACTATCTCACAAAACTTTCCTCCATCCACAGCACTACTGGGGAGGGGGGTGAGTGATAAACAGGATATTGTGTCGACAGGTAAGACAAACAAACAAGGTGTCAGAGAGTTGGATGATTGGTTTGCATCAGGGTGGTAGTGTTGGGTCTGGGTGGTGAGTTACTATGCCAGGGACATGATAGACAGTGGACAGGAGGGTGGAGTGGGATGGCATGAAGGAGTATATGTTGGAGAGTTGAGTGGGATGGAATGAAGGAGTATATGCTGGAGAGTTGAGTGGGATGGAATGAAGGAGTATATGTTGGAGAGTTGAGTGGCATGGAATGAAGGAGTATATGCTGGAGAGTTGAGTGGGATGGAATGAAAGAGTATATGCTGCAGAGCTGAGTGGGATGGAATGAAAGGGTATATGCTGGAGAGTTGAGTGGGATGGAATGAAGGAGTATATGCTGGAGAGTTGAGTGGGATGGAATGAAGGAGTATATGCTGGAGAGTTGAGTGGGATGGAATGAAGGAGTATATGCTGGAGAGTTGAGAGGGATGGAATGAAGGAGTATATGCTCGCGGCCTTTCCTCTAACTTTCGCTCTGTTGAGCACCACCTCTCCTCCTCTAACCTCACCTTCTTTTTCTAACGGAGACTCAGCTGTCTGAGGCAACTGACAGCAAACCCTTTTCTGTATCCTCCTACTTTCTCTATACTCATTTCAAAGCCAAAGGTGGCTGTTGTGTATATATATGCAACGACTTATCTTGCTCTCGTGTTCCTGAACTTGATTCTTCTGAATTCTCCACACTCTGGCTTCGGCTTTCCTGTCATTCTCTAACTAAATATATCTGTGCTGTTTACTTATCCCCTAATTCTACTGACTATCTAAAGTTCTTCGACTATCTTACTTCTACGATGGAACACATTCTATCCATTTCTCCTTTCTCTGAAATCTCCATTCTTGGAGATTTCAATGTTCACCACCACCTTTGGCTCTCCTCTCCTTTCACGGATCCACCTGGTGAACAAGCCTACATCTTTTCTATCCTTAATGACCTAGAGCAGCTTGTACAGCACCCTACTCGTATCCCTGACCGCCTTGGAGAGAGCTCCAACATTCTTGACCTCTTCCTCACAACTAATCCTTCTGCTTACTCTGTTAATCTTTTCTCTCCGTTGGGCTCCTCCGATCACAATCTTATTACCTTAACCTGTCCTATCACTCCGGTACGGCCTGTGGACCCTTCAGGGAAACGTCATCTGTGGCATTTTGGAGCCGCAGACTGGGAGGCCCTCAGGCAGTACTTCGTTGATTTTCCCTGGAATGATTATTGCTTCCATGGCCGTGAGCCATCTGAGTGTGCCTTGCGCATTACGGAGGTTATTCTCTCGGGCATGGAAGCATACATTCCTTTCTCATATCCTTTGACTAACGCAAGAAAGCCTTGGTTTAATCACGCTTGTTCTAATGCTGTCCGCAACAAGGAGAGGGCCTACAAAAGGTACCGGAGCCAACCCACCCCTGAATCACATCATCTTTACGTTTCTGCCCGGAATCGTGCTAAGTCTGTTCTTCGCTCTACTAAAAATAATTTCATCCATACTAAATGCTCTCAACTCTCCAACTCGAATTCTTCCCGCTCCTTCTGGCATCTTGCCAAAAATCTTTCTAACAACTTTACCTCATCATCCTTCCCTCCTCTTTTCTACTCTGATGGTTCTGTAGCTATCTCTTCTACTGATAAAGCAGATCTCTTCGCACAGACTTTCTCCTCCAATTCTACCTTAGACGATTCCGGTGCTGTTCCTCCATCACTTCCCCCCTCTGACTTCCTCATGGCTGACATTAAAATTTCTTCAGTTGATGTATTTTCTGCCATCACTGGCCTCAGTACTAATAAGGCATATGGGCCTGATGGGGTCCCTCCTGATGTTCTCAAGAACTGTGCTTCTGTGCTTACACCCTGCCTAGGCAAACTCTTTCGTCTTTGTCTGTCAATTTGTACCTTTCCTTCTTGCTGGAAGTTTGCTCTCATTCAGCCAGTCCCAAAGAAGGGTGACCACTCCCAACCCTCCTACTATCGTCCAATTATTGCTTTAACGTCCTGTATTTCAAAAGTTTTCGAGTCAATTCTTAATAGAAAAATTTTAAGGCATCTTTCCTATCACAACCTTCTTTCCGATCATCAGTAAGGGTTCCATCAGGGACGCTCCACTGGCAATCTTCTCGCCTACCTTTCAGACTCCTGGTCATCCTCCTTTCGGGACTTTGGCGAAAGCTTTGCCATTGCACTTGACATCTCAAAGGCTTTCGATCGAGTCTGGCATAAATCTTTAATTTCCAAACTGCCCTCCTACGGTTTCTATCCTTCTATCTGTGCCTTCATCGCTAGCTTCCTTTCTGGTCGTTCTATAGCCGCTGTTGTAGACGGCCATCGTTCTTCTCCTAGATCTATCAACAGTGGTGTTCCTCAGGGCTCTGTCCTATCACCAACTCTCTTCCTTTTATTCATCAATGATCTTCTAAGCTGTACATCTAACCCTATCCACTCATATGCTGATGACTCCACCCTTCACCTTTCCATTCGGTTCCCGCAACGCCCATCTCAACAGTTACTTCAACAAACAAGGGATGAGGCTATGGCACACCTAATGTCTGACTTGGCTCGTATCTCTGACTGGGGTAAAAATAATATGGTTGTCTTTAATGCATCTAAGACTCAGTTCTTACACCTATCAACCCGACAAAATCTTCCACAGGTATACCCACTAATGTTTAATAATATTCAGCTTAATCCTGCATCATCCTTGAACATGCTTGGGGTTTCATTTACTCGGGACTTATCTTGGAAAGATCATATTACATCTCTTGTAGAATCTGCTTCCAAGAGATTGGGTGTGCTAAGCCGACTCCGCTCTTTCTTTACCCCTGCGCAATTGTTGACTCTATACAGGGGTTTTATCCGCCCCTGTGTGGAGTACAACTCTCATGTGTGGGGAGGCTCCCCACATACAGCTCTTCTCAATAGGGTGGAGTCAAAGGCTTTTCGTCTCATTAACTCTCCTCCTCTTACTGACTCCCTTCAACCTCTGTCTCTTCGCCGCACTGTTGCATCTTTATCTCTTTTCTATCGCTACTTTAATGGTCACTGCTCCTCTGAACTGTCTGCTTGCATTCCTCCACCTCTACGACGGGCGCGTAGCACCCGTCTGGCAGCAAACTCTCATCCTTTTTCTGTCCAACTCTCTAATGCAAGAGTTAACCGTTACTTCCAGTCTTTCATTTATGCAACAGGTCAGCTCTGGAACTGTCTCCCTCTGTCTGTATTTCCTGCTGCCTATGATCTCCAGTCTTTCAAACGCAGTGTGTCCAGGCATCTCAAAATGATCGGATCTTGAATTTGGCTCTGTATTGTATTTTGTTTTTCTCTTGGAGGGAACTGTTACTGCGGGCTCATGGCCTTTGGTTCCTTCTTCCTCGCATTAAAAAAAAAAGAAAGAAAAAGAATGAGGGTGTATATGCAGGAGGGTGGAGCAGGGTGGAATGAAGGAGTATATGCAGGAGGGTGGAGCAGGGTGGAATGAAGGAGTATATGCAGGAGGGTGGAGCGGGATGGAATGAAGGAGTATATGCAGGAGGGTGGAGCGGGATGGAATGAAGGAATGCAATTGTGTTAGGGTAAAATTTGGGGACATTTTTATCACAGCCACCTTGGATGAGATACAGCCTGGTAAGGGATGGATTGACTAACAGACCGGTACATAAATAGACAGATAGGCGGAACAAGGATAAAAATTTGCACACACACACACACACACACACACACACACACACACACACACACACACACACACACACACACACACACACACACACACACACACACACACACACTCACTTCCTCCTTCCTTGCCTACACACTTCATCACAACTTGATTCTCTGACTTTCCCTCCCCAACTCCTCTAGTAAACAATCCTTTCACCCCATTATTCTCTCTCTCTCTCTCTCTCTCTCTCTCTCTCTCTCTCCGATACATTCTTCCTGCATATCCTAGTTCTTTCTTCCATTCCCATATTTTCATCTCTCCTACTTCTACGCTTCCCCCTCCCTCCACCAGTTTTTATCATTTTTCTCTCCATTTTTCTCTCTTTACCGTCTCTCATTTTATTCTTTACTCTTACTCTTCTGATCTATAACTCATTTATCTCATTTCTTCCACGTTTCTCCTGGTCTTTCTCAATTTCTCTTCTCTAATACTGTTTTAGGGCAATTAGTTCCGCCGCAGAAGGCAACCTCGTTACTGGACGATAAGACTATTTTTCTATGCATCCTATACACTCCAAGTTTTCCTCTCCATCTCCAGTTTTGCCTTTCTTCCCTCCTTCCCATTCTCTTAACTTGCCTCGTCTTTAGTTCCCTCCATCCTCCCCCCTCCCCCCTATCTTCCACCCCCTTTCCCACTACCCTTTCTCTCCCTCGTTCCGTTTTATTTTCATTTCCCCAAAACCCTACCAATCTCTCTCTCTCTCTCTCTCTCTCTCTCTCTCTCTCTCTCTCTCTCTCTCCAATAAACTTTCGTTCCGTATCTGTTGGCTTTTGTTTCAGCTTTACACAACAAAACGTACTTTTAATTTAATTTTATACTTCTTTCAACACCACTCCTTTTTCTCTTACATATTTTCCTAAGGCGCCTTTGCTTACGCTCTCTCTCTCTCTCTCTCTCTCTCTCTCTCTCGTGAGAGTGAGGGCAGGAGTCAGATGAGAGAATAAGACAAAAGGTAGGAAATGAGGAGAGAAGGATAGGAGAGAGGGAAGATGGGAGAGCTGCAAGGAGGGTTAGGGATGGAGATGGGTGAAGGAAAATAGACGACTCAAGAGGGAAGAAAGGATGGGGAAAGAAAAATAAAAGGAAAGGAGCGAGAGATAGGGGAGGGGAGAGAGGGATGATGGATGAGGATGAGAGGTAGGGGAGGGAGGAGGGGTGTGAGGAGAGGAGGGAAGAAGGAAATGATGGGAGGAAGTTAGTGATGATAGGAGGTAGGAGGGAAGAGGGCAAACAAAGACTGGAAAGAAGGGGTAGGCAGGAGAGAATAATGTAAGAAGACATGGAGATGGAAGGAAGTATCGGGAATCAAGAAGTTATATACAAGATGAAAGCAAGTGAAATAAGGAAGGAAAGTGGGAAGAGACAGAAAAAAAGAAAAAGGATAAGGAAGGAATCATAGGAAGAACGACAGAGAAAAATTAGAAAAGAGTGAAAGACAAAAAAGAAAAAGAAAATAAAAGAGGAAGCACAAACAAAACAGTAAAAAGGAAAAAAAGGAAAACAGTCCTGACACACTAGGCCTTGGTTCACAGCCAAGAGGGACAAAACAAAGACAGAGGATGAAAACAACACTGAATTAAAAGAATATATCAAAACAACAAAATCCTTTTAAAAATGTGTACACTTTGTTCAAGTCGAGGCGAAATTCAACCTTACTTATATACGTAGATGTTATTTAAACTGCTTTCCTTTGCCTTATAATGTGAAAAAAAAAACGTAAATGGTCAGAACAGCAGGTGAAAGGAAGTAAGAATAATGTGGCAGAGCAAGTGATGGGGCTACTGTTAGAGAGAGAGAGAGAGAGAGAGAGAGAGGAAAATGACCCCATCCCTCGCACGGCCTCACTCTGAACAAACTGAAGGTTTATTGAATTTCCATTGTATTGTGTACTGTGTTTTTACTGTGGAATGATAGTTTCAAATGTTCTCCCCTCCCCCTTCTCTCTCTCTCTCTCTCTCTCTCTGTCTCTCTCTCTCTCTCTGTCTCTCTCTCTCTCTCTCTCTCTCTCCCTCTCTCTCTCTCAATGCTGGCCACGTCCCACCCTCCTAGACGTTTCAATAGGCATTGGACCACTACAAATTATATAAGGTTCACGTACTGGACACCTGAAACTTTGTTTGTGCTGGAGGAATAAAAAAAAATGATTACCAAGAGAATAGAGAGGATATCCAGTAAAGCAGACAGAAAATGAGAATGTGGAGGAAGAAATCAGATTAAGCTAAGAGAGGACATGATGCGTTGAGGGGTATGCTGCAGGCAGGTCTTGTATACTGGTCTCTAATTAGACTCACAGGGTGAAAGTGAGAAAGGGAACGCAGTTTCATGATTGTGATGATGATGATGATGATGATGATGATGATAATGAGGAGATGGAGAGAATAAGGTGGGGGAAATACATATGCCAGGAGAATAAAAAGTTTTTTTTATATTACGGGGAGGAATGTGCTTGTGCTATAGAGGAGGGGTGCTTGTGCTATTGAGGTGGGTGCTTGTGCTATTGAGGTGGGTGCTTGTGCTATAGAGGTGGGGTGCCTGTGTTATAGAGGTGGGTGCTTGTGCTATTGACGTAGGGTGCTTGTACTATAGAGGTGAGTGCATGTGCAATGGAGATGGGGTGCTTGTACTATAGAGGTGGGGTGCTTGTGCTATGGTTGGTGTTGTATGTCTGCGTGTGGAGGGACAGTCTGTAGTTTCTACTCCCACAATACAACCCGGTCAGTCGATTTACATCCAGGTACCTTGTTGATGAACAAGGACATGGCAGTTTACCAGAAGAATCTAGCAATGTCACTGGCTCGGGAATCGAACCGGGAACTATCGCTTGTAGACCAAATAAGCTGTCACTGTACCATTGTGCATGAAATTTTGGCAGTTGCCAGATGCTCTGGCTCACCTTACGAAGCACCATAGGTAAACAGTGTCTTATTATTATTTTTTTCTTTTACGTGTCCGACTTTGGGCAAAGGCTTCAAGGTCTATTCCCAAGTCCCAGTAGTCCTCCCTGGGGCCTAGTAGTCCTCCTACATCTCCATATGTCACCACTTCGGTGCTAACACAGCAAGGGCTGTCTCATACAGGACTGGTGAATCGGTATTAGCGGGGATACTGTTATAACATGTCCACGGGTCATCTGGTAGATCAGAAAAGTCTGAAAAGTCTGCTTCTTAAGAAATTCAAATCCTTAAATTGTTCCCTACCCTAGCCGGGATTCGAACCTTGGTCCATTAGGACAGCAGGCCGCCTCTCTACCGATTCTGCCACCGCCTCCCCCATCTTCTTTAGCTCGAAGAAGTAATTTATGTCCTATTCTGGTGAATGGCAGACGATATTTTATTTTGACAGGACATATTCAGGTTGAAAGGGATACACGACATCTCAGTGATATATATGGCATCGCCAGGTGGTAACCAGAATTTTTACAAAGTATGGCCATACTAAATCCTAACAAGTGGTGCCAGGTACAACAAACCTTGCCCAACAGCAGTTATTTTATTGCTGTTAAATACTGAATCAGCACTGTCATATAGTGTCACTACACAATTAAAGTCTAAGGTCATTGCGCGAATATTTTCAAGTTATGCCATTTGAAGATCTGTGATCTTGCATTTGACCTTTCACGGTCACTCAAGATCAAAGGTCACGGTGACAAATGAAAGCCCATATGAGACTTCCTATATCTTCTATCTATCTATCTATTGCCAGGCGCCTCAATCCCGTTCGGGGTGGCCACAAACAAATCGTCTCCACGTCGTCCTGTCCCCCACCATTTCACTGCCCTGCTCCCAACTTACACCCCCCTCTCTCATATACCTCTCCACCCCATCCCTCCATCTCATCCTCGGCCTCCCCCTCCCTCTTCCCCCCTCCACCTCACTCACATACACTCTCTTCGTCAGTTTTTCACCCTCCATCCTCTCCACATGGCCAAACCACCTCAGTGTGTTCCTCATAACGCTTCCTATCACATCCACATCCACACCACAACACTCCTTTATATCCTCATTTGTCAGCCTGTCTCTCCATGTGACTTCACAGGGTCCTCTTAAATAACTCATTTCCACTGCTCTCACTCTTGACTTGTGCTCTTCCAACAACGTCCAAGCTTCACTTCCATACGTTAGAGTTGGTATCACAATACTGTCATGGAGTAACTTTTTCACTTCCATGCTCACTTTCCTGTTTCTTATCACTGCTTTCAAGGAACCAGCAACCTTTCTTCCTTGCTGTACCCTTTCAAGCACTTCACCCTCCAAACCTCCATCCTTACTCATCACACTACCCAAGTACTTAAACGTACTCACATTTTCCAATTCCTCACCATCCAACCTCATTGTACATTCACTGACTTCACCTCTCTCGAAGACCATCACTTTACTTTTCCCTACATTCACCTTTAGATTCCGTTTCTTACACACTCGCCCAAACTCATCCACCAAGCCTTGCAGCTCCCCTTTGTCTTCACTCAACAACACAGTATCATCTGCAAGCAACAGTACAGGGAGTTTCCAAACACTACCCTCTCTCACCAGAGCCACTCCAACATCCACTACCCTACCTTGTACCTCTTTTATTAGCCCATTCATGTACAGATTGAACAACCATGGAGACATGACACCTCCCTGTTTCAACCCAACTTTCAAAGAGAAAAATTCACTCAGTTCATCATCCACACGCACTGCAGCCTTAGCACCATCATACTTACTCTTCACGGCATTCAACAACTTCCCATCTACTCCATATATTCTTAATACTTTCCACAATTCTCGTCTGTCCACCCTGCCATATGCTATCTCCGAATCCATGAAAGCCGCATACAACTTCTTTCCCTTCTCTAGAAACATTTGTACCAAGGAATAATTATACCTGACTTCCAATCCTCAGGAACCACCTTCCTCCCAAGCCAATCTGCACATCTTCCACATCCATTCTACTACTATCTCTCCCCCATGATTCAACATTTCACCACAAACTCCATCAATTCCTGGGGCTATCCCCAATTTAACTTTCTTCATTGCATCCACAACTTCTATCCTACCGATTTCTTCCTGTCTTCTCACCTCCCTCCTTCTCCCAGCCATTCCCTAGCCATTTATACTCGCATCACTTCCATCCTCTATGTTCAAAATTCCTTAAAGTGTTCTCTCCTTCCGCTCACTTTTTCTCCCTTCTCCACTAGTAATCTACCATTTTTATCTTTCACTCCCCTGCTTACTTCACTTCCACCCTGCCTTACTCTCTTCACCTCTTTCCAGAACATTTTCTTACAGTCCCTCCACTTTACACTCAAATTCCTTCCAAATTCCTCATCCACTTTCTTCTTACTCCTATATCTGGATAACAGTAAATATCTCTATCTTCAACGAGTTACGAGTTATAGCCCCCTGAATATCCATGACCTTGAGTTTGACCCTTCAGGGTCACTTACAAAGGTAATGGTACCAATTAAAAACCCATATTGGACTTCCTATATGTTGTTAATAGTAAATATCTCTTTCAACCAGGTTCAAGTTATAGCTCTGTGAATATCTGTGACCTTGAGTTTGACCTTTTAAGTTCACTGAAGGTAAAGGTGTTGGTGCCAAATGAAAGCCCACATGTATATATCTATAAAAGAGCTGCGTTGTTTGTTTGTTTGTTTGCTTGTCTTTCAATCACTTCCAAACCATGGGACAGAGACTCCCAGACCCCTATATATTCTGAACCAGGGTGGCCCGGAAATGGTTTCAGGCGGTCATAATTGAGATCTGGGTAATTTGAGGTTACCAGTAGAGTGCTCACCTTAATGGCCAGGCAACGCCGGGTACCTGTGCAGCCCAATTTTGGCACTGAGACTCACATGACCTCCATTTCGGACATAGGATATGTGAGATTGACCTCCAAGGTTATTTGAGGTCACTGGTCGGAGGTAATTTTAGGTCATTGGTAAGACACACTTGATTGACTGGACCCAGCAGCCCAATTTTTGGCATGGAGACCCACATGACCTCCAGTTAGGACACAGGCTATGTGAGGTTAACATCCGAGGTCATTTGAGGTCACTGGTTGAAGGTTATTTGAGGTTTCCGGTAATAGTAAGCAAGTGCTCACAAATACTGTGCATTAGTATGTGAAAGCTCAAATAGATAGTTCCTGCACCTCTTTTAATCCCTCTTCAAAAACATAAAAGGTACATGGTCTTTGTGGAGTAGAAAGAAGGATTGAACTAGAACAAATAGGATTAGAGTGTTCGCTTTTTGGCCCAGTAACGCCGGGTGCCCCTGCTAGTGGTAAATATATCTTAATCTGGTTTCAAGTTATATCATCATCATCATCCGGACCTCTTTTCCCATCCTAGGGCAAGGTGAGGAGTGGCAATGTCCAGAGAGTAGCAATGTCTGGATTTCAAGTTATAGCCCTCTGAAAGTCCGCGACCTTAATTTTTATCTTTCAGGGTCACTCCATTACCTCCAAAATTTAATTACTTTCTTTTGGGACCAGTTACCACGTATCCTGAATGTTTCATATAATTTCATTTAGCCGTTTTCCCATAACGTTGCAAACAAACAAACAAATTTGACCGAAAACAATACCTCGCCGGACTCCGTCAGGGGAAGGTAAAAACCGCAATGTATACATTGGAAGACGCTGGCATATGCGATGTTTTTGTAGGCACAAAATCATTATTTCATCAGAACCAAATATAATGCAAAGTGTACTTACGACTCACAGTAGGTAGTGTGATAAACAGATCTATTGCACTGTAGAGAAAGGTGAGGGAAGGTTGACGCAGTGTATGCGTGAGCTTGGATTCCCTGTGTCCTCCGTGTCATTGTTCTGTGTCTTGGTTTGAACTGACTGAAAACATTCTTACTCCTTTTTTTTTTCTTTACCCTCCTTTTGCTGTTTTCTTCTAGTCGTTTTCCTTACTTCTGACATTTTCCTTTTTCTTACTTGTTTACTTTTATATATTTCATTTTTGAAATCAGTTTTTCCCTTTTCTGTGCCTGTTTTTCCGTTTTTGGGGATCCACAAATTTATTACCGGTTCTTCTTTTCCTTTCCGTTCTCTCCCTCCCTCATCCTCTAACATTGTCTTCTTCCCCACCTCTGTCTGCCTCGGTGGCTGTGTCATAATGTCTCTGTGTCCCGCTACATGCACCTGCTGCCTTTGGTCTTCTCCCTGCTTTTTTCTTTTTCCGAGAAGCAGTTAGAGGAACAAGTTGAAGGAGTATAAGAGGGAGGATGGTGATAGTGGGAGGAAGAGTTAGTTTTGTGTCGGTACAGAATGAGGTGTTTTTGTCTTGGCCACCCCTCACAAGATGAAATGTTGGTGTCTGATAATATATAGATAGCCAAATACATTACATAGTATCTCTGCACCACCACCTTCTGTGACATATCCCTGCCTTTTTCACTAGGCATGTGTGTCATATTGTCAGGTTGTGAGGATGAAGGTGTGGGGGTCATATATTGATGTGTAAAGTACTTATTCTCGGAGACATAATAATTTCTCCGTAATCGCAAGGGAATAATTAGATCACTTGCACAGAAAAACAAACAACATAATATACGTAATACCAGCGTACACACACACACACACACACACACACACACACACACACACACACACACAGTGTAAAGTGCATGGAAACATTGCTTTTAAAGGTAGCAACTTTCCAAATTATTCTAAAATGAACACCCCCTGGGGGTAGGTTTTTTTTTTTTCAAGAATACTCCCCCAGTATCCCTGCTTGTAGTAAAAGGCGAATAAAAGGGTTGGCGGAGGGTTAGTGCCCCTCCTCGGAAAACAACTAACTAAAAACACAAACAAGAAGCCCCGGACAAGGACTGACCAAACGATGACGACCCAGGACCGGACAAAGGACTTGGTAATGGGTACATGGAATGTAAGAGGAGCGAATGATGAGGTGAAAGACAGAGAGAGATTATCCAGGTGCTTGAGGGTGCGAAAGTGAATGTATGTGGAATAACTGAAACAAAATGGAGAGGAGAAAGTGTGAGAGAATGGGAGTATGGATGGGGTATATGTGCAGGAGTAGGTGAGAATGAGAGAGCAAAGGAAGGAGTAAGTATAGTTGTGAGTAAAAGATGGAAGAAGAGCATAAGACAGTATGGATCAGTTGGCTCAAGGATTGTGTGGGTAAAGTTGAAAGTTGGAATACAAATGTGGGCGATTGTGTGTGTGTGTATGCGCCAACGCAAGATCGTGCTAGAAGAGTGAGAGAAGAGTTCTGGACAAATGTAGAAGTGTGCATGGAAAAGTTTGGAAGGAATGAGAGAGTGTTTTTGATCGGTGATATGAATGGTAAAGTTGGGAATGTGAAGGTGGATGGAATAGTTGGTGAGTGGGGTGTGCCTGAGGAGATAGATATGAATGGGAGTGCGTTAGTGGACATTTTTGCTGGGAGGGGGTTGGTGATAGCCAATACCCTCTTCAGGCATAAAATGATCCACAGGTATACGTGGCGAGTGATGAGAAGGGTGGGTGGTGAACTGAATGAAAGGAAGGCAATGATTGATTATGTGTGTGTGGATGAAAGGATGCGAAGATGTGTAATGGATGCAAGAGCTTATAGAGGTTGGGGGAGTGGACTTTCTGACCACTACTTGGTGGTGGCCAGAATCAAGGTCCAATTAGAATGGAGAAATAGAAGAAGGGAAAGACGAGAGGAAGGAGTAGTTGCAAGGAGAGTGGAAAGGTTACAAGAGGATGAGAAAAAGGCAGAGTATAAGAGAGAAGTGGAGGAACGATTAGGCAAATATGAACTGGAGCAGATGGGAGACGTGGAAGGTGTGTGTAGGATATTTACAGAAGAAATATGTGCAGCATGTGATGTGGTGTGTGGAAGGAAGAGAAGACGGAGGGGGCTGCAAGGAACACCGTGGTAGACTGAAGAGGTGAGACAGGCTGTGGCACAAAAGAAGAAAGCATACAATGAATGGATGAGAAATAGGGGCGTGGAAGAAGTTGAGAGGCAGAAGAGAGAGTTATATGTAGAAAGAAAGAGAAAGGTGAAAATATTAGTAAGAGTAAGAAGAGAGTGGATGAGGAATTTGGAAGGAATTTGAGTGTAAAGTGGAGGGACTGTAAGAAAATGTTCTGGAAAGAGGTGAAAAGAGTAAGACAGGGCGGAAGTGAAGTTAGCAGGGGAGTGAAAGATAAAAATGGTAGATTACTAGTGGAGAAGAGAGAAAAAGTGAGCAGATGGAGAGAACACTTTAAGGAATTGTTGAACATAGATGATGGAAATAATGCGAGTATAAGTGGCTGGGGAATGGCTGGGAGAAGGAGGGAGGTGAGAAGACAGGAAGAAATCAGTAGGATAGAAGTTGTGGAAGCAATGAAGAAAGTTAAATCAGGGAAAGCCCCAGGAATTGATGGAGTGTGTGGTGAAATGCTGAAGCATGGGGGAGAGATACTTCGTAGTAGTAGAATGGATGTGGAAGATGTGCAGATTGGCCTGGGAGGAAGGTAGAATCCCGGAGGATTGGAAGTCAGTTATAATTATTCCCTTGTACAAAGGAAAAGGGGATAAAGAAGTGAGTGGTAATCATAAGGGCATTTGTCTTCTTAGCATAATAGGAAAAGTGTATGGTAGGATGCTTATTGACAGAGTTAGAGAAAGAACAGAGAAATTAGTTGGAGAAGAACAGGGAGGCTTTAGGAAGGGAAGAGCTTGTGTAGGTCAGATATTCATTCTTAGATCTTTAGTGGAAAAGATTCTAGAGAAGGGAAAGAAGTTGTATGCGGCTTTCATGGATTTGGAGAAAGCATATGACTGGGTGGATAGACAAGGATTGTGGAAAGTGTTAAGAATATATGGAGTAGATGGGAAGTTGTTGAATGCCGTGAAGAGTATGTACGATGGTGCGAAGGCTGCAGTGCGTGTGGATGGTGAACTAAGTAAATTTTTCTCTTTGAAAGTTGGGTTGAAACAGGGAGGTGTCATGTCTCCATGGTTGTTCAATCTGTACGTGGATGGGGTAATAAAAGAGGTACAAGGTAAGGTAGTGGATGTTGGAGTGGCCCTGGTGAGAGAGGATAGTGTTTGGAAACTCCCTGTACTGTTGTTTGCAGATGATACTGTGTTGTTGAGTGAAGACTAAAGGGAGCTGCAAGGCTTGGTGGATGAGTGTGGGAGAGTGTGTAAGAAACGGAATCTAAAGGTGAATGTAGGGAAGAGTAAAGTGATGGTCTTTGAGAGAGGTGAAGTCAGTGAATGTACAGCGAGGTTGGATGGTGAGGAATTGGAAAATGTGAGTACGTTTAAGTACTTGGGTAGTGTGATGAGTAAGGATGGAGGTTTGGAGGGTGAAGTGCTTGAAAGGGTACAGCAGGGAAGAAAGGTTGCTGGTTCTTTGAAAGCAGTGATAAGAAACAGGGAATTGAGCATGGAAGTGAAAAAGTTACTACATGACAGTATTGTGATACCAACTCTAACGTATGGAAGTGAAGCTTGGACATTGTTGGAAGGACACAAGTCAAGAGTGAGAGCAGTGGAAATGAGTTATTTAAGAGGAGCCAGTGGAGTCACATAGAGAGACAGGCTGACGAATGAGGATATAAAGGAGCTTTGTGGTGTGGATGTGGATGTGATAGGAAGCGTTATGAGGAACACACTGAGGTGGTTTGGCCATGTCGAGAGGATGGAGGGTGAAAGACTGACGAAGAGAGTGTATGTGAGTGAGGTGGAGGGGGAAAGAGGGAGGGGGAGGCCGAGGATGAGATGGAGGGATGGGGTGGAGAGGTATATGAGAGAGGGGGGTGTGAGTTGGGAGCAGGGCAGTGAAATGGCGGGGGACAGGGCGACTTGGAGGCGATTTGTTTGTGGCCACCCCAAACGGGATTGAGGCGTCTGGCAATAGATAGATAGATAGAAGAGAAGAAACGTGATGACTTGTTCTTTGTAAATTACTTAATATAGCATTGGGACCGCATGGAAGTAAGGAATGAGTCAAAGGAAAGCAGGGAAATAGATGAGGAGGCTGGAAGGACAATACGAAAAAAGGAAGGCAGGCAGGGAATACAGCAGGCAGGGAGGCAATCAGAACTAGACTGATGGAGGGGAGGTCGGGGAAACACACAGAGGTAGGGAGGTAGGCAGGGAGGTAAGGACAGAAGGAGGAAGCAGGGGAGGAGGTAGTTTGAAAGACTCGGGGGAGGGGGAGGCAAGGAAGGCAGATAGGGAAGCAGGGTAATCGGTAGATACGGATACACGAGGGCTTTATGGTCAGGCAGGGAGACAGGGAAGTCAGGTAGAGTGAAATATCCAGCAGGTCGGTGCAGCATAAGGTGTCTGTGTGATGGACCTCTTTTGTCTTGCAAAGATGAAGAACCCAGGCAGGCAGGCAGGCTGACCGGCAGGCAGGGCAAGCCGGGTAAACAGGGCAGATAGGGCAAGCAAAGCAGGCAGGGGAAGGTGGGAGGGACGTGGGAGCCAGGGTATGAGAGTGCAAGAACGGACACAGATGAAACAACAGGCGTGCAGAAAGACTGACTGTAAATCAGTGAATGTTCATTGACAATATATCATGTATTCTAGAACCTGCGCGCGGGCGTGCAGGCGTGTGTGTGTGTGTGTGTGTGTGTGTGTGTGTGTGTGTGTGTGTGTGTGTGTTTGTGTGCACGAGCGTCCATGTGCGTGCTTGAATGTGTGTGTGTGTGTGTGTGTGTGTGTGTGTGTGTGTGTGTGTGTGTGTGTGTTGCGCGTAAAGCACTGTTCGAAATTCACTTCATTTCCTTATCTTGCTAACATTTTCTTTCATGTACGCTTAGTCGCCTTCCATAATCTTTTATCTACCGTCCTCGTCAACCTGGCAGCTTTCTTATCCCAGACATGATGGCCAGGGATAAAAGTGAAAGCCAAAGGACCGAGAGAATAAATATGGGAACGTAAAACAGTCGTGATAACAAGGTTTGTCTTAAATGGCGAGGCTGCAGTACACGAAAATATTGAGCCTTTGACGAAGACGTGAAAGTTGGAAAGAGGAAGGGAAAGGAAGGAAAGGGGAGGAAAGCTATGAGAAAGGAAACCTGTGGAACTAAGTCTGAAGAAGGAGGAAGGAGACAGGAAGAAAAGGAAAGAGAGATCGGTGATGAAAAATGAGAAGAAACTGACGAAAACTCAGAAAAGGGAAAGACTGAAGGTTAGTAGGTGGGTAAGCAGGAAGAGAAGCGTTCATAACTGAAGGTTAAGTAGCTGGGTGAACTTATCTTTCACATTTCTTCCGCTTTTATATTTTTGCTCTTTTTGTCACATAAACTCCGCGGTGTTCTTTTCTTCCCTTATATAACCTTTGTTCCATCTATGTGTTCCAAATTTATTTGTGTTAATTGCTTAGTATCTTATACTGCTGACGCTGTATGCGTCTGTTGCGTGTGGTGTGCATGGTAAATACTCGTATCCACTGTGATATCAGAACCTGAAGGCGGCGCTGTGTTCCGCACAAGATATTCATGTTCAATGAAAAAAAAAATTCCTATAAAACCCCGTACCTCCCTATTATCTTCCTCATCCTACCTTCACCCTTTTACTTTTCATCATCACTTTCTCTTCCTTAATTTCTGTCTCCTCATGCTCCGCCTCATCCATGTTTTCTTATTTTTCTCGTCCTCTCATTTTACGAATAGATTTTCGTTACCCTCTTACTCTTCATTGTTTTCCTCACTAATTTGTTTCCATCAGGAACCTCGCTCGTTAGGAACGGGAAGGTTTAAGAAAATTAAATTTACACTCATTGGATACACTCAACGTCAGAGAAATTTCAACCAAGGCCCTGAAATGTGTAACATGAATGAGGACACGAGATGCTGAAGCAATGCATGAGATTGTGAAATGACTGGTAAGGAAATAAAGTATTTGATGACACAGACAAGTTACTTAATATTTAATAGTTTGTGGTTTAACCGAGTTGCATAGACAGGCATATGAATGCTAGATACAAAAGCTTCGAAGTTTGTGAAGTACTTAAAATATATCATTACATTATTATTAATATTATTGCTTCTTCCAGATCCTGGTGGACACCTGGTTGGTACGTTGTACCACCTTGGACGGGTAGGGCACCGAGGTTAGGCTGCCGTAGTACACAACATTGAAGGGATGTGTGACTAGCCTACCACCCTGCTGGCATAACATCATCCAACATCTTCCAGTCATTTCTTGGGAATTCCAGCCTGTCAGTCCGACTATCGCCCTTACACCACAAGACCACCAGGCGTCACTCTGCAAAGTAAGACACTACTTGATATGCCGTAGTTTTGTTGTTGTTGTTGGTCATGGCAGAGCCGATGAAGGAAAGGAAAAGTGGAGAAGGAGAGGAAAATTAAGTGTACATAGGAAGTACTAGTAACAGGAATCCTTTTGCCCTGTGAGGAAAGCTTGTTACATATTTTGGGAAGTGAAGGAAAATCAAAGGAGTAAAAAGTCTGAGATATATAAAACAGAGAAAAAAGAAAGAAGAAGGAAATAAAGGAGACCGAGAGAAAGAGTCTCAGAGCAGGAAAGAGAGAAGTATGGAAATGAGGCGAGGAAGGAGACAAGAAAAAGGATGGGAAAAATAAATGAGAATATTGAAAGACAGAAGAAGGAAAGGTGAGGGTAGAGGCGGGAGTAAACCTTATGATGGGAGAGAAGAAATTTGGCGAAAGGCAGGATGAGAGAGAGAGAGAGAGAGAGAGAGAGAGAGAGAGAGAGAGAGAGACAGGGGGGGGAGGGAGTTTTGAGCGGTGTAGGCACAGGCACCCACGTACATGAGAAACATAAACGAATAATGCCATTGAAAGCACACACACACACACACACACACACACACACACACCCACTGATACTTGGCCATCATGGCTCGGACTGTGAAATGTTTGGCGGCATTCAAGGGGGGTCGTTTGGCCGTCCACAGCCATTGCTCTCGTAGTGCCAGAGGTCCTGTCCTTGTCCTCCTTACCCATCTCCGCTTTCCTGGTTTTTATCCCCTTTGACTCTCTCTCCTTTCCCCTCCCTTTTCCTTTTTCCTGGCCTTGCATCGTTCTCCCTCACTTCTCCTCCTCCCATGTCTCTCTACTGCCTACCCTTTTCCACCTCGCTCACCTTGTTCCTCCCTCCCCTACCCATTTCTCCGACTTTGCTGCCCCAGATAGCTTGTTGCAATAGCACTCCAGAGAGCTGGTAAGGGGCAGGTCGTAGGTTAAAACTGGGCCGTAGCTAGTGGAGTTCCCCAAGGACCATGAGAGAGAGAGAGAGAGAGAGAGAGAGAGAGAGAGAGAGAGAGAGAGAGAGAAGGATCCTACTATTTTCAGTCTACGTCTCTTTCTGTATCATCCAGTCACTGTGTATCTACCTTTCTGTAAATCTAGCTTCCAAATACCTCCCCCCCCGTTCCTCTATTGCAGTTTTATAACTAGTATACAATAAAGGTCCCATACTCGAAGAAAATTGGCTTTAAATTCTATATTTTGGCGACGGAACACCAACACTTAACACGACTTGCGATAACTGTGTGTTATGAACAGGATGGGTGGTGGGTTGTTGGTAGGGGGACAGTTGGTTTAGTCCGTGATGACAGGCTGATTGTTTAGTACGGATAGGTAGATTGGTGAACGGGCAAGGGTGGACGAATGTCCCATGATGGCAGGTGGTGGGTTGTTGATGGGTGTGGGTTGATGGGTTGGTTGGTGAGAGTGGATTGGTTGTTTAATGTGGGAGAGTTGACTGGTTAGTGGAAGTAGGTAGAGTGCTTAGTGTGTAAGGGTGGACGAGGATGGGGGTACCCTGTATGTTCTTATTATGGTAGGTGGTGGGTTGTTGGTGAATGAGAGTAGATGGATTGGTGGATGGGGGTAGGTGGGCTGATGGGTGGGTTAGGTTGGACCCTGTATAAGCGTGAGTCGTGGGTTGCTGGTGGGTGGAAGTAGGTGTGTTGGTGAGTGGGTAAGGGTGTATGATGGTGGCGGTATTAGAGATCTGGAGGTAGATTCACTTCCAAACCTTGAGATCAGTTTCCTGTCCTATGTACATTTTCTTAACATAGGAAGGACTAGGGAAAGGGAGTGAAGAATCTTCTATTTTTTGTTGTCATTCATGTAAAGATAAATCCAGTTACGACAGATAATTGATGTAAGTTGTCCAGAGCTTTACTTGACGCTCTGAAATTGATGTTAACTTTTGCCACTTTTGGTGTAATGATGTCTTGACTTCATGGTTTACCATCTTGGCTTAATTTTGGCCATGATTTCCTGCGTTTAACTCTTGTAATCATACGTTTTTTCCATGTTTTACTTCACTTTGCATTTAAAGAACAGGTGATAGAAATCTGTGCCACATACGCACACGATTGAAGATTTTGATACAATGGGGGTCACTTCTCCTACCTGAGTAAATGATAATCGTCGATCCTAGACCAACAGATCAACTGCCTCTCAGGCCCCGTAAGAACACGACTTGAACGTTTATAATAGTCCCACCCACCCATAACAGGCGTGTAAGCCGGCTGCTGCATTCAGTCATTCCTTCATTTCACCGCAGCCGCAGTCTAGTTTACCGAATATTCTGTCCGTTCTTTATAAATTTGCCTCCATGAATACCTGCGTCCATCACTGTACTTCCATTAACCGTACTTCTCTTCACAAAAACTGCAAAACGTAATTCAAGAAAAAATGATGTGAATGCACACCAAGAAAAGTAACTTAATCTGTTTCGTGCATTTCCAAAATAAGGCCACACAAGAGCTGTTCAGTGTCGCTTCACACACGAATACCCATTTACAAAAAATACGGAAGTGTTGACAGAGGGAAAAAAAATCGTAATTTCGAGCCACTGAAACCTTCATGTAACATTTAGGGTCGCCCGTGGAAAGGGGGTCAATACCCCCGCCTGTTGGTAGTACGCCAGTGTTACTGTTATGTTCAAGTGACTTTAGGAAGGTAACATGTATGAACAGCAGATGTGTTGTATTCTTGATCAATATCATACTTGCTTGTAAAGATTACATATCTGCACTTCCACTGAGCCACTTTTGATCTGCTCACCTCTTCCTTATTGATTTATTTAGTAAGATAACTATTTTCATTACAGTGGCCTATCCTGAAGCTCCTACTCCTTCAGTAGCTGGTAATGTGAACAAGGTTTTACTATTGCTTTACTGAAAGGAGAAATGATTTAGTATCTGTTTCTTGAATAGATTAAATTTGAGAAAGACGTTGTGTACGACTGAATACAGTATACTGTATACGAAAAAAGCCGTGTTTTCTGGATTATTGTGACGTGTTTAAAAGGTTGTGCCTGGTTGAATCTTGTCTCTGTTTATTGATTGTTCATGTGTAAAGTCATCAGTTTGTGTTTTTTGCATCTATTTGTGTATCTCTTTGGTGTATTATGTTCTTAGATTCGTGTCTGTAAGCTTGTTTATTATCGCCAAGCCTAGCGAGGTGATAGTGTAATCGCTTGCATTTGTGTGTGTCTGTTCCCAGAATATGTAAAATTCAAGTGGGCAAATTGTATCCAAACTTTGTAGGCAGTATCCCGAGATATATAGCTTGTTGGTCAATAATTTTGGTGAGGATTCCTTTTTTTTTTTTTTTTTTTTTTTTTACAGGAATGTAGAGAAACAGTGAAATGTGGAGGATTAAATCCTAAGACTTTATTTTGGCAAAACTGCGATGATATGACCCCGATTGTCAGGGAATTAGTTCTCTTTTCTTTATTTTTTTCTTTTTTTTATTTTACTGATGGCGGATGTAGA
Organism: Coenobita brevimanus; assembly: GCF_032717465.1. NCBI lineage: Eukaryota > Metazoa > Arthropoda > Malacostraca > Decapoda > Coenobitidae > Coenobita > Coenobita brevimanus. The sequence continues at coordinate 26,162,676 of NC_136970.1, read as the reverse complement.
CATTCGTGGGTGAATGCTTTGGCTTTTATTTTTTGTCTCTACAAAACTCCTTGATTTGTACGTGTTTTGAGAGTGTTTGTCTGCCTCTTTTTTTTAAATTAAAACTTTGCATGAAACTCTTAGCATGTGTTTATACAGTTGATATATGGCAGTTTCACATTAAATTTACCATCAGTAGCTTACATTATCATTAACCAGGCTGTACTTTACGCATCCTGGCCTGAAATTAGAGGGAGAGGTGCTGTGTATACCACACTTGTTGTAAACCAATTATTGTCCAGCACCGCCTGATTTATTGCCGTCTAAGGGAAGCTAAACTTACATATAATTGTGTGTGTGTGTGTGTGTGTGTGTGTGTGTGTGTGTGTGTGTGTGTGTGTGTGTGTGTGTTGCTCATATAAAACTGTAAAGATAATGGATAGCCTCTTACGCTGAGACATATTTAAAAGATTATTATAATATGATTAAGCTTAACGAGAGAGAGAGAGAGAGAGAGAGAGAGAGAGAGAGAGAGAGAGAGAGAGAGAGAGAGAGAGAGAGAGAGAGAGAGAGAGAGAGAGAGAGAGTGTAGGGAGGACGAGCTTTGACGTGATTTGGTATGCATGACAAACATATTACAAGATTCATGGACGCATCACCCGTCTGGCATCAGCCAACCGTATATCTGGAGAATATGTAGTGCTGCATTCTTCAGGTCATTCCCCTAACCTTGTTTCACATTTTATTCACTTTTATCCAGGTTTCATATGAATACCGCGAATATTTCATTTCTGTGCATTTGTAATACTTTGTGATTGGAAAGGGATCCTATGAATGATAAATTAAGCAGGTAAAAGTAAGTTTATTACTGGCTATATTAATTTACAGTAGTAGTGCTTGATGTCAGTTACTTTTGTTTTGTGTGGTGTTCTTTCTCACTTACTGCAGCATCACTTAAAAACAAATAATTGGTGCCGGGCACAACAAACCTCGCCCGACAGCAGTTATTTTATTTCCAACCGTTTTCAGGAAATAGCCCTCTGTTATGTCCATTTCACAGTGCTGAATGATAGAATGGTAGTTTTCATGCGTTTGTGTTGTGGTGTTATGATCCATTTCACTGTGCTGAATGATAGAATGGTAGTTTTCATGCGTTTGTGTTGTGGTGTTATGATCCATTTCACTGTGCTGAATGATAGAATGGTAGTTTTCATGCGTTTGTGTTGTGGTGTTATGATCCATTTCACTGTGCTGAATGATAGTATGGTAGTTTTCATGCGTTTGTGTTGTGGTGTTATGATCCATTTCACTGTGCTGAATGATAGTATGGTAGTTTTCATACTTTTCTCTTGTGGTGGTATGCTCGGTTTCACTGTCCTGCATGATAGTATGGTAGTTTTCATGCTCTTGTGTTGAGGTGGTGTGGTTGATTTCACTGTGCTGCATTGTAATATGATAGTTTTCATGCATTTGTGTTGAGGTGTTATGGTCGATTTCACTATGTTGCATGATAGTAAGGAAGTTTTCGTGTTTTTGTGTTGAGGTGTTATGGTCGCTTTCACTGTTCTGCATGATAGTAAGGAAGTTTTCATGCTTTTGTGTTGTGGTGTTTAGATCGATTTCACTGTGCTGCATGATAGTTTGGCAGTTTTTGTGCTTTTGTGTTGTGTCATGGTCGCTTTCACTGCGCGGTATGATGGTATGGAATAGTTCTCATACTTTTGTGTTGTGGTCAATTTCACTGTGCCCTGCGATAGCAGTTCCTCGTACTTTACTGTTTTTATCTTTCCGGTTGATCTATTCCGACTATGCCTCGTGTGTGTGCGTGCGTGCTACCTTGCTGCGTCTCAGTCACTGTTCCCTGCTGATGTCTTTGTGTGGCTCTTAACCTGGTGATGTATTTGTGTGGCTCTTAACCTGGTGATGTCTGTGTGGCTCTTAACCTGCTGATGTCTTTGTGTGGCTCTTAACCTGCTGATGTCTTTGTGTGGCTCTTAACCTGCTGATGTCTTTGTGTGGCTCTTAACCTGCTGATGTCTTTGTGTAGCTCTTAACCTGCTGATGTCTTTGTGTGGCTCTTAACCTGGTGATGTCTTTGTGTGGCTCTTAACCTGGTGATGTCTTTGTGTGGCTCTTAACCTGGTATTGTCTTTGTGTGGCTCTTAACCTTGTGATGTCTATGTGTGGCTCTTAACCTGGTATTGTCTTTGTGTGGCTCTTAACCTGGTGATGTCTTTGTGTGGCTCTTAACCTGCTGATGTCTTTGTGTGGCTCTTAACCTGCTGATGTCTTTGTGTGGCTCTTAACCTGGTGATGTCTTTGTGTGGCTCTTAACCTGGTGATGTCTTTGTGTGGCTCTTAACCTGGTGATGTCTTTGTGTGGCTCTTAACCTGGTGATGTCTTTGTGTGGCTCTTAACCTGGTGATGTCTTTGTGTGGCTCTTAACCTGGTGATGTCTTTGTGTGGCTCTTAACCTGGTGATGTCTTTGTGTGGCTCTTAACCTGGTGATGTCTTTGTGTGGCTCTTAACCTGGTGATGTCTTTGTGTGGCTCTTAACCTGGTGATGTCTTTGTGTGGCTCTTAACCTGGTGATGTCTTTGTGTGGCTCTTAACCTGGTGATGTCTTTGTGTGGCTCTTAACCTGGTGATGTCTTTGTGTGGCTCTTAACCTGGTGATGTCTTTGTGTGGCTCTTAACCTGGTGATGTCTTTGTGGGGCTCTTAACCTGGTGATGTCTTTGTGGGGCTCTTAACCTGGTGATGTCTTTGTGTGGCTCTGAACCTGTTGATGTCTTTGTGGGGCTCTTAACCTGGTGATGTCTTTGTGTGGCTCTTAACCTGGTGATGTCTTTGTGTGGCTCTGAACCTGTTGATGTCTTTGTGTGGCTCTTAACCTGGTGATGTCTTTGTGTGGCTCTTAACCTGCTGATGTCTTTGTGTGGCTCTTAACCTGCTGATGTCTTTGTGGGGCTCTGTGTGGGCCTTAACCTGGTGATGTCTTTGTGTGGCTCTGTGTGGGCCTTAACCTGGTGATGTCTTTGTGTGGCTCTTAACCTGGTGATGTCTTTGTGGGGCTCTTAACCTGGTGATGTCTTTGTGGGGCTCTTAACCTGGTGATGTCTTTGTGGGGCTCTTAACCTGGTGATGTCTTTGTGGGGCTCTTAACCTGGTGATGTCTTTGTGGGGCTCTGTGTGGGCCTTAACCTGGTGATGTCTTTGTGGGGCTCTGTGTGGGCCTTAACCTGGTGATGTCTTTGTGGGGCTCTGTGTGGGCCTTAACCTGGTGATGTCTTTGTGGGGCTCTGTGTGGGCCTAACCTGGTGATGTCTTTGTGGGGCTCTGTGTGGGCCTAACCTGGTGATGTCTTTGTAAAGTCTTTGTGTGGCCCTTAACCTGGTGGTGGTGGTGGTGTGTGTGTGTGTGTGTGTGTGTGTGTGTGTGTGTGTGTGTGTGTGTGTGTGTGAAATTATATGTAGTACTTACTGACATACCACAACACATGACCAACCACTCACAAAACAAAGTTGTATTGCACCTAATTTAAGAACTGACACCAATGGCACTGTTGCGTAATTAAAAGCGTACAAAAAGCTGTCACTTACCTAGATGTTTTAAAATCAATGCTATTTTGAAGGAAAACACCAGCACATAAGTACAACCGACTGAATCAGACAATGAGAGGGCAGTGACTCACCTGAGTGATTTTGGTACGACTAAGCTCACGTGAATATATTTATGAACACCTGGAATTCAGAGACTTAAGAAAAATACACTCTCAGCAACATTACTTAATCTAGATCACTTACAGAAAAATAACTAAAAAAATCACTATATGAAATATTACTTACGCACTTCACTAAACTGCAATATCTCAAAAAGAAAAATTATCCAAAAGAGTGCTTTGGCCAGGTATCTTACAGAAAATTATGATCCGCAAGAGGTGATTTAAAGATCCTCCCAACTGAAAGTAGGAAAGAAAATAGCGCACCTGCAATACATTTTTTTTTCCTCAAAATGTAAGCTGTATTAAAGTATGGCCCTTTCATCTATTGCGGTAAAAGTAGCTTTCCTGTGTCGAGATTTTCTAGAAACATGATATTTGTGAATAAACTTATAAGGCAGTTTCTTTTAGTACTCGTATCTATGACATATGAAATGTATCTGTAATTATCTGATGCCACAGGTGATTTAGAAATAAAAAAACACTGAGGTGGTTTGGCCATGTGGAGAGGATGGAGGGTGAAAGACTGACGAAGATAGTGTATGTGAGTGGGGTGGAGGGGGGAAGAGGGAGGGGGTGGCCGAGGATGAGATGGAGGGATGGGGTGGAGAGGTATATGAGAGAGGTGGGTGTGAGTTGGGAGCGGGGCAGTGAAATGGCGGGGGACAGGGCGACGTGGAGGCGATTTGTTTGTGGCCACCTCGAACGGGATTTAGGCGTCTGGCAATAGATAGATAGATAGCTTCATTTTGTGTATACAGGATGGGAAACTAACAACACTGCTGTCTTCGGCCATGATATAGAAGTAGTTGCAAGTTATATATTTTGCAAGCACCACTTATACAAGAGGGTCGCAGTTGCATCACAACTGTGGCCAACGAAAAAGTCAGATTGGATTCTTGCATGAATTTAGCCCTTGTAATTTGTTACCGTCTGTGTGTGTGTGTGTGTGTGTGTGTGTGTGTGTGTGTGTGTGTGTGTGTGTGTGTGTGTGTGTGTGTGGAGGGAAAGGGGAAGGGAGGGAGAAGGAAGGAGAAATGGGAAGGAAAGGAAAATAAATGAAAATGAGAAGGAAGCAGCAAGCAGATGGAAGGATGGAGAATCATAAGTCTGTGATGGTGTCGTTAAGCAGTGTAAATGTGTCGTTAATCGCGTCAGGATTGCTGTAAGTGCCGTGGTACGGGTCCCGTTAAACTTAAGTCACTGTGGCTAATATCGTTCCTTTAAGTGGCAGTTCTGGAAGTCTGTCATCATCATCGTCCTCGTCGTCGTCGCCATCATCACCTTAACCCTTTCGATACTCTCACGTGTTTGATATTATAATGTTTGTTCTTCCATACGCTTTTCTTTACTTTAGGACCTGATAGATGTTTCTAGCAAGAGAAGTTAAATATTGTAATGTTAGTACTTACATAACGATTTTATTCAGTTTAGGATCTGCTGTGGTGGAGAGAGAGAGAGAGAGAGAGAGAGAGAGAGAGAGAGAGAGAGAGAGAGAGAGAGAGAGAGAGAGAGAGAGAGAGAGAGAGAGATTCATGAAATGGAAGTAAAATATTTTAAATGTGGAAGCGTATGCGTCTAAGCAGCTGAAAAGTGTAAAACAAGATTAAAATGGAAAACAGTGTGAGGCACACACACACACACACACACACACACACACACACACACACACACACACACACACACACACACACACACACACACACACACACACACACTACCGGAGTTTTTTTTCCTTGTATTTTCTCTGTTCTGTTCCATAACCAGAGCAGAAAAAAAATACGATAGTTTTTTACTTTCAACCGCTGAAATTGCCAAGATAAATATATTCAAGGTAGACATCTTCCTTTCATTTTTGTTATAACTGTCATCATCATCATAATCAGCATCAACAACAGTATTAATAGATGAAAACAGAACGACTCACTGGGTACATTTTTTCTTTACAGGAAAATAATACTTATTTCTATCATTCGTCTTTGTTCACTAAATGCAATAGTATCCTGCTCCTACTGATCGGGTGAGAACGTTATCAAAACTAGAAGTATTTTAAGGTTCTTGCCCTAAATATTTTTTGTTCAACACACACACACACACACACACACACACACACACACACACACACACACACACACACACACACACACACACACACACCATCTTATTCAGACATCGTATGACCAACACAGACACACGCATCCACATCCACCTCCTCACTATTTCAGTCCAGTCAGCACGTCATTCCTCAGAAATGCTGCTGCCTGGCCGCCTACGTCTGTGAGTAATGAGGATGGAAGGAAGTATTGTCCCTGGAGGCGTGATCAGCCTGAATGAGTTACGGGCAAAGTTTTACTCTTATCCAAGAAATCGGGAAATATTGTCAAACTTGGGGCGAAATTGGAGGGCGGAAGAAGAGTGGGAGTGAGGGATGGAGAGGTGCGGGTGGAAATGAAGAATATAGAGAGGGAAATGTGAATAACAATGAGAGGTAAAGGAAGTAAATGTGTGAAAAGAGAATGGGGGAATCTATTGCCATGAATGAACAGATGGTGATCGAAAAAAGGCAGGAAAAAGTGGAAACGAGGATATTAAGGATGGAGAATGGTGTATTGGATAAATTGGAGAGAAAGAATGAAATTGGCTAGAGAGAATTGTGTGTTGAATTCATTCATTCATTCATTCATTCAATCCTACATTGCCCCATGAGGAGCGTAAGAGCCCGGGACTAGGCAAGTTGGTCCTGACATTGATGATGAGAGTGACCAGCCTCACTCATCACTGAGTGGCAGTACGTGAGCAATAAATCCCAAGAACCCCTTGGATATAAACCTTCACCGGCTCAATCCGACTGGAGCGCCGTAATTACCCACTAAACCACCAGGCGCTAAAATTTGGTTATAAGGTTACCACCCCGCGTAGTAAATGGTTTCCTGTTGTACAGGAAACCATTTGGCTTGTCACTCAGTGTAGAGTCATCTACAGGCAGAAGGAAGAGGAAAGAATGAAGGAAAGAAAGACAGAAGAGGGAGTGTAAAGCCACCTGTAGGCAGAAGGACGAGGAAAGAATGAAGGAGAGAAAGAAAGAAGAGGATGGAAAAAAAGATGGAGGAGAGGAAAGGGTAGACACCCGAGAGCTGCACTACATCGAGTGAGTGGATGGTGAGCGTGATGTTGATGATGAAACGTAGGAGGAAACTGGAAAACGAGTAATTGCTTGAAAGAGGGAATAGCTTAGAAGACAGAGATGATAGGAAGATGGAGTGATGGATGAAGGGGTGCAGATGGTGATGATGGACATAGAACAGATGATGAGAAAATGAATCTGGCGAAAAGACAGGTAAATACTTATGAATAAAAGGATAAGAGGACAAAGGAAGTAGGAAATGCTGGTGGGTGTGATGATGGAGAGGGTAGAAAGAAGGAGCTGGCATGAAAGAGAAAGTGAAGGAAATATGAGGAAAATTGCAATAGCTAATAATGCAATAATTAAAGTGAGGATAATAGCGCATAACTATGAGAAAGAGAGAGAGAGAGAGAGAGAGAGAGAGAGAGAGAGAGAGAGAAAGGGGGAGGAGGGCAACTCTAGAAACATATCTCTCATTTTACTAGCCTCCATTTATCTTCTCTGTTTGACACTTCATGAACTCCATCCTTTGAACATAAAAGTTTTCCCTCCAAGTTTTGTTGATGAAGGGGGTTGTTGGGTAAGCTTCTTTATTTCACAGTTGGAGCAGAAAATCACCTCAGGTTCGACAGTCACGGTTGTCACGGGAGAGATGGCACAAAATAGGGTGATAAGCCACAAGAAGGGGCTCAACTGTCGTCGGGGTGTGGTGGAGTGCTGTAGTGGGTCTTGACTCACGTTTCATGCATTTTCCACCCATTCCATTCCATCCCTTGCATTCACAACACTTTCCTTCCCTCTTTTCTCATACTCTGGCATTGTAACCCTGCCCCTCTCTCCTCTCTTGGATCCATTTAGCTCTCGTTTCCGTTATACTCTAACTTTTTTTTTTTTTTAACTTCCCTGTGCATCGCTCAAATTTCCTTGTTTTCTTTCTTCTCTATTTTCTTTTCCTGCTTTCTCCTGAGTTCCCTCGTTTGGGGCCCACCTAACTATATTGTACTTTTTTCTTTTGTTATATCTTTTTCATTTTTTTTTTTTTTTGCCTTTTCACCATTTTGATTTCCCTCTACTAACCAATTACCTACCTACCCTGCCCTGCCCTTTCTTTATCTACCTGTCCATCCTTTCTCTTCCCCTTCCTGGCTTCGCCATCTCCTTTCCTCCATTTCATTGCTTATTTCATCACCCTTTTCATTTGCATTCTCTCATTCATCACATTACATTCACTTAACTCCCCTTCGTGCGTTCACCTTCCATCCCTCCTTCACTCCTTAATCATATTTTGTTTCACCACCTCCTCCTCCTTCCACCTATCAATCTGTATATAATTTCCTTTTGTTCCACGTACCCTTCTTCAACTTCCCTTTGTTCCACGTACCCCTCTTTCTATCTGTCTGTCTCTGTTTCAGTTTTATACACGTTGAATGAAATGCTGGCACTTATTTTTTATTATATAGTACCGCCAGTATATCTGAAAAGTTTTGTGACTAACACAGCCCGGTCATTCATGCAGTCAGTGTTTAGTGGTCAAAGATATTTATACAATACATGCTTTCCCAACCACTCCTGGACCAGTGATTCCTGAAGGTTATTGAGACTTGTATGTAACTCCTAGTGTGAAAAATTTACTTGTTTATCCACTATATATTTTGCACATGGCTCAGTGGTAGAGAGCCTGACTCGAGACCGAAGAGTCGTGAGTTCGCGCCGAGCCGGTGTAAGCTGCCTTGCGGGGAGGGGTGGGTCTCTCCTTTCGCCTATCTGGTTGTAGCAGCCGTGGCTCAGTGGGTTAGAGCACTCTGACCGAAGGCTCGGATGTTCGAGTCCACCCATGGGTCATTGGTAGACATCAGGAGAGGCATCTGATCATAAGATGCAACACGCTCCTCTACTCAGGGGCAACGCCTTACGAAAAAAAGAGGACATGGTGTAAAATTATTAAAAAAAAAAGAAAAAAAAAATCCCTCACGTTTTTTGCCACCACTGTGTGTGGGACTGCACATGATGCACTTCTCCCCTAAACTCGTCAGTGTCCATTGTGTGTGGGTTTACACACGATACACTTCTCCACCACGCTGCTCTGCCACCACTGTGTGTAGGTTGGAGTTTTCTTTTACCGAAATTTCCCAGGCCGTTGGTACAACACCAGCTAAACCACTATACTCCTTTTGCTCTAACTTGGCCCAAAATTGCCACTGCTCCATCTTAATGAGTTGTAGCAACAGATTAACATTGAAATATGATGCTAGTCACGAAGACGCGCTATAGAAAGGATCTAGAGTCATAGTATTGTTTTATTCCTCCAATGAGCTTCGTGAAATAAACTACAAAAGGACGAAATTGTAGGCCTACTTAGAGTAAAAGAACCAGTAGTGCTGCACCAGAGTTGCCTTAGCTGCCACACAATTCTCCTGACTCTGATATTATAGTTAAAGTAAAAAACGATTCTGTTCTAAGTTTGCCAGATCGGCACTTTACTTTTATTCTCTGCAACCATCTTCATTTTCTCTCTTAATCTTATCCTAAGTATAATAAAGTCAACTCAGGTTATTTTATCCTCTTTTGCAAACTAACCTCCACACCTCTACCCTCATCCCTACATCACCCCACATAATGGCTTGCCAAGGCAGCACCAAATAATGCGGTGTGGTGAGATATGGCAGTAATGAGACGGCGTGCATTAACGAGGTATGGTAATGAAGTCTGATAGTTGATGCTATGACGGAATGAAAGAAAAGTCATGGATGCACGCATACATACATACAGACAGACAGCAAAACACCCATACATAAAGTACAGTGAGTAAATCGTATCCTTCCCCAAACCCTTCAAGTCGCATAGAAGTTTTACATAGTGTTTTTCCTCACCTTGTCATATTTCCATTAACTCCCTCCCTGCTTCCCGTTATTACCATCCTTTTTGTGTTTTTACTGCGCGTTTTCTTCACATTCTGTCTGCCTGTCCTTTACCAAGCCAATCCTCAGCTTTCCTTATATGTTTCATTTCTCCTCATCCCGTTCTCTCTCTCTCTCTCTCTCTCTCTCTCTCTCTTCATTAAGGTATTAATAAATTTGGTTAGCTTACTGTAAGTAAAAACCAGGACCTAAACCAAGACCTGAGAGGCACTAATTTGCACCCTAAAACTTCCAATAATAAACTTCAGTAAACACAAAATTGATGAAAGTGAGGCCTATTTTTACTGCCACTGCCATTATAGATTATTTATTTTATACCCATTAGCATAACTTTACCAGCAGGACAGTAGTGGAGAGAGAGAGAGAGAGAGAGAGAGAGAGAGAGAGAGAGAGAGAGAGAGAGAGAGAGAGAGAGAGTTACAAAGATATACAGACCTAACAGACCTTACGGTCCCTATGAGGCGGTCCGGCCTTAATTCTAAAACAGTGCTATAATTATAGAAGCAGAAGAAAAGGATAGCACAGCAGAAGACTCTCTCACCCTGCACCCTCCAGACCCTCCGGCATTTGCCGTGCAATAAACAAGAGAGGATGTAATGCCTTGCAGGATTAAAAAACCTAAAGGAATTTTATAGGATAGGCAGAAAGTAGAATAATATGGAAATGGAGAATTTAGGCATACAGCCACATACTTACTCTACGCATGCAATTTCTTTTACTGATATTTTTATATAAAACAGATGAGAGAGAGAGAGAGAGAGAGAGAGAGAGAGAGAGAGAGAGAGAGAGAGAGAGAGAGAGAGAGAGAGAGAGAGAGAGAGAGAGAGAGAGAGAGAGCACTTTTTGATTTTCCTTGTTTCAACAAAAGAAATGTCATTACCCTCCAATGCTGTGATTACAATGCATTCCATTTAGGTATTAACAAATTCATGAACACATGTCCTGTTTGACACCAACTGCCTGTTTAGGCTGTGTGGATACTGTTTCGCCTCCGCATTGTGCCCCCACTTCAATTATATAAGTTTAAAAGTTTTTGAAAATAGTCTTCCACTTTGTTTTTGTTCCAGCTATGTTGTTCCTTCCACAGAGAACTATCACATAGTCTCTTTTATATATTGCCTTATTCTCCCTCCACTTCCTTTTTGTTCCACTCATACTGCACCTTCCACACACGTAATTATCATGCACTGCACCTCATGTCCTTCCGCATCTTGTCCCTCCATCTCATTCTTGGTATCTTGTCTTTCTTCTACCAACTCCATTTTCACGACACCTTCCTTGTTGTTGCCTCAGTTTCCACTGGATCCATATGACGGACCCTTCTCAGTGTATTTTAAAAGCCTATAATGATGAATTCTGGAAACTTATATACGAGCCGGTAACTTTAATGGTGTGGTAGTGGATCATATCTCTCTCCTCTTCATCTCTTCTCCCCCATCCTCTCCACACCCCTGATAAACTCCCCAAACCCGGGGCTATTGTTACCAGTGGGTGTTGACCCAGGCACCATCACCACACCATTCCCAGAGATTTATTTTTATGCATTTTGCCACCACCGGGGCACAAAATGCTGGTGGTTATTACAAGTATTTCTGCATTCCTACCCGTGTGAGGGATTGGCAGCCAATTAGATATAATGGTTGTACGTAACGACATCATGCATCATAATTAAATACCTCGATGCCATTGGCAGAAAGCTAGTAGATCGGTAGGTTGGAAGAACATGAAAGATTATACATGAATGAGGTGGAAGGACAGGATGAGGAATACATAAGAGGCCGTTACTGACTGGGTTATAATGATGCTGCTGACGAAAAGCAGGTGGCATGGGTGGTTGGCAGAACATGAGTGATAGATTAAGAACATGATGGAAGACAGGGGTGGGGAGTACGTGTGTAAGAGTGGTGTGTTGTGGGTGGTTGGCAGAAAATGAACGATAAATTAAAAAACGAGGTGGAGAGACAAAGTGGGGGACGACATAAGGGAGGACTGTGTGTTGTGGGTGGTTGGCAGAATATGAAGGATAAATTAACAACAAGGTGGAGGGATAGGATAGAGGAGTACGTGAGGGAGGCTGGAGGGCAGTGGGTGGTTGGCAAAAAGTAAACAATACTTTAAGAACGAGGTGGAGGGACAGAGTGGAGTACCATAAGGATCGTTACTTAGTGGACTTGGGACACAAATACCAGCTGATGATTATTTTACCTCATCCATCCCTAACACAATGCGGCGTCATACAGTAGACGGCTGGATGACACTCTAATATGTAGCCGATCTAGTTCATTGTTACAATCTGTACTGCTGTCATTTGTCGAGTGGATTCGGCATTGTTAAGGATTGTAGCTATGAATTTCGAAACAGTGTATTGCAAAGGAAGATAAATGCCAGTTGCTTTTTTTCCCTGTTTTAATTTGTCCGTTTTGGAACAGTCTTGAAAACTCACCAATGAGTGAGCTAAACGGAGATCAGAGAATGTTTGTGTGTTCACTTTGGGCATATGGATAACACCGTATAAGGTAAACGTTTGGGGCCTAAATGAAACGCCAACTATTATATAATTTATCGTTAATATTTGGAGAAAACCCTACGATAGCTACCCCTCCCGCACCTGTTACCTTACTCACACCTCTCCGTCCCCCAGATGCACCCATCCCACACCCACACACTACAACTATCCTTCCCACCGCTCTTACCTTACCCACACCTCACCGTCTACCACATACGCCCATTCCACGCCCATACACTACAACTACTCTTCCCACAGTTCGTAGCCACACCTCCCAGACTTTCAAGTACACCCAACCCACACCCACACACCACAACTACTCTCTCAAAGCTACCTTACCACACCTCCGTGTCTCGCAAATAAGTCCATCCCACACCTTCACACCATTAATGTCATTAGTTCAGTTATTTCCTGGACCTAAAATTTATTTTGCTTCCTCACATGTACTCCTAAATTCAGACAATTTTGCGTACTCCCTCGTATTCACAGTCCATGACGCGCATTTTCTCTAGGCTTTCACACTTATCCCCTCTCCTTTATAGTGCCTTTCTCGCCGCCATTCTTTCCTTCGCTTCTTCTGTTTCTGTCGCTAACCCAGCCCTCCCCTTCACCTCCCTCCACTGTTGGGCAACCAGAAGTGTACCCCTCTTTCCCCTCTCCTAGTAATTTCTCCACAGTTTTTCATGAGAGAGGAGAGCAGTGGAATATTTCACCTATATAATTCCTAATTTGCTATCACAGTATACATTATGAAAATTAGATAACTTGGGTGTAGCACGCACGACTGGGGCTTATAAGGAAGGTGGATTAAGAAGGGGCAGAAGGTAGCAAACTTAGGATGAGGTTACGCAAAGGGTTCTCTTGTGTCGAAACAACCAGAGAATTTCTGAAAGACAATAAATGCGAAGGGGAAACACAGTATACTCTTGAACATGGAATAAATACATAGCGGTTGTCAGAGCGACTGAGCAGAAGACACAAACTAGACACAACCAGACATGTGTTATAAGCAGGTATTGATGGTCGGAGAGAATTTTTTTATTGTTTATGCGAGGAAGAAGGAACCAAAGGCCAGGAGCCTGCAATTATTGTTCCCTCCAAGAGAAAAACAAAATACAAAAGAGAGCTAAATTCAAGATCCGATCATTTCGAGATGCCTGGACACACTGCGTTTGAAAGACTGGAGATCATAGGAAGCAGGGAATACAGACAGAGGGAGACATTTCCAGAGTTGACCCGTTGAATAAATGAAGGACTGGGAGTAACGGTTAACTCTTGCATTAGAGAGTTGGACAGAAAAGGGATGAGAGTTTGCTGCTAGACGGGTGCTACGCGCCCGTCGTTGAGGTGGAGGAATGCATGGAGACAGTCAGAGGAGCAGTGACCATTGAAGTAGCAATATAAAAGAGATAAAAATGCAACGGTGCGATGAAGAGACAGAGGTTGAAGGTAGCCAGTAAGAGGAGGAGAGTTAATGAGACGAAAAGCCTTTGACTTCACCTTGTTGAGAAGAGCTGTATGTGGGAAGCCTCCCCACACGTGAGAGTTTACACTACACAGGGACGAATAAAACCTGTGTATAGTCAACAACTGTGCAGGGGTAAAGAAGGTACGGAGTCGGCTTAGCACACCTACAGTAATTTATTAGAAGCAGATTTTACAAGTGATGTAATATGATCTTTCCAAGATAAATCCTGAGAGAATGAGACCCCAAGTATATTTAAAGATGATGCAGGATTGAGCTGGTTATTATTTAACATTAGCTGGTACTCCTGTGGACGATTTTGATGGGTTGATAGATGTAAGAACTGTTTTTTTGATGCATTAAAGACAACAAGATGATTTTTACCCTAGTCAGAGATACGAGCCGAGTTTGACATTAATGTGCCAACAGTGCCATAGCCTAATCCCATGTTTATTTAAGTATCTGCCGTGATGGACGCTGCGGGAAGCAAATGGAAAGGTGAAGGGTGGAATCATCAGCGTATGAGTAGATAGGGTTAGATGTACAGCCTAGAAGTTCTTTTAAGGAATAAAAGAAGGCTAGTCGGTGATATGACAGAGCCCTGCGGAACCCCACTATTGATAGATCTAGGAGAAGAACGGTGGCCGTCTACAACAGTAGCTATAGAACGACCAGAAAGTAAGCTATAGATGAAGGCGCAAATAGAATGATAGAAACCGTAGGAGGGCAGTTCGGAAATGAAAGATTTTTGCCAGACTCGATGGAAAGCCTTTGAGATGTCAATTGCAATGACAAAGCTTTCGGCAAAGTCCCGAAAAGAGGATGACCAGGAGTCTGAAAGGTAGGTGAGAAGATCGCCAGTGAAGCATCCGTGACGGAACATATACTGACGAACTGAAAGAAGGTTGTGAAAGGAAAGATGCTTTAAAATTTTCCTATTAGGATTTGACTCGAAAACTTTTGAGATACAGGATGTTAAAGCAACTGGGTGATAGTCAGAGGGTTGGGAATGGTCATTCTTCTCTTGGAGAGGATAAATGAGAGCAAACTTCCAGCAAGAAGGAAAGGCACAAGTTGACAGACAAAGGGGAAAGAGTTTACCTTGGGAGGGTGTAAGCACAGAAACACAGTTCTTTAGAACAACAGGAGGGATCCCATCAGGCCCATATGAGGCCAATGATAGCTGGAAATACATCAGTTGAGAAATTTCATTGTCAGCCATGAGGAAGTCAAATGGGAAGTGATGGAGGAACAGCACCGGAATCGTCTAAGGGGAATTGGAGGAGAAAGTCTGAGTAAATGATCTGCTTTATCAGTAGAAGAAATAGCTACATTGCCATCGGAGTGGAAAAGAGGAGGAAAGGATGATGAGGTAAAGATGTTAGAAAGGTTTTTGGCAAGGTGCCAGACGGAGAGGCAAGAATTCGAGTTAGAGAGTTGAGAGCATTTAGTACGGATGAAATTATTTTTAGCAGAGCAAAGATCAGACTTAGCACAGTTCCAGGCAGGAACATAATAAAAAAATGAGATTCAGGGGTGGGTTGGTTCGGGTGCCTTTTATAGGCCTTCTCCTTGTTGTGGACAACATTAAAACAAACGTGATTAAATCAAGGTTTCTTTGCATTAGTCAAAGGATATGAGAATGTAATGTCTTCTTCCACTCCCGAGAGAATAACCTCCGTAATACACATGGCACACACAGATGGCTCCCGATCATGGAAACAATAATCATTCTTGGGAAAACAAAAGAAGTGCTATCTGATGGCCTCCCAATCTGCAGTTCCAAAGTGCCACAACCGACGTTTCTTTGGAGGGTCCACAGGCCGTACTGGAGAGATAGGACAGGTTAAGATGATAAGGTTGTGGTCGGAGGAGACTGACAGCCGTTGGCTTATAATTCTGATGCTGAATGAATTAATGGAGTTTGGATCTCTCTTTGTCGCTAAAAACACTCTTTGGTAACCCAGTAGAACCTGAATGCAACAGAAGTTAGTAACGACGTCCTGCAAGGCACTGAATGTGTTCATTGGTGCGTCCTTTTGTTTGCCTTGTGTGTGTGTGTGTGTGTATATATATATATATATATATATATATATATATATATATATATATATATATATATATATATATATATATATACATATAACAAGAAACAATGAAACGGCATTTGAATGGTAGTGCATGAATTCACAAGGGCTTGCTTTTGTTTGCCTTTTGAATGTAACAAAAATCAATGAAGCGACGTCCTGCATGGTAGTGAATGGGTTCACTGGTGCGTACTTCTGTTTTTAATAAGGTAAATAAAAAAATGGCGTAACAATAATGGAATAACAAAGCGTGGTGGTAGTGGTGGTGGTGGTGGTGGTGTATTTGTAAAGGAGGGTAAGAGGGGGTGGTGGTGGTGGTGGTCGTGCATTTGTGACGGAGGATAAAGAGGAGGTTGTGTTTGTGTTTAGTGGTTATGGTGGTGTGTGTTGTGAATGAGGGTGAGAGGAATGTGGCGGTGGTGGTGGTGTTGGTATGTGAAATGCTATGTGATTGGGTGTGGGGGAAATATGGTGGTGGAGGTGGTGTATAGTGCAGCAATATAATCATGAGGACAAGGGATGGTGAACAACGTGAAATCATCGATAAAACTGCAATTAAGTTATTTTCAGCCATGTAAATTATTTCACTTCAGAATACGATTGACCTCCTAACAGATATAATTACTTGCTTACTACCCCACCATTAGCCAGATTGGAATTCAGCAGTACTGAAAACGGTGCTTCTCCAGAACCTCGATAATCCCTTAAAGGTGTTAGGGCCCAATATTTAAGGTGGAACACTAGCCTAGGCTTCACTTGACATTGCATGAGTAAAAACCTCCAGTTCTCCTCTTGGGGATTTTAACCACTTCCTTTCCCCAACTTCAGTGTTCCCCAGCTTTCATTTCTACCACAATTATAAGATGTTACTATTTCCTGTTTCTCCCCCAAATCAGCTCTGGTAAAACTAATCAGTTATCCTTCTTCCACAGTCCATGCCTCTAGTCCCCTCGTTATCTGTGTTGCTTATTCGTGTTGACAAGTATTTAATTCTGTCACTGCCAACCTCCCCCCCCTCCCATTGTCTTCCTCTTGTAGTCCTTCACTCATCCAACTTTTTAACTTAACTGTGTTTTACTCTTCATCCAAAATTCATTCATTAGTTTGAGTCTCTCTCCTTTATTCTCCACTATTTTTGCCTCGTCTCACTTTTTCTTTCTGATTTTTTTTTAAATTCCTCTGTGCATTCATAATACTCTTTTCTCTGATAACCCTCTCTCCTTTTCCATAGTCTTCCTACTTGTGCATCCTTCCATTCCCTTAAACTGTTTTGTTTGTTCTGAATTCCACTTCACATTTATTCATTACTCTCAAACCTTCCACTCTCCCCTCTCTTGCATTTACCTAGTTTATGCAGTTTGTTCTTGATTCCTGATGACCCACAAAGTCCAGCCTCACCCGCCACCATTGAATTCCAAGTGCATGTACTTACATTCCGCCGCCATACAACCGCACAGCGTCATGGTTCACCCAGTTGTACTCTGCGACAACTCATTAAACACATTCCTCTAGACTGTTTTTCCCATCCTTGCTTGTTTAGTTGAAGTGAAATTTAGTTATCCTGGATAAGAGATACTGGACGTAGTCGTAGTGTTGTTAAGCTAGACTATAACTCAGTGTGACTTCTTTAGCCAGGGCGCAGTGTGGATCTTTGTCGTTAACCTCCTTCCTTTATATTGTTCGGTTATCGTTAACCTGCCCCCTAAATATTTAACTTAAAATTATTATCACTACCTTGGCTCCAGACTGTACGGCTCCAGTGATGCAGGTCATTGTTTCATGTGTTTTTAGTGTATGTGTCTTCATGTCTGTCAGCTGTCGTGTCTTCTTTGATTTACACATGTTAATTCACAGTTATACATGTTCATTTGCACCTGACCTCGTATATCCCAATAGTGATTTTGAGCATGAGGGAAATGAGGCTAAGTATTGTGAGTGTTGAGGCGGCAGGTGAGGTCAGAGAGAGAGAGAGAGAGAGAGAGAGAGAGAGAGAGAGAGAGATTAGGGGGAAGGAAGGGAGCAATGCCACCAGGTTTTATTGTGTTGGCCCCAGTTTAAACAAAACAGTGTGAAGGGGGGGATGGTGGACATTTATAGACATTCTTTTGTTCATTGCAATGAGGTTCATCTGCGAGGAAGTGAGGTGATGTGAGAGAGAGAACCATCTCTCTCTCTCTCTCTCTCTTAAAGAATGACAGAGAATTTTTTATGAAATTAGTAGATGTGTCAGGACTATATCAGGGTGAGAGAGAGAGGACAATACTGCTCTCGTAGTTATTAAGAAAAATTATTCTTTCTGAACATAAACAGCATCCTAACAAGATGATTATAATGATGATGGTGGTGGTGGTGGTGATCAATTTGCTTATCTATATATCTAACACACTTTCCTGAACTCTGTCTCACAGACATCATACATAATCATTTGTGAGTCTTTTTCTTAGCCTCAGCACGTATATCAAAGTTTCTTTATTCTTTTAGTGCTACATGTTTACCTTCACTTAACGTATTAGTCTGCCGTTTTTGCCCGGAAGAGTTATTGAGATGTGGCTGATAAGGGGAGTGGAAGGTGTTGCTATGTATTGAGGTGTAGTGGTGTTGTGGTGGTGACATAGCTTTAGTTATACCCTGACACACCATTTGTACAAGCTGTCAGGGTTACTGAGGTACGGCTATAGAGGGGAGTGGAGATTGTTGTTATATATTTGGCTGTAATTGTGTTGGTGTGGCAGTATACATTAAGTTATACTCTGACACACCACTTGTAACATGACCTACTGCACTTGTTAACCCATTTTAGATTCATTATATACTGGTATGAAGGAAACTATATATACACAGTAGTTAATCCTTTGTCATCTTTTTCTACATAATCATTTTCTCTCCCTTTCCTCAGGAAAAAAAACAAAGTGTACCGCCACGAAACGCTGGATGTTTTACTGGAATATTTTTGATGAGTTAGTAGAGCAAAAAAACTGATATGATTTTTTATTCTTTAACTGAAGTAGCAATTATTCCGACCAACTTTACCAAGCTGGAGCTGAAATAGGATTTTTTACCTTTATTAATTAAGCATTTTGGGGTAAAAGTTTTGATAAATAAATTTTATGTGCACTGTTACCGAAAGAACTTTTTATGAAGGATTTTACCACAATGTAAATGAAGGTAATTGTTTTATGATAGGTATAAATACTATACACAAGTCATGATATTTATATATTTAATAGTAACTATCACACTGTGACTTCCAGAGACTAATATTTCTGTTATTTTGTGGGTAACACCACATCATCATTCCTTATCCTCTTTGTGAAACCTTTGGACTGCTGGGTTTCCTCATGACTGAAGAAAATCGTCCGGTGTCTGTCGGCCGCTGAACATATGGTGACTCGAGGGTATGGAAGCCTTTGTTTGCCACAATTTACCACAGCTGAGTGAAGTTTTTCGATAGCCTGGATAAAATAGGCCAGAGTAGCCTACCAGCCACAGACAAAAGGTGTTGCTTCGTTGTAAACTCCCGATGGTAAACGCGAGGAAGTGTCAATGGCCTCAGTTACACCCTGGCCATCCTGCAGATCTAGTAAACATTGTGCCTGCTGTAAACACCCTGGCCATCCTGCTGGTTCAGGAAACATTATGCCTGCTGTAAACAACCCGGTCATCCGGCTGGTTTAGGAAACATTATGCCTGCTGTAAACACCCCGGCCATCCTGCAGATCTAGTAAACATTGTGCCTGCTGTAAACACCCCGGCCATCCTGCAGATCTAGTAAACATTGTGCCTGCTGTAAACACCCCGGCCATCCTGCAGATCTAGTAAACATTGTGCCTGCTGTAAACACCCCGGCCATCCTGCAGATCTAGTAAACATTGTGCCTGCTGTAAACATCCCGGCCATCCTGCAGATCTAGTAAACATTGTGCTTGCTGTAAACACCCCGGCCATCCTGCAGATCTAGTAAACATTGTGCCTGCTGTAAACACCCCGGCCATCCTGCTGGTTTAGGAAACATTGTGCCTGCTGTAAACACCCCGGCCATCCTGCTGGTTTAGGAAACATTGTGCCTGCTGTAAACACCCCGGTCATCCTGCTGGTTCAGGAAACATTATGCCTGCTGTAAACACCCCGGCCATCCTGCTGGTTCAGGAAACATTATGCCTGCTGTAAACACCCCGGCCATCCGGCTGGTTTAGGAAACATTATGCCTGCTGTAAACACCCTGGCCATCCTGCTGGTTTAGGAAACATTATACCTGCTGTAAACACCCTGGCCATCCGGCTGGTTTAGGACACATTATGCCTGCTGTAAACACCCTGGCCATCCTGCTGGTTTAGGAAACATTATACCTGCTGTAAATACCCCTGCCATCCTGCTGGTTTAGGAAACATTATCATTGCTGTAAACACCCCGGTCATCCTGGTGGTTTAGGAAACATTATGCCTGCTGTAAACACCCCGGTCATCCGGCTGGTTTAGGAAACATTATGCCTGCTGTAAACACCCTGGCCATCCTGCTAGTTCAGGAAACATTATGCCTGCTTTAAACACCCTGGTCACCCTGTTTCGTTGAGCAGTAAATCTTTGATTTTAATTTAATTGCTTATCAATAGCAAGATTCTCAAGTTCCAGCATTACAGCAAAAAGACTGAATCAGTGGACGTGGAGAGCAAAGGAAGACAATAAAAAGTGTGGATTTACTACTAGCTGTAATTTAACTGAGTGTTATTGGCGGAAGAAGTTATGGCAGGGATTTAGGCGATCATACGAAAGCTAAGTGAATGAATTAGCCCAGTCCGAAATACAACTCTGCCATGAGGCCATGAGAGAGAGAGAGAGAGAGAGAGAGAGAGAGAGAGAGAGAGAGAGAGAGAGAGAGAGAGAGAGAGAGAGAGAAGGAGGGAGGGAGGATAGGGAATACCGGCATGGGGGATAGAAACTGCATGTTACTATGAGTGTGTGTTACCACTATTTCTGTCATTGTAATGGCTGTTCACTTTTTCTAACATGTAAGCTAACTCTGGTCTATAATGAATCACCCATATCACGTAATATATCTATGATTACTACATGCAGTCGTAATAATACCTGCATCCAGCTTCAGCTGAAAAGACTGATATTATTTTTATTAAAAGGCGTGTGCATTGCATACGTTCATGAGAGTTTTTCACTGTAGTTATCTACTCGTATGTGAGTTTCTTTTACAAAATACAATGAACATTGAGAAAAAATACCATCATATTAAGATAAATATGATTATCTTTATCTTTCTATCCATCAATCTATCTATCTTATATATATATATATATACATATATATATATATATATATATATATATATATATATATATATATATATATATATATATTATACATATATATATTATATATATATATATATATATATATATATATATATATATATATATATATATATATATATATATATATATATATATATATACAGTATAGTCATTTTAAATGACTGTTGTATGTGCTGGGTAATGTTATAATACCACTTGCGCTGCATTGGTGTCATGTGGTGAGGCTTTATACACCAGAAGCACCTTACCAAATCAGTTCTTTTTCTTCCTGAGTCATTTATATTTTTCTGGCTATTACTGCGTGGTAAATGAACGTTTCACGTTAAATTTCCTTCCCTTATATATTTAGCCATGTTCCTTTCGTTTTAACTGTTTCTCGAGTGTAATGGCGGAATCCTCCAGTATATGTCCGAGTCACTTTTTTATTACCTCTTCCTAACGTTACATTTTAATGTAACGAACCTTAAAGTAGCCTGGTTGTGTAATCTAATCTTACCTAGCAATTCAACCTAACTTAACCATGATTCGAACAAGGTTTAGCAAATCCACCATTACAGTCGTCGGTAAGTCATAAGAACATGATGATAAAAGCAAAGGGAAGAACAATTAACAGAAACAATTGTTCACAGCCATAAAAATAGTCAGAAAAATACAGAAAAACTGGAAAAATTATAATAATTGAGCTGTTAAGATCATTTTGCTCTTAAAGTAAAACGTGCATTTACCATAATTTATATTGTGTGGACCGCGGTAAAAGCCCATAATTAGTAGTATATGAGACGATACACTCTTCCTGCATTCAGCTAACGACATGACGCATGGGACAGGCTGCAATATTTAAACCTGCGTAGAAATCCCACATCATTCAAGCAGGTTTGACCCAACATTCTTGGCATCATGGGCATTTAAGCGTCATCTGGAATTAAACGTGTATATCTCAAACTTATATATAATGCCGTGTTCATTAAGATAACATATTAGCATAGAGAGTAGGTTAGTTGGATGATGGTGGTGATGATGATGATGCAACTTTTAAAATGATAACGATTACAAAGTATACACACATCACTAATTTTCGAATAACATGATGTAATCAGATAATGGACTTCACAAAAAAGCAATGTCAACCAACAATTTGACCTGATTAGCATGTTATAATGGGGTTCTTAACTCACTAGCTGTAAAAAACAAACAGCTATACGGGTCAGTCATAATACATCAGTATCAACTTAGCTGTAAACATAAATACAAATTTTGCCTATTTAACTACGCCATCAAATAAAGTGTAGAGGTTAAGTACTATTCTATCTTATATATTATTAATCGGTTTATTTACTTGTTTACTTGCAGGATATCTTATAACCTTCGGCATGGATTTACACAAAATATTGTGACAATTAAATACGAGTAAAACCTGTGAGCCACAACATCCTTTGATGCAGAGTTGTATAGTTTTCTTTATTCAGTCATGATTGAAGAAAGAAGAAGATTGTAGTCCTATGCACGGCACTGCAGGACTGCATTTCTGAGGGTTGCGGCCAGGAAACCTTCCCACGATGGCTTAGGTCTGGTTGGAAAGGGTGTGTAGGGAAGATGTGGGGTGTTTGTACTATAGAGGTGGGTACTTGTGCTATAGAGGTGGGTACTTGTGCCATAGAGGTGGGGTGCTTGTGCTATAGAGATGCGCCGGTTGTGCTATAGAGGTGGGTACTTGTGCTATAGAGGTAGGTGCTTGTGCTATAGAGGTGGGTGTTTGTGCTATAGAGGTGGGTGTTTGTGCTATAGAGGTGGGTCTTTGTGCTATAGAGGTGGTTGTTTGTGCTATATAGGTGGGTGCTTGTGCTATAGAGGTGGGTGTTTGTTCTATAGAGGTGGGTGTTTGTGCTATAGAGGTGGGTGTTTGTTCTATAGAGGTGGGTGTTTGTGCTATAGGGTGTTTGTGCTATAGCGGTAGGTGCTAGTGATATAGAGGTGGGTGCTTATGCTACAGAGGTAGGTGCTTGTGCTATTGAGGTGGAGTGTTTGTGCTATAGAGGTGAGTTGGTTATGCTATTGAGGTGGGGTGCTTGTGCTGTAGAGGTGGGTCCTTGTGCCATAGAGGTTGGTGCTTGTGTTATAGAAGCGGTGTTTGTGCTACAGATTTTTTTTTTTTTATGCCATAGAGGTAGTGAGCTTCTGCTATAGAGGTGTGGTGCTTGTGCTATAAGGTGGGATGCTTGTGTTGTGAAGGTGGGTGCTTGTGCTATGGAGGTGGGGTGCTTGTTCTATGGTTGGTGTGGTATGTCTGCGTATGGAGGGATAGTTTGTAGTTTCTTTCTCCACAATACAACCCAGTCAGTCGATTTACATACAGTTACCAACTCGGTGCCTGATTAAAACGGACGTGGATCTCGCAATTTCACCGGCCCAGGAATCGAACCCTAACCTCTCGCTTGCAGAGCAATTATGCTACTGCTGTACCATTTTCTTATAATTTTGTTAGTTACCGGATGTTCTTGCTGTCCTTACGAAGCACCCCAGGTAGAGAGAATGTCTTAATTAACTTCTTAACCTCGAATGCGTATTGAATATTTTATTCTGGTGAATAGCAGATGATATTCAATATTGGCAAGACGTAATAGAGATGAAAGAGTTAGAAGACATCTCGGCTAAATATTTATCCCAGTGGCGGATGTGGTTTTGTTTCTAAAGAATGAGGTCACCAGGTAGTACCTAGAACAACAACAACAACAAAAAAGTACGGTCGTACCACAAAAAAATCCAAAAAACCACACACACACTCACACACACACACACACACACACACACACAAAAACAGTATTAGACAATGAAATACATGATATTTTGGTATGCACAACACTACTTTTTCGCCAGATACAAATATATGTGAAGTGAAGGCTAAAGATTTGCAGTATATAGTGTGGTAAATAAATCGATAGCCGTGTAAACAAAGGTGAGGGAATGTTGACGTTTACGTGAGCTTGGATAAGTTGTGTCCTTTTCTGTGTCTTTATATTGTGTCTTGGATTGAATTGTCTGCAGACGCTCTTACTCTTTTTTTTTTTCTTTACTCTCCTTTTCCTACAATTTCTTCTCGTCTTCTTTCATGCTTCGCACCTGTTTATATTTTTATGTTCGTATTTTTTTTCATTCTTTCTGTCCTGCTTAATTTTCTTCAGTATTCATCTCCTGTTTTTCCATTTTTAGTCATCCACAGTCTCTTTCACGCTTTTTCTTTTCTTTTCTTTTCTCTCTTCCCTCTTCCTATATCTCTGTCCGTCTCAGTGTTTGTCATATATATATATATATATATATATATATATATATATATATATATATATATATATATATATATATATATATTTGCTACACGCATTTGTTGCCTTTGATTTTGTTTTCCGGCATTTTTCCGAGATCCAGTTGCTGGAACAAGTTGATGGAGTGTAAGAGGTAGGATGATGTGTAGTGAGAGGAAGAGTTAGTTTTATGTAGATACGGAAGGTGCTTTTGTCATGGCCACCCCTTACAGGATGCGGTGTTGGTGTCTGGTAATATATAAATAACCAGTTCCATTACCTAGTATAGCTACACCACCACCGTGTGTAAGATATCCCTCACATTTCTCACTAAGTCTGTGTGTCATATTGTGAGGGTGTGGGTGTGGGGGTTATATTGATGTGTGAAGTACTTACCCTCGGAGATTCATGTTTTCCATAATCGCATCTAAATAATTAGGTCACTTGCATAGACAAACATTTAGACACATAATATAAAACACACACACACACACACACACACACACACACACACACACACACACACACACACACACACACACACACACACACACACACACACACACACACACACATACACACACACATATGTAGTGGTATACTCGTATTCTTAAAGCACAGACTGAAACAAGGTACCGGGTATTCAATATTCATAAGTAATTTACATGTGTATGTGAAGAATATTGTAATGTTAATGTACTTGTTCAAAGATCACAGAGACGACAGACAAATGCTGCTGTTACTTTACCACATGTACTGTTTTGGGCCTATATACATAACTATGACTGGGGCGCAAAAGGGAGAGTGACACACACACACACACACACACACACACACACACACACACACATCAGGGAAAGATGACGAGTATCTCACATACGGGCTCCTTGCTCACACACACATTTTCACTCACTGTTCTTCCAGTATATGATGCGCTTCCTTTTCTCTCTACTTTATTCCTGTACCTTCCTCATTACTATGCCTCTGCCTACCTATGGTGGAGGAATCATTAAGCTATTGGTCTATCCGTCCGTGCATGAGTGGTTGCCTGAGTGCGTGTGTGGGCCCGTACGTCCATACCACACCTGTGGGCGCGGTATCTACAAAACTCATCGATGGATTTTCACCAAACTTTTGTCAATGATGCAGTATGAGATGATGAAATAATTAGGTCAGTTAGGTCAAGGAGTCAAAGGTTATGGTCCTTTGGGATCCACTTAGTTCATCCTTGTGGGCGCGATATCTCCTGAACCTCTCAACGGATTTCAGCCAAACTTTTGTCGGTGATACAGTATGAAGGGACGATGAACTTATTAGGTTAGGAAGATCAAGGGGTCAAAGGTCAAGGTCATTTAAGTGTGGGCGCAATATCTCCTGAACCTCTCAACGGATTTCAACCAAACTTTTGTCAGTGATACAATATGGAGGGACGATGAACTGATTAGGTCAGCAAGGTCAAAGGATCAAAGGTCAAGGTCATATGGGTGTCAGCACAATATCCTGAACCCCTCAACTGATTTCGACCAACTTTTGTCAGTGATACAGCATGAAGGGACAATAACCTGATTTGGTCAACAAGGTCATGGGGTCAAAGGGCAATGTCATATGGGGTCGACTTTGTTTACCTATAGTCTAATTTCAACCTGCAATGAATCCTGCCATGGATGTTGTATGGCGAGCCGTGCGCAAGACTTGGTGAAGGCACACCGAATGACGCTTTGTGTCGACAACTTGGGGCCCGAGTTCAAGGCATTTCATTTCTTTTCCTTCACTTTTAACCTCTCTCTATATTTTCCTCATTTCATTCATCTTTCCTGTCACCAAATTTTTTCAGGATTGTTCGTCTCTCATCACTATTTTTCTTTTATCACTTTTTCTCTTCCTTCCTCTTTTTCTTCTTTCCTACTTTCCGCTCCCTCTTCTGCCATCGCTCCTCCTCTTTCCTGCCTCTCTAGCCGCATCCAGCCCCCAGCTTACTTACCAAATTCCTGAACCAACTTCCTCCTCCAGCTTGTTCTCTTGCTTGCCCTTGGATCTGTCCCCACCTCTCCTCCTCCTCCCTTCTCTCCTTCCTCTTCCCTTCTCTCCTTCTCCTCTTTCTCTTCTCCTCCTTGTGCACACTCTTCCCTGCTTTTCTTCTGCTTTCTCTCGTCTTTATCCCACTGCCTTACACTTTCTTCATTTTACACCTCTTCCCATACTTCCTGTTTGCCTATTTGCTTCATTTCTCTTGTCTTTCTTAACCTCTCTCTTTGCATTTTCTTGATCTCCTTCCGCCCTTCCTTTGTATCATTCCATTCATTGTTTTCTCTCCTACTTGCCTTCTTCCACTCATTTCTCTTTTCTTCCTTCCTTCCTTCCATCCTTCCTTCCATCCATCCATCCATCCTTCCTTCCTTCCTTCCTTCATTCATTCATTCATTCATTTATTCATTCATTCATTCAGTCAGTCAGTCATTCCTTCTTTCATTCTATTTTATCTCCTCCCTTTGTTCCTCCTACTCTCCATTTTCTTCTCATCTCTGTGTGTGTGTCATTAGGCTACATTAATAACTTGGTGTCTGGGTCGTAACTCTTTCGGGACAACAAACGCACCTGCTGCCTTCCTTCTCATCGTTGTCAGCCAAGTTTTCCTGCTCACCTTACTCAACTTTTTGCATTTTTCTTTCTTTGCTATGTTTTATCCCTTTCTTGTCAAGTTATTTTTTCCTTCTTTTGCTTCTGTTGAGGGTAATAAATTTTTCTCCTTTTTCAATCTCTTAATTATGTATTGTAATTGAACTGGGGAATAGCCATGAGTGTGGAATGTTTTCTCGTGTAGCTGCAGTTGCGACTACAACCAAACAACGAAATAATAGTCACATATTCCAGCGGAAAAGTCGAAGCAAGTTTTCTATTAAATATATACCTTGTCTTGAATTACTCACTTCTTGTGCCTTTGCACGTGTGTGTGTGTGTGTGTGTGTGTGTGTGTGTGTGTGTGTGTGTACGACATGAGTTATGCCGATGTGTAAGACAGGTAGGGAGCAGAGAGTACTTAAAGATAGAGAGATGGGATGAGAGCAGCAAGTTAAGACTGAGTGGCAGAGAGAGAGAGAGAGAGAGAGAGAGAGACTCCCCTTTAACTAGACAGGTAACCAACTTTGTGGCAGCAGAGTAGATGAATCAGGGTGAAGTGTTTGTAAAGCCCATCAACACATCCTTACCTCTTCTCCACTCCCTTTCCTTTCCATTCCCTCCCCTCTCTGCCTTTCACTATTGCCGTCTCTCCCTTTCTCCCTCCCTTCACTCTTCTTTTACATGTCTTTATCTCCTTAGTAATTAAAAATTTATTTATAGAGTAAATTTTACATGTGTGATAACATCTCTCATCCAGTTCTATTTGTTTTATTTCTTTTCGTGGCATTTTGGAAATATTACCTCTCATACTGCCATCCATGTTGCAGACCTACCAGAAGTGTACTGGTCGTTTTGCTCCTCAGTATTTTCCAGATTACTTTTCGTCACCTGTGTGCAAACTATGCGTCATGAGATGAGATCTAGAAGAATTTTAGTTGAATCGCGGGGAAATTACAGGGAACTCATGGCATAGCTCGAGAGACTGAAAGAGATCGCAGCAGCAACCGTAGAAGTCTGTGACAATACTCAAGAGGAAAACGCTTGCAAACCAAGCCTGTTTTAGCCCCCACCCATCTGGCAATAACAAACGATAGTGTATCTCCCTCACCCAACGATTCCGTATTTCCCTCGCCATGTGAAGTTCCCTTTACTACAGTAAGATACGACACAAAACCAGTATAAATTATGAGGAAGCACCTCCCCATAACTACGTACAATCGCTACCAGATCCTTGCTGAAGTGGTTGACGAGACTGACGAAACAAGGCTCACTGGGAACTCCATTGTACGCGATCAGCTAGAGGAATTTTGTGGACCTGCCCCAGAAGCAGCAAGAGGTACTGTTTTCCAGGAAATGGACTATATGATATTATAGAAGCCTGAGATGAGGTGAACAATAATGACGCAAACGATAAAACTCTCTCCATCATGCATGTCGCTACAAACAGTTTGATGCACAGCAGATCAGAGGAATTGCTAGCAAAGTGTCTTGAGATGATCAAATGATTTAAAACAAAGTCCACTTCAGTGATAATATCTGGCATATTCCCAGGGATCAATGCAGAATATAGCTTCTATGGTAAGGCCTTCAGCATTGGTAACTGTCTCAAATCACTCCACATGCAAGGAGTCAACTTTGTCAGTCTGTGGGACCAATTCTATGAGCAAAGTATTCTTTTCCAGGAAGACGGTCTCCATTTGAGGTCGCTAGGAGCGGCACAGCTAAGTAAATTTTTAGATGATAAAGTTGTCCTCTTCAAATAAAAAAATGAGGAGGATCCAGGAGCAGAAATCTCACCGTAAATAAAGTCAGTTCATCGAATGTTTGAGGCAGAATTAGAGTCTGCTGTGTTAACACACTAGTCTATGCAACAAGTTTGAGGATTTAGAATCTCTTATTTACCTAGAAAATTTTGACATCATCAGCATCACAGGGCTGTGGAACAGATCACCCTCAGATACCATAAACAGTATCTCAGTTAAGACATTTAAAAACAAAATAGACAAGCACTTGCACGAGAATCCTCAGCTGTCTCCGTATCTGTCCGAATAACTTTTACCAGCTACGTGTAAATTCATTTCCCTCCTGTCTACAACACATTCCTTAAACTTAACAAACCCGTACATAGCATCGCGTCACGTCATTATATATTTATCAGTTTATTACAAGCAAATAAAAGAGTATAAGCACAGACTAGGATCTGCACAGATAGCCCTAAGTTTACGATCGCTATGATATGTAAGGGGAGGGGATACTGGCGTGAGAAAGGTAGGAGAGAGGGGAAAAGGTAGCTGGACAGGAGGGAAGGGAGTCTGGCTGAAACTGAAGGAGGGAAAGATGAAGAAGGAAAGAGAAAATAAAGGAATGTCGGGGAAGAGGTCTGATGTAAATGGAAGGGGACTGATGGTGTGAGGGAAGTGGGTATCGTGGATGAGTAGTAATGATACGAGTTTTCCCCCTATTAATGAACCAATAATTACCACTTGCGAGTTTACGAAAAATAATTCTGTTTCCTTTCCGTGTCTTTTGTAAAATCAAAAACCTGTAAAGAAATTTTCTTAAAAAGGATCATGGGAACCTTTACTTTAATAATGCGATCAAAATGTTGTTCACTATTGTGGGATAAAGGGTCAGTACCGAATAGGAATATAATGCACTGAGTTTGTTTTGTCTAGGCTGTCACTCAGTGAATGATGCATCAGGAATAGAGAAAGATTATTTCTTATAGTTGTTTTTGTTTTTGCCCCTGGCTCAACTGAAACGTAAACCCAGCGGGTTGATGGCTGAAGTTTCTTTTGCAGGCCACCATCCACCTTTCAGGGACCATAGAGGGAATGAAGAGGCGTTTGTATATCCTGACAGTGGAACCGGTCGGTTATATCAACACTGCCACACGAAGGCGTCCACCTGCAGCACAAAGTAACAGTGAAAGCCATTTAATATTTTTTGTCCATTTTCATAGGTTGACTCAGGCTTCTAAGACACACAAATCTGATGTAAATGAATGTATTGTAATGTGGCGGAATGTGTGTCATGTTAGATTTCTTGTTTATATCTTTAGTAGATTTTTGCTAGTCCAAAAAAAGCGACTGACCCATACAGCAAAGGATCCACTGACTCGCCCCAATTCTGAGCAATGCATGGGTATATAATGAAGAAGAATTTTGAAGTCTAGACTAGTAAACGCATTAGGTTATGTGTTCTGGAGATACAGTATTGTTTGTAAGTGAGGACTGTCATTGATAAAAATTTCAGTGTGAAATTTTTTTTTAAAGCATATGTAAGGACATTGGTACAGTAGGCCTATATGTTCATGGAAAAGAATCATGTCATGCACCCGAAGGCTGCACTAATCACACAGCATAGGCAGTGAGTGTGTCAGTGTGTGACGTGACACCATCCATCTTAGTCAAATAGCATAACCATTGAACGTGTCAGTATTTGAGGTGACATCATCCAACTTAGGTAAACAAAATAGCCAGTGAGTGTGTTGGTGTCTGAGGTGACTCCGTCCAAAATAGGCAAGTAACAGCCAGTGAGCGTGTCACTGTGTGGGGTGACACCATCCAACTTAGATAACATGGCCGGTGTGTGAGGTGACACCATGCAACGTGGATAACATGGCCAGTGTATGAGGTGACACCATGCAACTTGGATAACATGGCCAGTATATGAGGTGACACCATGCAACTTGGATAACATGGCCAGTGTATGAGGTGACACCATGCAACTTGGATAACATGGCCAGTGTGTGAGGTGACACCATGCAACTTGGATAACATGGCCAGTGTGTGATGTGACACCATGCAACTTGGATAACATGGCCAATGTGTGGGGTGACACAATCCAACTTAAATAACATAGCCAGTGTGTGGGGTGACACAATCCAACTTAAATAACATGGCCAGTGTGTGGGGTGACACAATCCAACTTAAATAACATGGCCAGTGTGTGGGGTGACACAATCCAACTTAAATAACATAGCCAGTGTGTGAGGTGACACCATCCAACTTAGATAACATGGCCAGTGTGTGAGGTGACACCATCCAACTTAAATAACATATCCAGTGTGTGGGGTGACACCATCCAACTTAGTCGAGTAACATAGCCAGTGTGTGAGGTGACACCATCCAACTTAGTCGAGTAACATAGCCAGTGTGTGAGGTGACACCATCCAACTTTGATAACATGGCCAGTGTGTGGGGTGACACCATCCAACTTAGATAACATGGCCAGTATGAGGTGACACCATCCAACTTAGTCAAGTAGCATAGCCAGTCAGCGAGTCATTGTGTGAGGTGCGACACCATACATCTTTGCCGCCTACGGGTGGCAGTGATGGAGGAGCCAGAGTTACGGGGCAAGTTTCATGATAATGCAAAGTATTGGCCGATACTGTACAACTTGTGTAAGATGGCGGCAGCTGAGAGAGGGGCTTAGGATGAGAGTTGGTGACAAGTAGATGATGATGATGGTGACTGGTACAGAGTGAAGAATGAGAGAGGGGGGTAAGTAATGATGGTGGGATATTGAAGAATGCAGGGTGAGATGATGATGATGATGGTAATGGTGACTGGCAAAGACTGATATGAGACAAGACAAATAAGAAGCGTGGTAGAGGAGGAATGTAGGAGGGATGATGAGAAGTGTGAGGGAAGGAGAAAGCAGATTACAGGGAAAGGTAAAGCGATGTAAAATTAAATACTACACACTGAGATATGAAGTAAAGAATAAGCAAAAGGAGAGAATAAGAATAAAAGTTGTCAGTGGAGGGAAGGAGACAATGAATATAAAATGTACTTTCTAGATGTAATATGTAAGACATACCGGTAAGCATAACTCCAGTGTTCTAGCAGATAATGAATACACACACACACACACACACACACACACACACACACACACACACACACACACCACTAAACAAATTCTGAGCCTCCGAAGACACATTATGACATTTATCATCAGGCGAAACATATTGGAAAAAAAGAGTGTGTACAGTTGGGTAAGACACAGTTGACATTAGTGACACACGGAGGCTAGTTTCTCACCACAACAGCGCGACCCCAACAACTTGGTAGCCAGCCAGGCGCAATCAGCACTCCCTCTTTCATAATCCTGTCGGTCTGTCACGTTTCTCGCACCACATCACCTTTCCTCCCACCTCCCCCTTCCGTTTCAACCTCACTCCCACTCTCTCCCCCACCCTACCCTTCCCTTCCCCATCACTACCTCTCCCATCCCCCACAATCTCCCTTCTATCCCCCTCACTCCCCCTCCCTTTCCCCTCTCAATCCCCTTCTTTTTCCCCTCACTCTCCCTCCCTTCCTCCTCACTTCCCACTCCATCCTCCATTTCTCCTCCTCCCTCCCTTCCCCCTCACTCTTCCTTCACCCTGCACGCCCCACCTCCCATCAGGGAGGGAAGTTTTGGCAGATATTCTGGCAGTTTACCTCTCGCTCTTCATGTTGTCCTATGTTATCACTCCCACCCTGTCCATTTCCAGTTGCTCCGCCATTAATACCAAGGGTCTCTCTCTCTCTCTCACACACACACACACACACACACACACACACACACACACACACACACACACACACACAAACACACCAATCTCTACCCACAAAAGACAACCATAACAGTCACCAGTCACAGAGAAGGGTGAACGGACTCCCAGGTCCACCTGACTCCACACCTCGCCGCACCACTCTTCCTGACAGAGCTATGGCCACCAAGTTGGGCTGTTCCGTTGGTAAAGCAGAAATAATGTGACGGATATCCGAGCATGGTGATGGTTTGGCAATTCGATCATGTGGCTCAGTAGTGGTAGTCGTGAGTGTCAGTTATAACCTGAAACTCCTTTCTTGATGGCCAGGTTGCATGAGATTAAAATTTAGTCTCATACAACCTGGCCATCATATCTAATATAAGGTGAGGAATGACAGTGTTGCAGCAAACTGTGGTGTATGATAATATCTTGTAAGAAGCTGGAAACCGTACGCCGTTATCACACTGTGACATTTATTATCATTTATTTTTAAAGTTTTATGCGCTTCTTAACGTCTGTTTTTTTTTTTTTTTTTTTTAATAACAAATCGTGAGTATGCCCCAAAAAGTAAATAATAATAATAATAATAATAATAATAATCCATCATACTTCTATCTATCTATCTATTGCCAGAAGCCTTAATCCCGTACGGGGTGGCCACAAACAAATCGCCTCCACGTCGCCCTGTCCCCTGCCATTTCACTGCCCTGCTCCCAACTCACACCCCCCTCTCTCATATACCTCTCCACTCCATCCCTCCATCTCATCCTCGGCCTCTCCCTTCCTCTCCCCCCCCTCCACCTCACTCACATACACTCTCCTCGTCAGTCTCTCACCCTCCATCCTCTCCACATGGCCAAACAACCTCAGTGTGCTCCTCCTAACGCTTCCTGCTTGCGAGTTTGATACCCGTATGCAGTAAAGAATGCGTCAGCCTTCTTCACCATTTGGCTGGCATCTCTTACATGGCAGATCTTAAGCTAAACCATAAGTTAAGTAGGCCATGACTTTTCTAGCTGCGTGTGCAGCATAAGGTCAATTATCTCCTCATGCGTGGAAGGAGTTTCATCTTTCTCCATTCACTCATCTAAGTAAGCAGTAAGCCAGTCAAGAAACTGAACGGCAGTCTCTTTTTCCTGTAAATGTGCCCTCATGAACTGAGTCTTGGCGTCGTCAACTGTGAGACCGTACACTTTGACGAGTGCGGCCTTCATCATCTCATACGTGAGATTGTCTCCACAAAATCTGTGGCGAATATCGAGGGCAGGGCCCTCAAACAGGCTAAGAAACAGAACCCGCTTAGCTGCATCATCAAGCTGGTAAAGTTGAGCCATGTCTTCAAAATGAGCTATGTATGGCTCGATTCGCTCGCCTTCCTTGTACGGGGGAAGCTTGATGTGTGGGGTCGCCATAACATGTGCAGGGAGAGCGCTTGTGGAGCTTGGGCCAGCTGCACCAGATGTGTCTGAAGCCAAGGAATCTCGCTTGAGCTTCAACATTTCAATTTCATGTTTTTCGCGTGCTTCTAGCTCAGCACGTTCGTGTTCTCGTTGTTCTCGCTCGTATTCACGTTCTCTCTCTCGTTGCTCTAACTCGAGTTGACGTTCTCTCTCTCATTGCTTTAACTCGAGTTGACGTTCTCTCTCACGTTGTTCTCGCTCGTATTCGCGTAGTTCTCGGTCTTGTTCTAACTCGAGTTCGCGTTGCTTTTGCTCGTATTCGCGTTGTTGTCGCTTGTGTTCACGTTCTCTTTCGCGTTCTTCACGAGCATCTTTCTCACGTTGTTGCTCGTAATTAAACCGTGAGAGGACGTAATCTTGAATTTTTTCGGGGTTGCTAAGCCCCATATCTCTAGCTTCCTGTACATAGACGCTGGTGGACATGATGCTAACTCAGTCTAAGTAAACTAGCGACTCAGTACTGACTACAATTTTTTTTTCAGAGAAAGATGTCAATAATCGAGAATAAAGAATATAAGCACAGGTTAGTGGTGACCAGTTTTATCTAATTAAACTGGTAAAGAAAGAAAATTAAACAAACAACTGACTGTGAAAACTATCTATTAATAATCTCCAGTAAGATAGTGCCTATAGACCTAAGTATGAGTGAGTGAGTATTGTCTCATGAATAGCTTTAGAGCTAGGAGTTAATATCCTGGAATGAGGTCGCCAATTGTCACGGCGTTTTTAATGTATATGCAATATTAAAGGATATTTATTCAATAATACTGAGAACAGGACACGACAATGAATTGTCTTGTGAAAATCAAGCAATGATTACCTTATGTCGGCTTACTTCGCCGATTCTCTAAGGACGAGAATTTATAAACTTTCTCAACAGTACACACCAGAGACTAATTACTCACAAATGCTGTTTATTAGTACTGTTAGCCTCTGGAGAAAGCGCCTTCACCCCTGACAATCAATAACTAATGCTATTGATGATAACAGGTTCTTGCTGATGCATTAACTCCTGGTTGCACAACGGATTTTAAGCTTAATACAAAAGGACTGGCCTAAGTACCAGTTATGAATAGCAAAGCGTTTATGCAAACTAGGAGCTATAAGTGAAATAAGCTTAATATGGAAAATAAAACACGAGTTTACAATACATTAAGCTCAAGGAAAAGAACCGTTATATTTATTGATTACAATAAAATAATTTTACGTTACATGAGTCTCAAGTTGAATTCAAATATGGAGATTGCACTCACTCACTCGCTCAAAAGCTAACTCTTAAACCTAGGAAAAAGAAAAGAAAATACTGGTCAGAAAAGTGGACCAAGCGGATGACTGGGCGTCGTTAAGGAAGGACGCTGCACACGCTAAGTCTCTCGCCAATCACGCTAGGTGGAAATTCAGGAACTGGACAACGACGGCACTCCTACGCACTGGGCCCAACCCGCTTTCATGGCGCTCAAATCCTGACTGAGTTCAAATTGTGAGAAAGAGGCGAGTGTCGTGGCCGCATTGCTAATGGCTAGAATGAGCGAAACACGCCCATAATAAATCGCTCAGCGGAAGTGCTAATGTCTCGCACAAAGATGATCATTCATGACACAGTGAAAAATTGTTCTGAAAACACTCCCGACCGGGTGAATACGTAGTGGTTAAACTGAGCGATAAATACTGGGATTCCACTAGAGTTCACGGTTTCCCACCAAAGTTGACGTCACGAGTTCATTCAATTACATAATCGCGCCGACTCGTGACAGTCTTGCAGGTGATGAAATGATAAATGTGAAAATACCTAACAAACTAGGACCTGTGTTTATCATCGCTAACATATTACCCACTTCAAAAACTGGAGAAATGGGTCACTGGGTTTGTTTTTTTCATAAAGGATCACTTTATATATTTCCTTGATTCATATGGTCTTCTACCTAAGCAGTACTCTGAACATTTTGTAACTTTTTAAAGAAATCATAAAACATTTAAATTGTGCACACAATCCTACCGCCTTCAGAGTGTTTCTTCCTATGTTTGTGGGGCCTATGTATTATTTCTCATACATGTCATATGTACAGAGCGTGTAGATAGATTGATGATGATAATAAAAAACAGTTCCGCAAACATAATTATGTTGAGAACGATAAACGGGTTCTAAAATATGTGTATAAATATTTTCCTGTACTTATCCCTGACTCTCGACGCACTTTCTGTTTGAATAAATATAATTACAAAGAATGTGCATTTTACCTATGCAAGAATCTTCCCTGATGAGTGTAGTCACTACACACTGGTAAGTATCAGTCCTTACAGTTCCATAATAGGTGATGGGTGTATGACAGTACTTGGTAATAATCTAGAGACGGATATATAAACCTCTGGAGATGAGACTCCGACAAACATCTATGGAAAATGGAAGAGTCGGGTGGGTAAGGTATCTTTGATGGGTGACTCATGAAGTGTTTGTTTTTATTGTATCTAAGAGTGATTTATTGGACTTTTCTTCCTTAGGTACAAGCCTGGGATGTGACCTATGGATGGTTATCAAACGACCATAGCCCTTAGCTGAACTGTGGTGTGATGAACATTTGGAAACACTGTGATCCACACAAGATACCCATGATATTTTGCTTTAAATGTGCAGATCCAATGTACCTGAGTGATGCACAGTGCCTAATATGTCCTGGTTTAGGCTGAGTGCAAAAGGAATAAGGTTAAATAAATGTCTTCAAATATTTCACTTTGTTTTTTATTTGTCCTTTATATGAAAAGAGGTTTCTTAAATCTGGTAATAATAGTGGTAATGGTGTGGAAAATAAGAAAAAGTTAGATAGAAAACAAAATGAAGAGTGAGAGAGAGGGGGAGTTACTCACCTATGAAATATAGTCAAGGCCACTCACTCGTGCTTTCCCTCAGTCATTTACCCACCACTCACCACAGAAGGTGGACGTGTGAGATGAGCTCTCTTAAATAAACCATCTTGAACCTGTGTAGATTTGGACAGGAAGTATGTGACCTAATAATGGGAGTGGGGGTGGGAGTGAGGGTAGGGGTGGGGGGGCCTTTTACAAAATGTCCAGGATTAGGCATTAGTAGACCTGGGCAGGGGCTTGAAGTGAGGTTTGCCTGAAGGCATGCCCAGTAGTACCCAGGGGGGGGGGGAATGCTTATTACACAGTGCCCAGGAGTACGCATGCGTACTCCTGGGCACTTTTGTACTACTACCGTTCCGTACCGCACTCTGTACCGTAGTGCCAGCCTTGATGAGGTCAAGGAGAATACAAACTTGGAGTAAGTCTTTCACTGCCTTCTGTCCGCAAGAGTGGACTTCTTTATGGATATTGGATGGCAGGTTCTTTCCATTAGTGAGAGAGAGAGAGAGAGAGAGAGAGAGAGAGAGAGAGAGAGAGCAAGATCGTGGTAATATCCCCTCCGCTGGGGAAGAAGTCATAGGTACGGGGAGGACTATTATTGCGCTACACCAGATATACCTTCCCTTTATTAATTTATTATGGGTTAAAAAATGTTCTATTTCGTAATGGTAGAAAAAGAATGATTATCAATATATATATATATATATATATATATATATATATATATATATATATATATATATATATATAGCCCGACGCCCTAACCCCGCAAAGTGTGGCCGCAGACAAAACGCCTCCAAGTCGCACTGTCACCCACCATTTGACTACCCTCCCCGCAACTCACCCCCCCTCCCTCATATATCTCTCAACTCAATCCCTCCACCTCATCCTCGGTCTACCCCTCCCTCTCCCTCCCTCCACCTCACCTACATACACCCTCTTAGTCAGTCTTTCATTCTCCATTATCTCCACATGTCCAAACCACCTCAGTGTATTTCTCCTAATCTTCTCAACCACATCCACCCTACAACGTTCCTTCACTTCTTCATTCTTCAACCTGTCCCTCCATGTCACTCCACATGCTTCTCTCAAGACAGTAATTCATTTCCACTGCTCTCACTCTTGACTTGTTCCCCTCTTGCAAGGTCCACGCCTCGCTTCCATACGTCAGGGTAGGGATCACAATACTATCATGCAGTGACTTCTTAACTTCCATACTAACCTCCCTATTTCTCATCACTGCTTTCAATGAACCAACAACCTTCCTTCCATGCTGTATCCTTTCACGCACTTCATCCCCCAAAGTTCCATCCTTACTCATCACACTACCCAAGTATTTGAATGCACACACATTCTCCATATCCTCACAATCCAACCTCACTGTACATTCTGTGACTTCATTCCTCTCAAACACCATAACTTTACTATTGTTTACATTAACTTTCAGCTACCTCCTCCTACACACTGTCCCAAATTCATTCACCAAACCTTGCAACTCCCATTCATCTTCACTCAACCATACTGTACCATCAGCAAACAGCAACACCGGAATCTTCCAAATCTCACCTTCATTCATTAGAGCCACCCCCACATCCACTGCCCTACCTTGCACCTCCTTCACAACCCCATCCATATATATATTAAACAGCCATGGAAACATCAGACAACCCTGTTTCAGTCCCATATTGAGATCAAAGAACTCACTCAGCTCACCATCCACTCGCACCGTAGCCCTAGCTCGTACATACTTTTCACAGCATTCAACAATTTCCCCTCCACCCCATATATTCTTAATACCTTCCACATACCTTGCCTATCTATTCTGTCATAAGCCTTCTCCAAGTCCATGAAGGCAGCATACACTTTCTTTCACTTCTCTAGATACTAAACATCTTAGAACAAATATCTGATATACACACCCTTTTCCCTTCCTAAATCCCTCTTGTTCTTCTCCAATTAGCTCCTCTGTCATATGCCTAACCCTATCAATGAGTATTCTACCATATATTTTACCAGTCACACTAAGAAGGCATATACCCCTATGGTTACCACATACTTCTCTCTCCCCTTTTCCTTTGTATAAAGGAACAATTATACCTGATTTTCAGTCCTCTGGAACCCTTCCCTCTTCCCAAGCCAATCTACACAACTTCCATATCCACTCCACAATAATCTCACCCCCATACCTCAGCATTTCACCACACACTCCATCAATTCCTGGGGCCTTTCCCATCTTGATCTTCTTCATTGCTTCCACTACTTCCACCCTACTGATCTCTTCCTCCCTCCTCTCATCTCTTCTTCTCCCAGCCATTCCCCAACCACTTATACTCGCATTGCTCTCACTCTCTACATTCAACAAATCCTCAAAGTGCTCCTTCCATCTCCTCAATTTCTCTCTCTTCTCCACCAACAATCTATTATTCCTATCTTTCACTCCCCTACTACATCCCCTTTCACACTGCCCTACTTTCTTTACCTCCTCCCAAAACAATTTCTTACTCTTCCTCCATTTCACACTCAGATTCCTCCCAAACTCTTCATCCACTTTCTTCTTACTCTCCTTCACCAGTCTCTTCACCTCCCTTCTCCTGCTCACATATACCTCTCTCTCTTCTCTCTCTCATCTTCTCCCCTACCTCTATTCGCTAACCATTCACTATATGCCTTCTTCTTTTGTTCCACAGCTCATTTCACCTCGTCATTCCACCACGCTGTCCCTTGCGCACCCTTGTATCTCCTCCTCACTCCACAAGCCACCTCACACACTGTGCCTATCTCTTCTGTGAATATCTTACATAGGTCTTCCACTCCTTCCATCTGCTCTAGCTCATACCTTCCCAATCTTTCTTCCACTATACTCTTATACTCTGCCATTTTCTCACTATCTTGCAAATTCTTCACTCTTCTCACAGGAGCTGTTTCCTGCTGTCTTCCCCTTCGTCTCCTTAACCATTTTCTTTGCAGCTTTGTCTTGGCCATCACTAAGTGATGGTCCGAGACTCCATTCCCCCACCCTCTCCACACTCTTGCATCTACCACTTGTCTTCTCATTTGCTCATCCACACACACGTAGTCTATCATTGCCTTTCGTTCAACAAGTTCACCATCCATCCTCCTCATTACTCTCCATGTATACTGGTGGATCATCTTATGCCGAAAGTAGGTGTTGGCTATTGTCAACCCCTTAACCAGCACAGATGTCCACCAAAGCACTACCATTCCCATCTACTTCAGTTGGCACACCCCACTGACCAACCACTCCATCCACTCGTACATTCCCAACTTTGCCATTCATGTCTCCAATCAAAAGCACTCTCTCGCTCCTCTCAAATTTGTCCGTACATGCTTCTACTCTTGCCCAAAACTCATCTTTCACTCTTGCCACTCGGTCCTCTGTCGGAGCATACACACATACAATCGCCCACGCTTGTATACCTATTTTCAACCTCACTCATACAATCCTTGCACCCACTGTTCCATACTCTCTTATATTCTCCTTCCACTTCTTGCTTATCATCAGACATACTCCCTCTCTTGACCTCTCATTCTCATTAACTCCCGCACATATTCCTAAACCATATTCCCATTCTCTCACCCTTTCACCTTAC
This sequence comes from Coenobita brevimanus, assembly GCF_032717465.1. Lineage (NCBI taxonomy): Eukaryota > Metazoa > Arthropoda > Malacostraca > Decapoda > Coenobitidae > Coenobita > Coenobita brevimanus. The sequence goes on along the minus strand of NC_136970.1, from coordinate 26,122,160 downwards.
CATTTAGTTTCAGTCAATCCACATATATCCACTTTTGCATCCTCAAGCACCTGAACAATCTCTCTCTCTTTCACTTCATCATTCACTCCTCTCACATTCCATGTCCCCACCCTCAAAATGTTCTTTGTCCGTTCCTTAGTCGTCAACGTATGGTCCGTCCTGGTCCGAGGCGCTTTATTCGCTTGTTTAGTTAGTTCTTTTTACGGGGTGGGGCACTAACCCACCACCAACCCTTTTAGTCGCTTCGTACGACAAGCAGGGATGCTGGGAGAGTATTCTTGAAACCCCCCTACCCCCCGGGGTAGGGTATTTGGTATTTGGTTTGAATTTTTAAGTAGAGTTTATCGTTCTGGTCACAATAGACTGTTTTCATCACCTAAACAGTTGTAACTGGGTCACTTTTGGTTTAGGTAGAGTACGTTATGTTACGCTATTCTGAATTTGTAAGGGAAACTGAGATTAGACCAAGTTAGATTTTATCAGGTTTGACACACTGCTGCCTACAGTAGTTTGAGGCAGACTACCCAATGTGGTTACTAGTACCTGTATATCTTAACACTTCTGCCTCGTCCATTTTGACCCATCCTTACCCGTCCTCTTTATCTGTGAGTCTTACACGATACCTTCGGCGCTTCAGATTCCAGGTAGATAAATGCCTATAATAAAGGTGAACTACATTACATTCCATAAAGGACTAAATATTGTGTGTGTGTGTGTGTGTGTGTGTGTGTGTGTGTGTGTGTGTGTGTATGTGTGTGTGTGTGTGTCTTGCTCTTAGGACAAAGTAAATCCTTAGAGTGAACTCTCTCTCTCTCTCTCTCTCTCTCTCTCTCTCTCTCTCTCTCTCTCTCTCTCACCAGTGCCGTTTCATAGTCGTATGCATTGTATTTCTCTTGCTTCCCGTCAATCCCACTCCCCTACCATCAGTGCCTCAGCCTGACGTGTTGTGTAGTTGAGGCCAATTTTGTTGTGTAAACGAGTCATTAACAGGGATGGGGCATGTTAGGTCAGGTCAAATAACGCACCTGTGCATACTCTGACGTCTTCCCCTCACATCAGCTGGAGTTTATGACCTCCCCGATCGACTAATGTAAAGCTTTAGTGTGTCCATCATGACCCACACCACAACACGAAGAATAATATCCTTGTATAATGTTACTGTTCTTACGTGTGTATGTGTGTGTGTGTGTGTGTGTGTGTGTGTGTGTGTGTGTGTGTGTGTGTGTGTGTGTGTGTGTGTGTTTTGCTCATAACTCTCTCTGGACGCTGTTCTGGTCTTTATTAACATTTTTATCGTTATTTCGTAGATATTTACTGGATTCTTCTGTTTTTATTATTCGCTATTTTTTTTTTTATCTTCGTCTTTACTACCCACGTACCTTTACCTTTTTTTTTTTTTTTTTAAATCACCCCCGTTTTTTTTTTTACCACTCGTTCTTTTTGATATCTTTTTCACCTCCCCTCTTCTTTCTGAGATTTCCCTAAGGTTTGTCTCTTCTTCATTCTTTTTACTTGGTCATCCTCTCAACCTGTGTGCCTCAGTCTGTGGAAAAATATGGTGTTGTAATATCTATGTACTAACTCTCTGGTGCAGCTAAGCGCACCTGCTGCCCTTCTCATTCTTTTATTCCTTTTCTGAAAAACGGGATGAGAAACAGAGTGGGAGACAGTACGAGGGAGGATGATTTATCATGGGAAAAAGTCACTTCCGAAAAAGTTACCTGTGGCACAAGCTATGTATATACATGTTTGTGATTTTCACTGAGTGAACATAGCAGTTGTTATGTTGAAATGTAAGAACAGCTGAGGTAACTCGTAAAAAATGAGGCATTGGGAGAAAAAGCAAGATAACAAGCTGACTGCATGTGGAGAGAGAGAGAGAGAGAGAGAGAGAGAGAGAGAGAGAGAGAGAGAGAGAGAGAGAGAGAGAGAGAGAGATGCCAGGGTACAGAGGTTCCCGAAGTTTCATGCCAAAGTCTTAAATACTTTACCATTCACTCATGTAATTTCCTATAACAAATTATGGACATGGCAAAGTACCGTAGGCAAATGGTTCTGTTAATTCAGTGCAAACTGTTTTTATTACCATTAACTCAGTTTTGCATCCGTGGAAACTCGCAAGGAAAAGTGATAACAAAATTACAAAAACAATTTAACTGATGATAAGGGAATGAAGACTGATAACGAGAGATCACTTACAGTAGTATCGATTTTAGGGGGAACACATTATTTTTGCTGAATCTAAGTTAAAGAGCCGCGAGTGTGGCCTGGAAGCCGTATGCTTATACAGGTGCAAAGCTGTAGCAACACACACACACACACACACTTTCAGTGAAGCAAGCAGCCTCCTAGTCTCTACGGCACATGGGTGGTGGCAGCATCACCTTACCCGTTCACTGAAGGCAGCACCTTACTAGCTCTTAAGAGAGAGAGAGAAACTTTGATATAGGGAAGGTGGGTCGTGCGTGGGCTTTCATTAGTGCTGCAAGATACATCAACGAAATGATGCTGTGAATCTGTCCATCCCATATGGTAATGATAAGCAGGGCGGAATGAACATAATATATGTATGGTTACATAATCTGTACTCGTAGTAGTATTACAGCTAATAATAGCAGTACCGGTAGTAGCAGTACTGAAGCTAACAATAGCAGTACTGGTAGTAGTATTACTGCAGCTTATAATAGCAGTACAGGCAGTACTAGTGCTGCGGGTAACGATAGTAGAATTGGAAGTAGTACTATAATAATAGTAATTCCGGTAGTAGTGCTGCAGGTAATAATAGCAGTACTGGAACTATAATACTTATAGCAGTACAGGTAGGAGTGCTATAGCTACTAATAGCAAGACCGGTAGTAGTGCTGTAGTTAATAATTGTAGTACCGGGAGGAGTACTCAGCTAATTGTAGTAGTACAGGTAGTAGGGCTGCAGGTAATAATAACAATACCGGTAGTGGTGCTATAGGAAATTATAGCAGTATCGGAAGTAGTGCTGTAGGTAATTATAGCAGTACCGGTAGTAGTATTGGCAGTGTTGATAGTAACAGCAATACTCGTAGTAATATCTATCATGTCAATAAATATCCTCAACACTGAGAGAAACAGCAACAGATAAGGTTTGAGCTGAGTGGTTAACACTGACATAACTGTGTGAAGATTAAATCAGTTGGGGTGCAGAGTGGGGGCTTAGTTAGGGAATACAAAGGGGAAGGGGAAGCGGAAATTGTACTAAACCTGTCGCCTGTCAATTATCTTGTCAATAACCCCTTACTCTAACACCCCCCCTCCTCTCCCCACAATCCTCTTCTACCTAACCTCACTTTTATCGTGTAATATTTCTTCCTAACTTCAATCCTTTTGCCTGTCTCTCTCGTCTTTAGAATTATCATCTTTTCAGTTTTCCTCTCCTTTCCCGTCCGTCTCTTCCTCCACTCCTTTTGATACTCTCCTGTCTCCCATCACCTTCCACAGACTTCTACTTTTGTCTCCCTTTTTCTTGTTTTTCTCTCTCTCTCTCTCTCTCTCTCTCTCTCTCTCTCTCTCTCTCTCTCTTTTCCCTGGTCCTCCCTTCTCTTCGTCCCTCCTCCTACCTTCTCTTCCTTCGACTACTCCTTCCTTAAATTTATGCTCACACTTTCCTTCCATCTTGCACACCCTCTCCGTATGTATATATATATATATATATATATATATATATATATATATATATATATATATATATATATATATATACAGGGTGTAACGCGACGTATGACAAAACCTTACACAAATGATCTATCATGTAATTCTGAGTATATTTTGTTCTATAATCATATGCTCTCTGCGACCCCAGTTCAGTACCCAGCATTCGGCTGTTTAAGAGTAAAAGCTTCGTGCCGTGCATGGGCCATTGGGTGAGAGCTTCGCAGGGCGACGGGAGACGAGTACTATTAACTTATACTGTACTGTACATGCAAATCCCATATCCTATCAGTACACGCGAGTTTTAAGAAGAAACTTTATGTAGTCTATTGATTCTTTAACATCGTCATGCATTAATGCAATTCTTTTGCACAAATCGACTGTAATTAAGGTTAAAATTCAAATTATATGGCTTGCGAGGGAGTAGGGAGGAAGGGACGAGAGGCTGGTGTGTTGTTGCCAGTTATGTAATGTTTTGTTTGGAGGATATTGTTCCCAGCATTATCATAACACCCACAGCTCATTCAATGAAAAAAACGGTATTTTAAAGGGAGGTTAGTCTCATTTTAAGTCAGGAAGAAAATTATTTATTACAATTTTTCTGCTGCAAGTAAACGTGGCGCCATTAGGTATCTCCACCTGTATTCCTCTCCGCAGCACTGGCATTACAATCGCAGAATACGTAATAAAAAAAAAAAAAAATAAAAAATAGACGATATCTGCATATTCTTCATTGCTGTACGTACATGGAATGCTGTTTCATGAACAAGTGAAGCTGAACCCAGTGAACAGATGAACGTGGAGGACAGCAATTGAAGTGTGTGCCACCCCTGCAATTATTCCCGTTCAAATGACAGTGGACCCAGGGTTGCCAATCCCTATCATCAATCTCGCTAGTTTAATTCTGAAAACTTGCTAGAATGTCGGTATATAGTAAACTGCAAAACATCGGTAGAAAATACGATAAAATCTCTAGAATATCACCTAAAATGACAACACTATCCAGAATGTAGCTAGATATCATGTTGCCAGATGTTAAATAGTGCCGCTACGTAGAAGCAATAAATAGGTATAGCTGCACAGTCGTTACATTGGCAATCCTATATCACTGTTCTCACGTCAACATCATATGAAAAAAATGGTGTCACGTTTACCTGCAGCAGAAAAGTTGTAATAAATAATAATATTACTACTGACTTAACGTGCTGCTAGTCACTCAGTACAGTAATGTTTTTTCATTGAATGAGCTGTGGGTGTTATGATAATGCTGGGAACAATATCCTCCAAACTAAACATTACATAACTGGCAACAACACACCAGCCTCTCGTCCCTTCCTCCCTACTCCCTCGCAAGCCATAGAATTTGAATTTTAACCTTAATTTCAGTCGATTTGTGCAAAAGAATTGCATTAATGCATGACGATGTTAAAGAATCAATAGACTACATAAAGTTTCTTCTTAAAACTCGCGTGTACTGATAGGATATGGGATTTGCATGTATAGAACAATATAAGCTAATAATACTCGTCTCCCGTCGCCCTGCGAAGCTCTCACCCAATGGCCCATGCACGGCACGAAGCTTTTACACTTAAACAGCCGAATGCTGGGTACTGAACTGGGGTCGCAGAGAGCATATGTTTATAGAACAAAATATGCTCAAAATTACATGATAGATCATTTGTGTAAGTTTTTGTCATACGTCGCGTTACACCATATATATATATATATATATATATATATATATATATATATATATATATATATATATATATATATATATATATATATATATTCCTTTCTTCTCCCCTCGTCTCTTCTGCCCATTCCCCCTTTCCATTTCTCTCCCTCCTTTCTGCTTCCCGCTTCTCTCCACGCCCTCTGGTGGTGCAATAGTAGCTGTGTTTCCGCTTGAATATATCCAGACTGGAATAGTTGGTTGGGTTGTTGTTATTGCCTTGTCACTCACTCCTCTGAGTGTTTAATAACCTTTGAATGTTAGGACGTTTGGTCTAATTTAATGTGGGCTGGATGCACGTTCGGTTAGGAGATGGACTTTCCATTAGGATGAGTTGGGTTAATTTCATGTGGATTGGGTTTCGTTAGGTTAACTGGGATAGTTTTGGTAAAGTTAGGTTGTTTATAGATTAGTACGAGCTTGGGGAATTTAAGGTGGGTTGGGTTAGGTTGGGTTACCCTTGGAGGGTTTAGAAAAGGTTGGGTTGCACTGAACTGCGCTGCTATTGATTAGTGTGCTTTCGGTATACTGTGTAATACATCGATTGCTTTGTTGTAGGTAAGGACTAGGTAGAAAGAAGGTACATTTAAGAGTGATGCATATGCGGGATACTTTCAGGTGTTTTAGTCACGCTTAGAGTGATGCATAAAAGGAATAATTCAGGTGTTTTAGTTTCGCTGAGCATTTAGAATGAGAGGTTAATAGTGTATGACAGCGAGGCCGACTGGACTAGGAGGAAAGGAAGGCTGTGAACGAGGAGGGCGAGTACGGGAGGGAGGATGGTCTGGAGTGACGAGAAGTGATGGCGGTTAGTTTTGATAAGTTGAGTTACATATTTCAATTCCCTGTGTCTGTTCCATGCTATATTCTTGTGTTCCTTGTGTTTCGCATATACTGTAGTAGTTTGTGTTTCATCCCCGACTTGTGTGACGGGGATACTTGTGTTTCTTTCATACCCCTCTTACTTCATCTTGTTTTCTGTTATTTCCTCGACTTCCATTCCTGCTTCCTTCGCAGCCTTCGTGTTCTTGCTACGTCCTTGCGTTCCTCTATTGTTTTCTGTGTCTTCTTATTTTTTTCTCCTCAGTACCTTGCTTCTGTACCTTTGTTGTGTTACCTGCATTTATTCCTTTCAAGGTTATTTGTGTTCCTTACTCAGTCCCTCGTTTTCCGTGTGTGTGTGTGTGTGTGTGTGTGTGTGTGTGTGTGTGTGTGTGTGTGTGTGTGTGTGTGTGTGTGTGTGAAGTAAGTAGCTTCTGTGATGCCAGAAGAGGGAGGCTCGACATTACTTCAGAATTCTACATACCCATTACTCAGAACTTTTCCTCCTCCCGCTCCATCCCATCTTCCGCATATTCTAATTTACATCTACTTCCTAGTCTCCCTATACTCTCCTTCCTGTTCCCTTCATCTTGCCTTTTTTCCTCTTCCTTCTTCTTCTTCTACTTCTCTTTGATTTCTCCTCCCCTTTGCATTTTTTTCCTTTCCCTTGCTTTTCCTTAAATTGTGTGTGTGTGTGTGTGTGTGTGTGTGTGTGTGTGTGTGTGTGTGTGTAATTCACCGGGTCGGTCAGGATCACTTGATGGTCGTGATCGTCAGCTTTTACCCTCCCGAAAGGGAGCTGAGAGCTCATATAGTCCGATCTAAGGGCAAGGCTATGACCTTCACACACGCACACACCCGTCCCCTTGCTCAGGGGGGACAGTAACCACCCACTTCGTCAGTGAAACTTTTCGCAACCTGAGCGAGGCGCGAACTCCCGTCCACCAGTTGGCAAGCGGGAGCGTTACCACTGCACAAGCGAGCGGTTTGTGTGTGTGTGTGTGTGTGTGTGTGTGTGTGTGTGTGTGTGTGTGTGTGTGTACGAGGAAACAAGATGTGAGATAGGTTTAATTTCTGGACAGGTACCGCATAATTAGTGTGAGTGAGTGTGTGTGTGTGTGTGTGTGTGTGTGTGTGTGTGTGTGTGTGTGTGTGTGTGTGTGTGTGTGTGTGTGTGTGTGAGAGAGAGAGAGAGAGAGAGAGCACCCAGACTCATTTCCTCAGACCCTCTCCCTCAAGAAATCGAGGTTGAATTGAATTTTGTACGAGGAGACAATATTTGAGATAGGATTAATTTCTGGACAGGTATAGTTGGTGTGTGTGTGTGTGTGTGTGTGTGTGTGTGTGTGTGTGTGTGTGTGTGTGTGTGTGTGTGTGTGTGTGTGGAGAGAGAGAGAGAAAGGGGGGTGGCGTCTTTGGAAAGAATGTGAAGCTGGATCTCTCTCTCTCTCTCTCTCTCTCTCTCTACACACACACACACACACACACACACACACACACACACTAACTGCGCACATACCAAAATATATCTTTTTGCATGTATGCTTATTACGTACAGGGAAAGCTCACACTTCTATTCGAACAAGCGCACCAACCCACTCTACTTTCACTCAGTCACTTTCCCACCCACTTTCACTCAGAAGATGAGAGTCTCTCTCTCTCTCTCTCTCTCTGCAATATCACTTCCCTTATCTTGCGTTTTATCTCCCCACATACCCTTTATTTTCGCCTAAACTCTCTCTCTCTCTCTCTCTCTCTCTCTCTCTCTCTCCTTTCCCTTTTTTCCGCACGCATCCATAGTCTGTTTGTTCATCTATTCATGTTTCTTCTGTGCTTCTTTATCCTTTATTTTTTATGTTTCTTTTTTCTATCATTTCTGATTCTCACCCTGACACTTTATGTCCCTCCTATCACGTCCCCCTCTTTACACTTCACATTTTTCTCACCCTTTGTCATTTTTTTCTTTCATCTTTTTATATCCCTCTTTGGTGTATATGTTTGATAGAAATTGGTGAATTAACGACTTACTTACTGGTGCCGTATCTGATTACCGATAATAATGATGTGGTTCATATTAACCACGTGGTATTAGTTGTTAATACTGTGTTGGTTGATGTCACATAAGCAAGATTGGCACCGGGTAACTTCGGTGATGGTAATATGAAACTGAATGTCTGTAACTGTCACAGGTTGACGATAATATTAACCTGGTCTTATGTGTGGTCCGTAGAAGGTGATGGAAAAAAAGTTGGTGGAATTAATGACATGCCAAGTATCTAATTAGAGAAGAGGACGATATCAATATCATGGACTTCTGTAATAACCCGAACTTCTTTGACGTGAAAGTTTGGCACTAATAAGAAGATAAAGTGTATTAATAACCCAAACTTCCCTAACCTTTGAAAGCTGTGGAAAATAACAGGGGGAGCACACTGATAACTGGAAAACCCAAGTCTACTATTTCAGTCTGTCGTATCCATTAGTGTTGGACTATAATGTTCTCTCTTTCAGGAACATCAAAACCTTTCACGAAATCAGATAGCGTGTACGATCTAACGTGTCAGAATAACGTTATTCATTAAACCACACCAGGGCGGCTGCTTGAACAGAATGAATGTTTATTATTCAGATAGATTTGTAACCCACGTCCTCCAGCAATTTTGATGCCTCTGTTGTCCGAATTTATAGGAGGCTAATGGTTGTAACCGAGGAAGTACTGAATAATAACACACACACACACACACACACACACACACACACACACACACACACACACACACACACACACACAAACTTATAAACTTAACTTTAAGCTGTCCTTCTGCTATAGAAGACGACGGCTACTATACTCACCAGGATGGTGTGTTTCTCAGTCTTTGGTGCCAACGTCTGTGATTGTGCAGACTGATTCTGTATCTGCAAACTTTGCCACACAGTTGGCATGTCAAGTCCGTGTCTGCTGGGAGAACTCCGTTATGGTTGTGCCTCCATTGTCTGCGTTCTTCTCTGGTCAGGCTCCAAGCTTCTTTAAGAAATAGGGGTACGCTATTGTTTTCTGTCAGAGACGTAGGTTTCAAGATCTTTTTATATGATGTTGCATTTCTTCAGGGTCGTCCATAAATTATCTTTATATCTCTCCTGTCCCCTTGGATTCTGACATGCTGCAGAGAGTTGGCCATACAGAACCTGGCGGGGAAGGCTATGCTCAGGCATGAGGAGCACGTGTCCCACCCATCTCTGCTTTTCAAGCAGCATGGGTTCTGTGCTGGTTGACTTTGCCCAGTGGAGAATCTGTGCGTGAGGGAATTTATTCTCCCATGTGAGTCCTAGGATGTACTGTACACATTGGATGTGAAAAGACTCAAGCTGTTTGATGTGACTCTGGTTAGTAGTCCTGGATTCAGCACCGTATAAGGTGGAGAGACACACAGTATATACTGATACCATCATCTTGATTCTGAAGTTTGTGTTTTAAAAGACTCTGGATCTGCGATGCCCAAAAAAGGCTGAGGCGTGATTAATTCGTGCAAAGACTTCAGCATCTATGTTAGGTTTATCTGCGAGCACACTGCCAAGGTAGGTAAAATTTTCTCCCCAGTTTTACATTTTCACCATTTACATGAAATGCAAGAGGCTCTGCTGCATTGTTTATCTGAGATATTATTTCTGTTTCACTGACATTTATTTGGAGCCCCATTGGATGATATATATTGCAAATGATGGTAAGAGACTGTTGTAGGGCTTCCGGGGTATGTGCAAGGACAGCACGGTCATCAGCCAATTGCAGCTCTAGGAAATGAGCTATTTCAGTTTTGATTGTGTCTGAAGGCGTCTGAGATTAAATATGTTACCTCTAGATGGTAGGGGATGAATATAGTTTTGAATGGCGAGTTGCTTGAGGAGGTAGAGTGTTTTAAATATTTAGGGTCACATGTTGCTGTGGATGGAAAAATAGATGCAGAAATGAAGTTTAGAATAAATGAAGTAGGAAAGGTTCTGGGAGGAATGAAAAAAGTGTTTAGATGTCGTTAGCTTAGAATGGATGTAAAGAGAAGGCTGTATGAGGGTGTTGTGGTACCGACTGCGTTATATGGGGCTGAAACATGGAATATGGGTGAAGCAGAGAGGAAAAGTTTGGATGTAATGGAGATGAGGTGTCTGAGGAGTATGTGTGGAGTGACGCGTATGGATCGAGTGCGAAATGATGAAATGCGAAGGAGAACTGGGGTTGTTCGGGAGATGGCTGGTAGAGTTGAGCAGAGGGTGTTGCGATTGTTTGGGCATATGGAGAGAATGGATAATGAGCGATTGGTGAAAAAGATAACTAGATCTGATGTGAGAGGTGTAAGGCTGAGAGGAAGACCACGAATAGAATGGATGGACAGTGTGAAGAGGGCGCTGGATGCGAGAGGGATGTCTGTTGAGTAAGGAAGAGTGGCTGTGCGTGACAGAAATAAATGGAGAGAAATTGTGAATGAATAAGTGATGACGCAGCCCTGAGAGGATATTCTCCTGCATTTGGTCTGATCAGCTAGTCAGGTCAGGTGCGGGTAAGGGGATGGGTCTGTTATGATGTGGCAGGGGTAAACCAGCTCTGCTGTCGGGCCCTGCTGCGGATGTCACTGATTGCAGTGTGCAGTTGACCCTTGTGCGGTGTGGTGGTGTGAGGATCTGTCCGTTCTCTCCTTTGGGGCTAAGATGCGAATGAATGTGTTTGAATGAATGAGTAAATGGGGAGTGTGTCGTCCTGTCTCGGCTACCTCCCTTTTCATGGGGGAAGCAGCATAGGTATATAGATAGATAGACCTCTAGATGGAACAGAATTTGTATTTCATCTTCAGGATTCATTTGTTGGTGACAAAAGGGTGACTGCAGTTAGATAGATGTTGAAAATGAGAGTAGCCAGGCCACGTCCATGCATTATACCCACATCCACATTGAAGGGTTCGGATTTACTCCCATCCACGGAAACACAAACATTGACGTTGTCATGCAGGCACATTAGGATGATAAGAAATTTGTTTGGAACTCCACATTTTGATAAAGCATTTCATAATAGTTCTCTGTTGACCATGTCAAATGATTTTGCAAGATCAATGAATGCAATATTACAAGTCATTTTTCTGCTTGTGGTATTCTTTTGTATCTGTCGGGCAAGAAAGATACTTTGTTCCTTCTGAAATCCACATTTAGTTCTATGAAGTGATGACGCAGTCAAATATTTTCTCAGTCTGGATAACATTATCTTGGCTAGTTCTTATGAACATTCACATGGAGTGAGATACCTCTATTGTCACAATTTGTGTCATCTCTTTTCTTCTTGCAGATGGTTACCATATCAGAAGTAAACCATTCAGATGGAACTTGTTCTTGGTTTCAGGTAGTCTGCATGAAATTATGGAGATACTGATGAAGTAACTGGCCATCCTTTTGATCAGGTCAGATGGTATGCCATCAAGGCCAGGACATGTTATTTGTTAGGGATCGGATGGCCTGAACAGTTTCTCCACGTGTAATTGGGACACTGAGATCTGCTGTTTGAAATGTTATAAAGGATACTTTGCTCCACTGTATTTTTTTTTAAATTCAGGAAAGTGTTGAAATGTTGCCTCTATCTTTGTAGGATTGCTTGATTTTCTTTCAGAAGCTCTCGTTCAGCTGATTCAACAGGGTTTATTTTGTGTCTGGTTGGTCCATAAAAGGTTTTAATGGACTAGTAGAACCCTTGTTGGTTGTTAATATCAGCCAGTCTTTGCAACTCTTTTGCATGCTCAATCCCCTATTCGCTCTTCACGTCATGCAGTTTCCTTTGGGTTTCACTTTTCAGATTCTGGAATTCACTTTTTAGGATTAAGGAGCTAGGATGAGCCAACCAATTGTTATGTGCTCTATTTTTCAATGCAGGATGGTCATTTATGCCCTCATCACTTTCATCAAGCCATTCTTTGTGGCAGCGAGTGGAGAAGCCTAGTGTTTCTTTTGCAGTCTTTTCTAGCAGTGCCTTAATGTTTAGCCACTGTGTGTAAATATTTGTTGCATTTTTGCTTGAATCAAGTGGGGGACATTGACAGAACTTGTCTGTAATTGTGCTGCAGAAGGTGTTACAAGTTGCCACATCCTTAAAGCTACTACAGTTTGTTTCTTGACAGATGCTCTGTGGCACATTTGCGGCCATATGACTAACTGCAATTTTGTGGCTATAAGGTTATGGTTTGTTGTCACTCTGCACCTCTCATAGCTCGGGGTATAAGAGCTTTTCTTTAATCTCACTGCCTTACAATGACTGTCAATTAGGTGCCAGTTTCAATATCATGGGTGGATCTATGTGGTGTTGTGTTTATTCTTAAGTTGAAAAATGGTATTGATGACCAGACTGTGTTTTGGACATAAGGAAAGCAATCTAAGGCCATTGTTGTTCATGTTACCAGCACTAAGGCAACCTATAATGCCTTGCCAGAGGTGAATATCTTTTCCTACTCTGGTAGTAAATTTTCCATGCACAATCAATTTGTCACTAGGTGGTATTGAACGAATGGTAGCATCCAAAGAGTCATAAAGAAATCTTTGATGGTGTCCTCAGAATCAAGCATAGGGGCATTGGCACTGATAAGTTTTGCATATTGGCCTTTTGAGAGTGGTATGCGCCAAAACACTAGCCTCTCTGATAAGTATTTCTAGGATATTCTGTAGAAGGTTGCTTCGGACAGCAAAGCCAATACCATGGTTCATTCTTACATTGTCTGGGTATCCCCTCTAGAAATACAGTAAGTATGCCCTTCTGCTTCTATAAAGTTGCCCTCTCCTTAGAGCAGAATCTCAGACAAGGTAGTAATGTCACTCCTTTATCTTTTCAATTTATGGGCAATAAAAGGGAGTTTTACAGAGTGGTAGTATGTCGTGGTCAGTATTACACACACATACATACACACACACACACACACACACACACACACACACACACACACACACACACACACACAAATATGTATATTTTATCGTTCTGCAGGTGCGAATGCAGTTGTCAGATTGGTACAGGTGCGTAGTTGTTATTTGCTTCGAGATGAGTTGTTTCACTAACGCATCCCCATAATATGTCCAACAAGACGTCTTAGCCTCACATATAACTCTGAGTTGACTGAACATAGGACGAAGATGTTGTCCGTACATACCTTCGCAAAGGAGGTTATGTTTTACTCCGCGTTGGTGTGTTTGTCTCTCTGTTAGCAGGATTACTTAAAAAGTTATGAACGGATTAGGATGAAATTTTGTGGAATGATGCGCCTTGAGCCAAGGAAGGAATGATCAGATTTGGGGGTTGATCCATGTCCAAATCCGGAGTATCTTGCACAATATCTCCAAAAGTTCTCAGTGAATTATTATGAAATTTTGTGGAAAGGTGGGCCTGAAACCAGGATAGGTTTGCTTAAAGTTTGGGGTGGATCTGCATCCGATTCCGGATAATATATCCACGGACCCGGATCTGAGATTACTCAAAAAGTTATGAACGAATTTTGATCAAATTTTGTGGGAGGGTGGGCCATGGACCAAGGAAGAAATGATTAAATATTGGGGTGGATTCACATCCGGATCCAGAGTATCCCGCACAAAATCTTCAAAAGTTCTTGATGAATCTCAATGAAATTTTGTGGAAAGATGGGCCATGGACAAAGAAAGAATTGTGTAAATTTGGGGGTGGATCCAGATCCTATACCCACGGATCTTGATCTGGATCCTTTTTAATGGCAATGGCATTGGAGAAAGTATGCGCCCTCAGAGTACTTTCTACTTTTATATACATTTGCATTGATAACTCTTGGTACATTTCAGATTTTGAAACCTGTTCATTAATTTCTGTAAACTTATATCAGTTCCATCATTCTTACAGCAGGAGGAAAATGTTAGTGTCCTTTGGGAGAAATTTTAACTCGAAAAACAAATGTAAATGCAACACCAAGAACCTGGACCTCCAGCATTCGACACAAACGTCACTTGATATGTCTCCACCAAGTCTTGCGCACAGACTTGCCAAGCAACCACCATGACAGGGTTCATTGTGGATTGAAAGAAGACTAAAGATAAACTGAGTGTCACGGGGTTTTTGAGAATTTTCAATATTAAAGAATACTTTAAATGTTAACTTGTCAATGGAGACAAGGAATTGACTTGTGAAAATCAAGCAATGTTTACTTTATGTCGGCTTACTTCGCCGATACTCTAAGGACGAGAATTTATTATCTTTCTCAGCAGTGCACAACAGGGACTAATTACTCACAAATGCTGTTTATTGGTACTGTTAGCCTCTGGAGAAAGTGACTCCACCCCTGACAATCAATAACTAATGCAATTAATGATAAACAGGTTCTTGCCGGTGCATTAACTCCAGGCTGGCACAACGGATTTAAACTTAATACAAGAGGACTGGCCTAAGTACCAGTTATGAATAATACAAAGCGTTTATTCGAACTGGGAGCGGCAAGTAAAATAAGCTTAATGTGGAGAAATAACACACGAGTTTATATTACATTAAGCTCAAGAAAAAGAACTGTAAATTTATTAATTACAGTGAAATAAATTTTACATTACATGAGTCTCAAATGGATTCAAAATAAGAACACACTCACTCGCTCATTCAAACGCTAACATTTAAACCTAGGAAAATTGAAAAGAAATACTGGTCAGTGGAGGGGCTAAGCTGAAACTGGGCGTCGGTGCATAGGACAGATGCTGCACATGCTAAACCTCTCGCCGATTCACGGTCTAGGTGGAGATTTCAGGAACTCGCTGTACACGAACCTTCTCTCACGATGCTCTAAGCCTTACTGACTTCAAATTGTGAGAGAGAGGCAAGGGCCGGCTGCGCTTGCTAATGGCCAATGGAAATAATGTGAGCGAAACATGCCCACAATAAATCACTCAGCGAAGGCACCAATGTCGCGCACAAGGATGATCACTTATGAAACAGTGATAAATGTTCTGAAAACCGTCCCAATCGAGTCAATGCGTGGCTGTTGACTGAGTGATACTTATTGGGAATTCCACTAGAATTTGCGGTTTCCCACCAAAGTTCGATGTCACGAGTTTATTTAAATACAGAATCGTGCAAATTCATGACATTACTCCCCATCAAAATCAAATTTTTTCTTAAGAAAAATTTTACGATATATACATACATATAAATCCAAACTCAGTCACACCAGATTCACAGTATGGTGTGTGTACTGCCCTGCTACAGGAGAAAATCAGTCACCCATGAGCGTAAAAACCTCGTATTTACGTTAATAGAAGCAAGCTTGAGGAAAAAACTCCTTGACGACGGTGAAAAATCCTGTACTCAGGTCTAACTGAGCAAAAAGTTTGCTACATTTTCATTAACAACTAATTGCTTTGTAGTGATGTAATACACGGTGTAGATGTGACGGTTGTGGTGTAACTGTACCTACGTGTAAAATTACATAATACAAATCAATAGTATATAATGATGACGAGGCAGAAGAGAAGAGGCGGCAGCATGCGTCAGGGACGATCAGCTGTTCTGCATGACAATGCTGCACCCGCCAACTGCACCTGCGAAAGCAATCAAGGTGGGGTATCAGAAGTGTCATTTCTCTCTCTCTGCCTAGCAAACAGTACTTATGTTACAAAAAGTACACTATTTACATTATTAACCGGGAAACATAGTCAAAGCGAAAAGACTGGGCGTCTGTGCAGGACATCAAATCCTGCAGTTCACCAATGGGACCCAGTTTACTGGTTAAACCCTAAACCTAATTAGCGAAAAGACTGGGGATCTGTGCAGGACATCAAATGCTGCAATTCGCTAAATTAACCAGGGAACGTGGTCAAGAGCGAAAAGACTGGGCATCTGTGCAGGACATCAAACACTGCAATTCGCTAATGAGACCCAGTTTACTGGTTAAACCCTAAACCTAATTAGCGAAAAGACTGGGCGTCTGTGCAGGACATTAAATGCTGTAATTCGCTAAATTAACCAGGGAACGTGGTCAAGAGAGAAAAGACTGGGCATCTGTGCAGGACATCAAATGCTGCAATTCGCTAATGCTACCTAGTTTACTGATTAAACTAACTCTACACTTACGATTAAGGACAGGAAGCTGAGAATCCCTAGGCAATCACGGACAGGTCACATTTTAACACCCACCGTGGGTGTGAACACTCATGTGGATAATGTGCATTCTCCAGGAATCCTCAGAGAGGCCCACAGCTCGAGATGTTCCACAAGGTAATTCATACACAGCCTCAGATTGTCTCTGTGGGGTTCTCGAACTCCCCCGCTTAACCTACGGTACATATGTATGTACAGGCCCCGGACATGATGTGTCCTGTGAGGCCAATGGGCTAGACATCAGGTCTGGACCCACTTCACCACTGCCCTGTCTCTCAACTGACTCAGAGATCATGGGTGTGGATTCACACGGTACAGGAAGGACATGTCCCTGATTGGTGTCACATGAACACACGTTGCAGAAACGCACAAAGCTATCTATTTCTCGTCCCATCCCTGGCCAGACAATGTCAGCACGGATATGGCCCTGGGTTTTCCTTTTGCTCATGTGACCTCCTGAGGCTGAACAATGACCCCATTCTAACACTGCTTGGTGATTCTTGGCGGAATGACAAACTGCAGTCGAACCTCACCCTGAGGTGTTCGTGACTCACGGTACAGCCGTCTTTGTTTACGAAGGAACTTGGCTTGACTTCCCCATGAATACTTAATCACTCTACCCTTTTGTTTCTTCCGCATGGCAGCAAGTGTCTGGTCAGAATGTTGTTCTTGAACAACATCTTGGCTACAAATCAGATCTTGCAGCGATGCAATGGTCACCAGGGTGACACAATTTGAAGCCTCAGCCATGGCTCGTGTTACTGTAGCCGAAGTCTGAGTAGCGTCATCTTCAGTGCAACTATACTTGGCACCTGGAATATTGCCTATGATTAGGTCAAATAAAGGTTCTGGCATGACAATTGCGACTGTCGTACCAGAGTAAAATGGAGATGCCATCTGGATACGTGCCTCAGATAACAATCTCACTGATCCATCAATAAAGTTTGCTTGGATCAGTCGACATGTGTACTCCTCTGGCCGTACTAGACTCTGCCTGACAGAGCAACCTGAGGACCCATTGTCTCTCAGGACCTTTACCTGAATGCCTCCCACAAACCCTGGCTGAACAAGGAAGGCACTGTCACCTATGGGAGGGCCTGTGGAGGAAGCGGCCAGCCACTGATGAGGCTGTTGATGATGCGGCAAACATGGTGCCCTGAGAATTAGATGGCTGAGGGGTCATACTCACTGTCTGGGGAGATAGAGCGTTGACCTCTGGCAGAGGGTTCACTGTCACTGGGGGACTAGTGGACTGTTGGGGAGTACCCATACTGCTAGGGACAACATCACCGAGCTGCTGTTGAGGAATGAAGGCTGTGTTTGCCTCCTGCCTCCGAGGGGCTGGTGCTCAAAAGGATAGTCCCGACGGTCGGTTGCGTGGCTGATACTGCTGCTGGTTAGGGTACTTGTTGTACCGCTTCCACTCAGGTTTCTGGGTATTTTGCCCCTGGTCCTTCCTCTGCGATTTGCTTGGACCTTGGCCATTATTCTGAGATCGGCCTTGTTGCTGGGGTTCAGTCTGAGACGGTTTCCCAGATTTATTAGCTTCCCTGTTGCAGGTATGCTGCTTACGAGTTTGATACCCGTAAAGAGTGAAGAATGCATCTGCCTTCTCAACCATTTGGCTGGCATCCCTTACCTGACAGATCTTAAGCTGAGCCATAAGTTTGGCAGGCCACGACTTTTCTAGGTGCGTGCGCAGTATAAGGTCAATTATCCCCTCATGCATGGAAGGAGTTTCATCTTTCTCCATCCACTCATCTAAGTAAGCAGTAAGCCAGTCAAGAAACTGAACGGCAGTCTCTTTTTCTTGTAAACGCGCCCTCATAAACTGACTCTGGGCATCGTCAACTGTAAGACCATACGCTTTGATGAGTGCGGCCTTCATCATCTCATACGTGAGATTGTCTCCACAAATTCTGTGGAGAACATCGAGGGCAGGGCCCTCAAACAGGCTAAGAAACTGAAGCCACGTAGGTGCCTCATCCAGCTGGTAAAGCTGAGCCATATCTTCGAAACGGGCTATGAATGGCTTGATTCGCTCGCCTTCCTTGTATGGAGGAAGCTTGATGTATGGGGTCGCCAGAACATGTGCAAGGAGAGCACTCTTGGAGCTTAGGCCAGCTGCACTAGATGTGTCTCAAGCCCAGTAGTCTCACGCTCAGCATGATCGTGTTCTCGTTCTCTCTCTCGTTGTTCTCGCTCGTATTCGCGTTGTTCTTGCTCTTGTTCTAACTCGAGTTCACGTTGTTTTTGCTCATATTCGCATTGTTGTCGCTCTTGTTCTAATTCGAGTTCGCATTGTTTTTGGTCGTGTTGACATTCTCTCTCACGTTCCTCACTCTGTTCTCACTCATATTCACGTTCTCTTTCACGTTCCTCACTCTGAATTTGACGCTCATCACGAGCATCATTCTCAGGTTGTTGCTCATAACTAAACCGAGAGAGAACATAGTCCTTAATTTTCTCGGGGTCGCTAAGCCCCATATCTTCGGCTTCCTGTACATAGACGTCGGTAGACATGATGCTAACTCAGTCTGAGTGAACTAGAGACTAAGTACTGACTGCTATTTTGCGAGAAATGCCAATAATCAAGAAGAAGAATATAGGCACAGGTTAGTGGTGACCAGTTTTATGTAGTTAAACTGGTAAAGAAAGAAAATTAAACAAACAATTGACTGTGATAACTATTACGTAAAATTAATAGAAATGAATCAATAATCACCAGTAAAATAGTGCCTATAGACTTTAATGATCAATACCTAATTATAAACGAGTGAGTATTATCTCGTGAATAACTTTAGAGCTAGGAGTTAATATCCTGGAATGAGGTCGCCAAATGTCACGTTTTTTTTTTTTAGAATTTTCAGTATTAAAGAATATTTTAAATGTTAACTTGTCAATGGAGACAAGGAATTGACTTGTGAAAATCAAGCATTATTTACTTTATGCCAGCTTACTTCGCTGATTCTCTAAGGACGAGAATTTATTATTTTTCTCAGCAGTACACAGCAGGGACTAGTTACTCACAAATGCTGTTTATTAGTACTGTTAGCCTCTGGAGAAAGTGACTCCACCCCTGACAATCAATAACTAATGCTATTAATGATAAACAGGCTCTTGCTGGTGCATTAACTCTAGGCTGGCACAACGGATTTAAACTTAGTACAAGAGGACTGGCCTAAGTACCAGTTATGAATAATACAAAGCGTTTATGCGAACTAGGAGCGGCAAGTAAAATAAGCTTAATGTGGAGAAATAAAACACGAGTTTACATTATATTAAGCTCAAGAAAAAGAACTGTAAATTTATTAATTACAATGAAATAAATTTTATGTTACATGAGTCTCAAATGGATTCAAAATAAGAACACACTCACTCGCTCATTCAAACGCTGACACTTAAACCTAGGAAAATTGAAAAGAAATACTGGTCAGTGGAGGGGGCTAAGTGGAAACTGGGTGTCGCGTCGGTGCATAGGACAGATGCTGCACACGCTAAACCTCTCGCCCATTCACTGTCTAGGTGGAGATTTCAGGAACTCGCTGTACACGAACCTTCTCTCATGATGCTCTAAGCCTGACTGACTTCAAATTGTGAGAGAGAGGCAAGGGCCGGCCGCTCTTGCTAACAGCCAATGGAAATAATGTGAGCGAAATACGCCCACAATAAATCACTCAGCAAAGGCACCAATGTCGCGCACAAGGACGATCACTTATGAAACAGTTATAAATGTTCTGAAAACCGTCCCAATCGTGTGAAAGCGTGGCGGTTGACTGTGATACTTATTGGGAATTCCACTAGATTTCGCAGTCTCCCACCAAAGTTCAATGTCACGAGTTTGTTTAAATACAGAATCGCGCAAATTTGTGACACTGAGTTGACTTCACACTACCTTAATCTTTGAACTCTTGGCCTTGCTGACCAAATCAGTTCATCGTTCCTTCGTACTGTATCAGTGACAAAAGTTTTATCGAAATCCGACGAAGGGTTCAGGAGATATCGCACCCATACCCACATGACTTTGACTTTTGAGCCCTTGACCTTGCTGACCTTATCAGTTCATCGTTCCTTCGCATTGTATCATTGAAAAAAGTTTGGCTGAAATCCGTCAAAATGCTCAGGAGATACAGCGCCAAATCCATTTGACATTGACCTTTGACCCTTTGACCTTGCTGACCTAATCAGTTCATCGTCCCCTGATACTTCGTCCCTGACAAAAGTTTGCTCGATATCCGTCCAGGGATTCAGGAGATACCGCGCCCAAACTCTTATGGCCTTGACCTTTGCCCATATGTCATTGCTGACTTATACGTTCATCGGTCCTTCATACTGTATTACTGACAAAAGTTTGGACGAAATGCGACGAGAGGTTAAGAAAATTACGTGCCCTCACCCATGTGACCTTTACCATTGACCCCTTAACCTTGTTAATCTAATCAGTTCATTGTCCCTTCGTACTGTATCACTGACACAAGTTTGTTCGAAATCCTTCGAGGGGTACAGGAGATAATTATCATGCCCATACCCACTTGACCTTGACCATTCTGATCTAATCAGTTCTTCGTTCTTTCAGCCTATATTATTGACAAAAGGTTGATCGAAATCCGTCGATGGGTTGAGGATATATCACGCCCACTCCCATATAATCTTGGCCTTTGTCTCCTTGACCTTGCTGACCTAATCAGTTCTTTGTCCCTTCGTACGGTATCACTGACACAAGTTTGTTCAAAATCTGTCGAGGGGTTCAGGAGATATCGCGTACACAAATATAAACTAAGTCGAACTCATATGACTTTGCCCTAGCTGAGCAAATCAGTTTATCATCTCCTCATACTACATCACTGACATATTTTGGTGGAAATCCATCAATAAGTTCAGGAGATAACGCACAAACAATAACGTTACAGTTACGGACGCACGGACCCACGCACGCACAGTCGGACAAACCCATCATTTAATGTCTCCTCCAGTGTAGGTGGACTGTGGCATAATAATTTAGACAACCTGTTTTTTTGTCTCCTTTTGACACGAGTGGGAAGCGACAAACTGAAAATGTGCGAGTAAGAATGAGAAAGTGAGGCTGGTAGAAGATAGGAGAGAGAAAAGGAAAGAGTGTGTCTGGGAAGTAGAGAACAGGAGAACGAATGGGAGTGAAGGAGAAGGGAGGAAGGGACGGAGTATGAAAATAGGAGAGAAAAGGAATATTTGTATATGAGAGAGAGAGAGAGAGAGAGAGTTATTAAACGGCGAAGATACTGTACGGTAAGTTACATATCTTGAAATTCATTCCATAATAAACCTTAGTGCAGAAAAGAATAAGGTCTATGATTAAAGGGTAATAAATGGTGGTCCGGAGAGTTAGTGCGGTGGTGATGAGGGGTGGGAGTGATCAATAGTGCTGTTGAGAGGCTTAAGAAGGCCATTTGCTGTCCTTATCTCATCCTAGTTGTTCAGTTACTCTTCTAGGAGCTGCCTGGCATGGGCCAACCGGTTTACTGGGGTTATCCTCTCTTCTTATGTTTTTATGTTCTTATTAATGAGAAACTATATCCTATGTTTATGTTTGCTTGTTACTCATATTTCTGGATTCTGCTGACTCCACATATTAATATTAAATAACGTTACATGGTGATGATGATAGTGATTATGATAATGGTGATAAAAGGGCAATAGCTGGTGACATCCAGGGATTGATGTGTTAACAAAAATAAATCAGGATCTGAGTGTTTGTGAGGAGGTATTTCCCCCTTTGACTTTGTGAAATTTTTCAAAATTTATCCCCGATTCTTTTAGAGTTTTATTTTTTTTCTTTCCTCAACATAAAGGATTTTCGTTAGTAATGGGGTTACGTAAGGTTTTTATATAACTCCTCTAGATCGAAAAGTTTCTCCAAAGCTGAATATAGTCGTCTGAGTTGGCAGGAATAAAATAAGAGTATATAATCGTAGTGAAGGGGTTTAAACATACTTGCTATGACAGGCAGAAAATATTAGTACAAATAAACCTAGTGTAAAATACCTATATGTGAGTGGAACAACACACACGTCCCAGTATCACACCTACCGTCTGTAATCTAAATTTGGTTCATACACGCCATGCACAGACATTTTATTTTCTTTTTTAGTAGCAACTGCCTAGGTTTAAATCCGGAGTGGACTATTCTTAAGAATCAGCAGCTGCAACCCAGTATAGGATCCATGTAGTCCCCTAAAATTACTGCTGACCTTTAGCTGGTTGGTGGCATGATACTTTGAACGAAACATAAAAATTGCAGTCACTCAGGAAATAAAGTTATTCAGAATTACTGCTGACTTTTATAGTGTTGGCGGCGTGATACACTGCATAAAATATAAAAATAACTTTGTTGCCCTGGAAATGATGTCGCTGGGGAGAGGCAAAAACATGTTCTGGTGTCGCTAAGTCACACACCTTTCTGGCTTTGCTAGATAATTCAGTCTGCCTTATAATATCTGGACTGAGATAATAATCCAGCATCCCTTGGTAAATAATTCAGTGTACCCCATAATATCTGGACTGAGGTAATAATCCAGCATCCCTTGGTAAATAATTCATTCCTCCTTATAATATCTGGACTGAGGTAATAATCCAGCATCCCTCTCGACAGTAGCCTTTGTGTTGCACAATCAGGTTTGCTGCCATTAGTCAGTCACCAGCATCAGTTAGTCACCCTTCCAAATAATCTTCGACTCTCCCGAAATAGTCTAGACTGAAATGCAGTAATTCATGGCATCAGACTACAATTTCTGCCCCAGTAAAAGTCTGTTCCATTTTCTTACTCTTAGTTTTCTATGTGTTCCACCTTTTCTGCATGTTTTAGTACACTGTGTTTGCTGCCATTCGATATTGAAATATGGAATTTAGATCCTTCCCAACAGAAGGACATCGAGAACAGCAGGAGATAAAAAGGCCGAGCTATGCAGGGTAGAAAAAAAACGTTAGTGCTAGAAAGGATGCGACATGACGAATCAAAGATATTTAAGTATCAGAAATGAACTGGTTTCCTGTGACCGTACTGTAGATAACTGGAACATAGAAGGTTGCCAAGGTGAGATTTAAAATGTATTACTTCAGTGTAAAGCTCCAGTTTGCAGAGTATTGCTCTGTGTACAGAGAAAAATATATTTAGGCTTTCCTTAATGAATTTCATTTGTGTGATACTGGAGGTAAAATAGATGTTAATTAAATAATCATTGCAGTGGTATGCATTTATACTGCATTTGTTGACTTCCCAATTGTTTCATGACACGAACATCCATTGCTTCATCATCATCATCATCATCATTGCCCCACATGATGTATTTGCCCACAGGTAGTAAATCAGTGGCCAGGCAGCACAATATGTTGTATCCTGGCTATAATGGCGTTAACCATGTACAGTATTTACTTATATCGACATGCAGTACACTGCCGTAGAACTTTGCCTTATGGATGCAGCCTTTCCTGATTATAATTAATATATATGCTTAATCTTTCACTACAGTCGGCATAACACCAAGTGCATTAAAATGTAATTCCCGTCGTTGACTAGCTATTATGTATCTCCACCTACTCCACAGCCACTTCAAACGGGCACAGTAAGACGACGATATATTAAAAAAATAAAAATAATTTTAAGTTTTTCAGGGCAGATAGTTCAACTATATTTATTCTGGCCGATAATTCATAAATTGCGTAACTTGTTATGAAGTTGTAAATTATTGTGAAACTGGCCAAAACCGATGAAAGTAGTCCCAAGTGGAAAATATTCCACTATAATCCCAAACGGAGCTTCAGATGTCAGAAAAAGAAAAGAGAGTCTACGGTAGATATAAAGGCTGATTGTATATTTGAATTTCCATTACAGTAATTTAATTTAAACGCATAAACATTAAATATGTCCAAAATTACTAGATCAGACCGCACAGCCGTAAAACCTTCCGTCTCCCTCTCCATCCCACCTGGATTATAACCCTACCTGCCTCCCGCCCCATCCCACCTGGATTGTACCTCACCTGCTTCCCTCCCAATCCCACCTGGATTGTACCTCACCTGTTTCCCTCCCAGTCCCACCTGGATTGTACCCCACCTATATATTATACCTCCCTCCCAATCCCACCTGGATTACTCTCCTACCTGATTATACCGGAGGTTATTTAATTGCCAAGACAACATCAGGAAGAGTGTATCCACGCACACACACACACACACACACACACACACACACACACACACACACACACACACACACACACACACACACACGCGTAAATCAGATAATCCTTCTCACCTCCACACCAAGCCTCCACTTGTATTGCTGTCACGTGTGATAATCCTGTAATCCTTTATATCTGCACCAGTTCAAATCGTCCAAATTCATATCACATTCTGTACCCATCCCTCCAGCATACACTGATAATTCGCCATACATCTATCCACTCACACCGTTGTCATCTACTAATCTATCATCTCAGTCTCTGTATTCTTCTAGCTTCCAGTTGGTTATCTCCATACTGTTCATCCATCGTCCTGTCACACTGATTAACCATCCATTTGTCTTGTGTCTCATTATGCATACATCACTCTGACTACATCCTTTCAATATATATTCATCCACCGTCCTGTCACAACGTTCATTCATCCAGCCGTCTTATGTCTCATCATGCATACATCCACCCCGACTACATTCATCCATTATATATTCATCCATCGTCCTGTCACAACGTTCATTTATCCATCCGTCTTGTGTCGCATCATGTATAAATCCACTCTGAGTGCATCCATTCATTAGCTGTTCATCCATCTTCTCAAACTCTGGATTCATCCTTCTCTTCGTCCATCATCCTGTCTTACTGCTGAACCATCCATTATTCTTGCTTCATCATGCGTAGACCCACTCTGACTCCGTACATTCATAATCGATTCATTGAACTTCCCCAGAAATTGCAATATATATATATTTTTATCTATCCCATCGCAAATGCATTTTATAATCAATTTATTTTATATCCGGGTTATAAGTCTTTACACTTCAGGATGACTGTCTTGCACTTCCCAGATAACCATATTCACCACAGTACCACCTTTGCCACCCAGAACCATCCTTGCCACACCAGAGCCACCACTGCCACGCCCGTACCACCCTTGTCACGCCAGAACCACACTTGCCACTGCAGTACCACCCTTGCCACACCAGTACCACCCTTACAACACCAGTACCACCCTGATCACACCAGTACCATTCTTGCTACGACAGTATCAACCTTATCACACCAGTACCACCCTTCCACACCAATACCACCCTTGCCATACCAGTACCATCCTTGCCACACCAGTAGGCTACCACCTTTGCCCCACCAGTATCATAGTGCAACACCAGTACCAGACCAGTACACTCGCTTCTGACTGGTATGAAATCCGATAACATTCCTACCCTGGCTTTTTTTTTTCAGTTTGCTAGGTGGTAGTAGTGATGAGAGTGGAGTTATTGGCTAATTCTCTCTCTCTCTCTCTCTCTCTCTCCAGCCTCACATATTCCTGTCATGTGTCGTTTTCTGAAGCATAGGCCTAAACTGTTCCTCACCTAAGAAAAATCGCTTGACTCCGGCCATAATAAAATGCTTAAGTGATTCTCTCAGCGTATAAAAAATCAAGCATCCTCCTATTTCTTTCTCCTTTTTTGTAGCCTGCGACTCTTCTTGTGAGCAAACGTCTCTGCCAGCGACTGTAGTTTATATGAAAATGTTTTCTTGCACTTTAGGCGAGGTTCTTTTGTGTTGATGAATGTTTGTGTGGAGGGGGGGGGGGGCCTTTGCCAATGTGTGGGCACAAAATTAACATCACGTTAATACACATTTGGTAGCAAATTACTTTCTCCTTGTCTCCTTTTTCTCCAATACTCACTTTTCCTACTTCCTTCTTCCTTCCTTCCTCGCTCCCCATCCCACCACAGTCGCCGTCACACTTCATAAGAGCAACCCTTTATTCATCGGGTTGCTTTCAAATTTGATTACTTGCTTCAAAGTCTGCGTCTTGGGCAGTCTCATCCCTCTTCCCTTCTACCATTGAATTCAATCCTGTCTTTCTCTCTCTGTCTGTCTCCAGTTGTTTCCTCTCTACGTTACTCTTCATCATTTATTATCCTCAACTTCCATCAAGCCACATTATCTTCATTTGACATTCTCCTACCAATAGGGTAAGAAAATACTGCCCTAGAGAATTCTGGGTCGAACTAGAAAGGGTAACAAATGGAGGAGATGAGCGAGTAGGGATCAGAAGGATGGAGAGGTGAGGGGAGAGGAAGGTATGCCGTGGGTCTGAATACCTTCCTCACCCACCCATCCGTCCTTCAAGGGGAAATAAAAGTGAGGAAGACAAACCGAAAATCAGAACCACAAAACAAGGTTGGCAACGTTATCAATTGTCTGTGAGAAGCGTGTTGGAAGCCTTTCTAAACATTTCCCTCTTTTCTCTTATTTTTTGTACCAGATCAGTAAAGGTGGAGAACAGGAATGAAAGAAGATAAAAGAGAAGTAAGTGTGAGACTTCACCACAAGCGGTGTCGTATTTGGCTCATATTGTATGCAGTGTGAGTGGGTGGCTTTTGTGGTGAGAGAGAGAGAGAGAGAGAGAGAGAGAGAGAGAGAGAGAGAGAGAGAGAGAGAGAGAGAGAGAGAGAGAGGTCAATTAGCTGAGTGGTTACCTGGGTACGTTTCATGCCAATTTATTATAAATGCGTCTCGTTTATCTTGTTTTGAAGGCGATCATTACTTCAGCTATCTGTGGGATTACTGAGATTTATCTGTTAATAGCTGCACGCAGGTGTAAAGTTATGTATAGATTATTGATTAATTTAAACACAGCACACGATCAACCACTTATAAAGTAGCGCCTATTTATACCAATTAACAAATACAGCACATGACCATCCACTCTCATTCGCCCGTGTGTAGAGTACAACTTTCATGTGTTAGAAGGCTCCCCATATACAGCTCTTCTCAGTAGGGTGGAGTCTAAGGCTTTTCGTCTAATTAACTCTCCTTCTCTTACTGGCTCCCTTCAACCTCTGTCTCTTCGCCGCACTGCTGCATCTTTATCACTTTTCTATCGCTATTTCAATGGTCACTGCCCCTCTGAACTGTTTGATTGCATCCCTCCACCTCTACGACGGGAGCGTAGCACCCGTATAGCAACAAACTCTTATCCTTTTTCTGTCCATCTCTCTAATGCAAGAATTAACCGTTACTCCCAGCCTTTCATTTATGCCACAGGTCAACTCTGGAAATGTCTCCCTCTGTCTGTATTTCCCGCTTCCTATTATCTCCAGTTTTTCAAACGCAGTGTGTCCAGGCATCTCGAAATAATCGGTTCTTGAATTTGGCTCTTTCTTGATTTTTTTTTTTTTTTCTTGGAAGGAACAGTTTGCGGGCTCCTGACCTTTGGTTCCTTCTTCCTAGCATAAAAACAAACAAACAAACCGGTAACCTTAATACAGCACTTAACTAGCCATTTATAAAGTAGTGTCTGTTTAAAGAAACCAGCACCACCGAGACTCTAATCTAATTAAAATGCAGTTTGAAAATTACATATGACTCGCCCTTCAAAGGAAAGCCCCAGCACGTACTGTACGTTGGATACTGTACAATCTGACTTCAAAGAAAATCCCAGCACGTACTGTATGTACTGTTCAATGTGACTTGATTGGACACAGACGGTGAAAGGGCAGTGACCCACTTGGACATTTTGGTGTGGATAACGTCAGGCGATTACATTTATGCTGCCTGTGGAAACCCCATCAAGTTCGAGATTACAATACATATTGCACCATCCGAAACAACACTTAGGGCAATTGACTTAAAGATATCATCCTGAAAACATAACTTTTGTCCTCTTAATAAAAAAAGGAGACATCTTGTTTCATCACCTTAAACTTGGTTATTTTGTAAGCTGCATGAAACTGGGCTTCATCTGCCTGATATGTCGCAGTAGTTTCTCTCCGGTGGATTTTAGAGAAGCCTGATGACGTTATGATTAAATTATTTCATAGTCTCCATAGCTTTTAGAATTATAATTTTCCAGTGCAACAAGCAATATAAAACACACACAAACAAAAACACACACATATATATATATATATATATATATATATATATATATATATATATATATATATATGTGGGGCTTAGAACACTTTCTTTTTTTCACCATATTCAGAGAATTGAAGTTCTGCCACTAGAGTGTCAGTCCAAGAAAAAGTCGTATGTGATTTTCACCTGAATTGAGGATACCTTTGAAGTACGTATTACCTGCTGTGAGTGAGTGTGTGTGTATATATGTGTGTGTGTGAGAGAGAGAGAGATAGATAGATAGATAGATAGACAGATAGATAGATAGATAGAGAGAGAGAGAGAGAGAGAGAGAGAGAGAGAGAGTTAATGCAACTGCATCGTCGCTCTCGTGTGGCATTTAAGCTGCAATGATGGTGAGAGTTGCGCGCGTTCATGAATAACAATAATGAGCGCATTAATCACAGTAATAACTTACTTTATCCACCATTTCTGTAAGAGAAACGGGAGGAGTGAAGACTATGACGAGATGCCGTGCCAAGTGGTGACATGGCAAGAAGAATGAAGCTACGTAACGACCAGCTGAAGTACCAAAATGAAGTGACAAGGATGTGAAATGCTGAAAAACTTTAATAACTGGAGCATGGAAGTAAATGGACGAGAGCGAAACAGAGTGGTTTGAGAAATAATTGACAAGATGATGCGAGGTGCTGAGGTGAAGTGAAGCGACCAAGACATGAAGCAGAGAAGAACGAGTAACACCTGATTAAGAGTGGAGTGACATGATAGAGTAACATGCTGTCCTGGTCATTACACTCATTGCCGTGGAGGTGTCATTATCCTGGCAGTCTTAATGTTACAGGATCTTGCCACAGCCCAGTGTGTGTGTGTGTGTGTGTGTGTGTGTGTGTGTGTGTGTGTGTGTGTGTGTGTGTGTGTGTGTGTGTGTGTGTGTGTGTGTGTGTGTGTGTGTGTGTGTGTGTGTGATACTTTGGAAAATTTGAAGGTAATGTGTTTTGGATATTTACTTTGGGTTCAAATTGTTGATATTATTATTATTATTATTATTATTATTATTATTATTATTATTATTATTATACACTCCCTCTTCTGTCTTTCTTTCCTTCATTCTTTCCACTTCCTTCAGCTTGTGGGTGACTCTACACTGAGTGACAAGCCAAATGGTTTCCTGTGGACCAGGAAACCATTTACTACCCTGGGTGGTAACCATATAACCAAATTTTGGCGCCTGGTGGTATTAGTGGGTAATTATTGCGCTCCAATCGGATTGAGCCGGTGAAGGTTTATATCCAAGGGATGGTTGAGGTTGATTGTTCATATAATGCCACTCAGGCATGAGTGAGGCTGGTCACTCTCATCTTAAATGTCGGGACCAACTGCCTAGCCCCGGGCTTCTACGCTCCTCATGGGGCAATGTAGGATTGGATGATGGATGGATGGATGGATTATTATTATTATTATTATTATTATTATTATCATTATTATTATTGTTGCTGTTGTTGTTATTGTTATTATTATTACATACGGTACCAGTAATGTTATAACGATGATGATGATGATGATGATGATGATGATGATGATGATCAATATTTTCATTATATTGATGATGATGATGATGATGATGATCAATATTATTATTATTATATTGATGATGATGATGATGATGATTAATATTATTATTATATTGATGATGATGATGATGATGATGATGATGATGATGATTAATATTATTATATTGATGATGATGATGATGATGATGATGATGATTAATGTTATATAGGTATGGTGGTAGTGTCGGTGATCAACTTTAACACAGAAACAGCATCTACTACTGTTAATATTAGAACGGCCATCAGTGTGAGTATATATTGTCCTGGTTGTCACCCTGTACTGTGGGTGTACCGTCTCTCTCTCTCTCTCTCTCTCTCTCTCTCTCTCTCTTAGTCTCTGCTTTCCTTTCTTTCTCCTTCTCCTGTCTTTTTCGTCCATCTCTTTTCTTTCAAGCTTTACATCATTATTTTCCTATCTTCCATCGTGCCTACATTTTACACTTCATCTCTTTCTCCTTCTCTTTATGTTCCTTGTTCTCTTTCTTACTCTCTCTCTTCCCCCTCTTAAGCCATCCTTATCATCATTTTACCCTTCTCCCTTCTTTCTTCATGTCTTTTTCTGTCACTTTACGATTTTCGTTCTCCTTCTGACTCTCGCCTGTGTCCTCATAGTCCTAATCATTATATCATTGTCCTCCTAGTCAGTTGTTTTAATAGTTTTCTTCCATCTCGTCCTCTGTTCTTCCAGCATCTCATGTCCAGTAATTATAATCATCATATCCCTCGTGGCGCCGCTTCCTTCTTCTCTCCCTCACCATTGTGTTGTTCTTCATCTACATCTTTTCTTCTTGGTTTGTCTCTTATTCCCCACTTCTACTCTTTTTCCCTTCCTTTTTCGTCTTCCTTTTCGTTCGCCCCTCCCTGTTCTCCTCCTCATTTAATCTGTCTAATCATTTGTCCTTTTCCGTCGCCGGTTATCCCAGTCATCCTCCTCATTCTTTGATTTTTTCCCCTCTTTCCTTATTTATCTCTTTATCTCTCATCCTTCACCTGATCATCAATCATTCATTCATCATCCAGTCCTACGTTGCCCCATGAAGAGTGTAGGAGCCCTGGGCTAGGCAAGTTGGTCCTGACATTTAAGATGAGAGTACCCGGCCACACTCATCCCTGAGTGGCATTACGTGAGGAGTCAACCCCAGTCACCCCTTGGATATAAAACCTGCACCGGCTCAGTCCAATTGGAGCGCCTTAATTACCCATTAAAGCACCAGTCGCCATAATTTGGTTTTATGGTTACCACCCAGGCTAGTAAATGGTTTCCTGGTGTACAGGAAACCATTTGGCTTGTCATTCATTGTAGAGTTATCCACAGGCAAAAGGAAGAGGAAAGAATGAAGGAAAGAAAGACAGAAGAGGGAGTGTAAAGTCACCCGTAGGCAGAAGAACGAGAAAAGAATGAACGAACGAAAAATAGAAGAGGATGGACTGAAAGAAGAATGGGGGAGAGGAAAGGGCAGACACCCGAGAGCATCACTACAACGAGTGAGTGGATGGTAAGTGCCCCCACCTACCCCTTACCTGAACATTGTCTTTTTTTTTTTTTTCGTTTTCTTTCCTTCGCCACACATCTGTCTGCCGGTCAGTTCTCCTCCTCAGCCTTCTCTTCCACCATTTTCCTCACCCTCTTGTTCTCATCCCCTCTCAATCACTCTTCACCTCAACATTCTCTGTCTCTGTCTCTGTCTCTGTCTGTCTGTCTGTCTGTCTGTCTGTCTGTCTCTGTCTGTCTGTCTGTCTGTCTCTCTCTCTCTCTCTCTCTCTCTCTCTCAGAAATCTTACCTAAGCTCCATTCCTGTTTCTCTCTATACAGAACACAAATACTCTCTCTGTCTCACCTTGTCTCTTCTCTCTCTTCCCCTCCATCCGTCATCTTTTTTCCATTCACCCTTCACTACCCTGGCCTGCCTCCCTGCCTCTCTGCACTTTTAACTTCTTTCACCCTTATTTCCTTGAATGCCTGACCCACACTACCATTTTTCTCGTATTCACGTTCATTACCTTCCTCGTTTATCATATTTGTCTTTCTTTTCAGTTATTTTATCTGTCTTTTATAATAATGTTGGTCGGACATTCTTCTTCATTTTTTCCTCTTCATATTTCATGATTTTCTTCCTACTCCACCACTTCTCCCTGTTCACATTTTACCTATATCATTCATTTTGTTTTAACTTTTTATGTCCTACTTGTATGAGTGTGACTGATGTTACTGTGTGTGTGTGTGTGTGTGTGTGTGTGTGTGTGTGTGTGTGAGTGTGTGTGTGTGTGTGTGTGTGTGCAGATCAGAAAGAAACGGAGTCAGGCGACGATGAAGGGATAGGAAGAAGGCAAAAATACCTGTGTCCATAGGTAAAGCCAAACAGCATTAGACAAATGGTCGAGGAGAGACTGTGAAATGAGAGAGAGAGACAGCCACTCCAGCAGAGAGAGAGAGAGAGAGAGAGACTACTTTCACAAGTGTCCATATTTCACAGTCATCCAGCCTGTTAGATACATTTACACTTTGACAATAAATTACTTTGCCAACCCAGCAGTTTAGTCAGCCACTCGAGTCACTTGGTGCATATATTCCAAGATATGACTGTCTTATGTAATAGGATAATTTCCTCATCCATCCGTACTGTTTCTTTACAGTAATAACTTGTGTCGTTCATAATCACAAATCTTGTAACTAATTATATCCATTAATTAATTATTATTATATATATATATTTTTTTCCATTCTGATTTCTTCCACCTTAGCAGTTTTCTCACCTATCCATCTCTGGCCTCATGTACCCAGTAATTCATTTCAGCCCCACAGTAACTAACCTCACACAGACAGTAACACAACCAGCCTTGACCGCAGTGAATCTCATTTACCCAGTAATTTATTGGACCCTCTTAGTACAGTTCCTCCCCTCAATAAATTATTAATTCGAGCTTGACAGGTAGTGTGTTGAATGCACATAGGTCGATAAATAATTGCTGTTATATCGATAGATACATCAGCAAACCGATAGACTGTGCATTCATATCAAGCTACAAGTACTGAAAAAAAGTACATTCGCCATGACTTTAGAATTGAATCAGAAGCTTTGTATATTACAAACAGTCACTCCACCCCCAACCACTCGCCACCATCCCATCCTTTCCTTAACCTTCTTTACCAGTTGCAATTTCTTCCTTTTTACAAAAATTTTCCACTGCTACAGAGAAGGGAAGAGAAAGGCAGGTCAGGGCAGGGCAGGACATAATTCTCTGTACAGCTTCAACCCTGCAGGATTCCACAGGTTAAGAATTTCCAAACTCAAATGATTTATAAACAGTCAGAAATATAATTTCTATGCTGTAGACTCACAGCCATCGATGGTATATGTTACGTGTAGAATATGCCAGTAACTGAATGTTGCGAGTGTAGTGTCTCTCACCTACTGCATTTCTAAACAATATAATTATCCAAATGTATAGGGTACAAAATGTACAATTTTACATTTATACACATTTCCTGCCAAAGTTTCCTATCTATATCATTCTTTACAGAAATATTTGCTTACCTCGTGTGTATTCACACACACACACACACACACACACACACACACACACACACACACACACACACAGGTTGTGGATGCAGCTCTCAAAATGATACAATGGCGTGATTGTGGATGTTAAGCTGAAAGATGAGTTAAGGAGTAGCCTTTACCAACACACTCACCATAATATCAAGGAAAATGTATCTGCCTCACTTACGAGTATACATAACTCTAACACGACTCAACCCAGGCCGATGATATCGTGTGTAATTATTATATCCATTGTGACAGTATTTTTTTCTTGTTTTTCAGGTTTTAAAAGGTATTAATTTCTGTAAAATTTATAACAGATCCCGTATTCTTACAACATGATGAAACTGTTTTGTCTGATGGGAGAAAATTTGACTCAGAAACCATTAGCAAATAATTTTGACTATCCACATTTTAGTCTCCGTTTGGCATGTGTTAGGTGCGACAAAAAAATAGTTTATCCTCTCACTCCTCCTGTTGACATCATCTGGAAAAATAAATTGTGCGAGTAAGAATAAAAAAGTGAGACAGACGGAAAATAAGAGAGGGAAACGGAGAAAGAGCGTATGTGGGAAGCAGAAACTCAAACAATGAATGTGATAGATGGGAGGAAGGGATTTTAAAAAATGCGTAGGAAAGAGAGAGAGAGAGAGAGAGAGAGAGAGAGAGAGAGAGAGAGAGAGAGAGAGAGAGAGAGAGAGAGAGAGAGAGAGAGAGAGAGAGAGAGAGAGAGAGAGAGAGAGAGAGAGAGAGAGAGAGAGAGAGAGAGAGAGAGAGAGAATGGATAAGTGGGAGAGATGAGCTGAAAAATTTATGGAAAATTTTGAATAACTGTATTAGAAGTTTAGTGAAAAATTTAGATAAATGTGTTAGGTGTAGCTTATACGAAGATAATGAATAAAATATATGAGGTGTAAAAAAAAGAAACAGGTAGAAGCAATCAGGAGGTTGTAAGAAACACAGAACATTAAAGAGAGAAAACTGTAGCTGGGAAGAAGGAAGAGAAAGAGAAGTGAGGGAGGGTGAAGATAGGTCAAATGGAAGGAGGAAGAGAAAAGGCTACAAAATATACCATAAAGGGAGAGAGAGAGAGAGAGAGAGAGAGAGAGAGAGAGAGAGAGAGAGAGAGAGAGAGAGAGAGAGAGAGAGAGAGAGAGAGAGAGAGAGAGAGAGAGATGTATCTCCAACAATTGGTAAAAGAGATTTTACTCACAGCGAAACAACCTAAGACCAAAATGTAAGCGTTAACCTTAAATATAAAAGTAAGGAAATGTGTGATAATGATGCAGTAGAGGAACCAGATAAATGTCGATGTGCGAGGCGTACGGTAAATATAGCCGTAATACGGTAACAACATCCGGGAGTATGATGCTTAAACGGACCTGGGTTATACTGAAGGGGATAGGTTTATATCTGAGGGGAGGGGTGGAGGTGAGAAGCCAGGATGCAGTGTCGTATACACAGACAGGATGAGACAGATGTATCAGCATTTACTGGTGTATCCTGATTTACACACTACAAGTAAACACCAGTAAATACACCAGTACAACATAATGGAGAGGTCCGTTGCTAGAGTTATAAATTATGTACCTCCTCCCTCATACTAATTTTACATGGCAAAGACGTCATTCTTTTTTTTTTTTTTTTTTAGGAAGACAAAAATATAACGTAAACACATGAAAATGGAGAGAGTGCGGGCGCACACACACACACACACACACACACACATACATTCGCTCACTCAGCCTGCTCACTTTAATACAATTAACACAACTGTGTACACACCCCAGTGCTCGCTGTCACTCCTCCTTCACTCACTCTGGCCTCGCACACTCAACATTCACTCACCGTACAATACATTTTCTGGAAAATTATAATACTGACTGCAAGTTGTTGAACATCACAAAGACGTCGACAGTGTGAGATGCACTGGCGAATATATTAATATTTTCTCTCAATAACTACAGCAACATTAAATCCACACACACACACACACACACACACACACACACACACACACACACACACACACACACACACACACACACACACACCACTCGCTGGTGCAGTGGTAACGTTCTCGCTTGCCAACTGGTGGACGGGAGTTCGCGCCTCGCTCAGGTTGCGAAAAGTTTCACTGACGAAGTGGGTGGTTACTGTCCCTCTTGAGCAAGGGGACGGATGTGCGTGTGTGAAGGTCACAGCCTTGCCCTTAGATTGGACTATATGAGCTCTCAGCTCCCTTCCTGGAGGGTAAAAGCTGACCATCACGACCATCAAGTGATCCTGACCGACCCGGTGAATTACACACACACACACACACACACACACACAGAAGGCTTGTCCCCCCCCCTTTCTGTAACATCTTTTTTTCTTTCTATCTCGCCTGACACCTCTTACTTGCGCCTCAATTCTTTGTTTTTTTCCTGCCATTGTCTCCTTCCCCCACACGCCTCCACCATGTGTCCGTTCACTTTTATTATTTTTTTTTTTCCGCTCCTGTTTATCGTTTGTGAACTGCTTCTGTTCTAATTGTATGTAACTCGCACCTTTTCGGCTCTTGTCTTTTTTTCGTGTCCTCCTTCCTATCGCGCCTCCCACTTTCCCCTTCACATTTTTCTCAGCTTTTGTCATCTTTTCCTATATCCTCTTAGCTTTCGCCAAGGTATGTATGTTGGGCAGAAGCTGGTGATATTAACGACTTAGTTATTGGGGCCGTATTGGATTACCGATATGAATGATATGGCTAACATTAATGACTTGATAGTTGTTGGTAACAGTGAGTTGGTTGATGCTGCATTAGCACTTCTGGCTCCAGGTAACTTTCATGATGGTAATATTAAACTGAATGTCATTAATTTGCACAAGTTGACGATAATAATAACCTAGACTTGTGTGTGGTTCATAGAGGGTGACGGAATAAAAGTCGGCGAACGTAATAAAATACTAAGTGTCTAATTAGGGAACAGGACGATATTAATATTATGGACGCCTGTGATATTAATAACTTGAACTTCATTCACCCGTGAAAGTTGATAGTAATAAGAGGTAAAGCGTCTTAATAACTTCAGCATTAACGACCCGATAATAACAGGTAGTGCGTATTATAAACTTGAACTTCATTGACCCATGAAAGCTGGTGATACTGAGGCAGAGGATATCAATTACTTGAGCATGTTTGGCCCGTGACAGTTGTCGATATTAATAAGTAGGTCACGTGTGACCACCTGATGGTTGATGCAGTACAAGGTAAGATGAATTCCCTCCCTCCCACATCCCCTCGTCGATAACTTCAACAGTTTTGTCTTGTTTGAGAAGCAGAAGCTGACAACGTTAAGAACTCAAGTCTGTGCGAGTTGTTGAAGAGCCAGAAGGCTGAAGAAATAGTTCGTCAACACAACACAGTCCAGCCAAATGACTATCCCAGACGCAGGACACAGATCTTTTTTATGAAACATAAACGACTGTGAAGTTGACGCTTGAACAAGGCATCTAGGTTGTTGGTTGTTGCCACTTTGGGTGTTTGTCACTCCTTCTTTTGGTATAATTATTCCCAAGTCTGGTATTCTGTATATCGTTCACTTAGTGCTGGACCGAAATGTTCCCTCTTTCAGGAGTCCCAAACTTTCCAGGAAATAAAATAACACAAGCGATATAATGCGTCAGAATAATGTTATTCGCCAGAAAGGTTGGGAGAACCGAATGAGTGTTTAATTTCCAGGAACAGTTGTGACCCATGCCCGCTAATAATTTTGATGTCTCTGCTGCCCGAATATATAGACGGTTAATTATTGGTTGTAGCCAAACAAGTACTGAAAAATTATAGCAACACACACACGCACACACAAGTCTATATTAAAGCACTGCAGTTGCTATGCAGTTGTCAGACTGGTTCATGAGTGTGGATGTAGTTGTTAGGTTCGAATTTTTATTTTTTTATTTTTTTTACAGAACAGAGGAAGGAAATACAAATGAAAAAAAAAAAAAATCCTTTTACCTGATTACTGGTGTCCTATGTTCATAAAATATCTGTAACAGTTAGACTTGAACAGCTGTAGGTTGAAGTTTCGAGGGAAACAACTCTGGGGAAGCGAGTTCCAAAGAGAAGCAGTTCGGGGAATGAAAGCATTCTGATTGGCAGAAGTTCTGCAATATGGCTGAGTGACATTCCAGACATGAGCGCTACCAGATGCCCGTGTAGCACGAGGGAAGGCATGGAGAGGTGGCACCATGGACGCAACTTCGTCTGAGCATTTGCCATAAAAATATCTGTAAAATAATGCAAGGAGGCAACATTCCTTCTTACTTGTAGCGGAGGTAGTTTTTTTGTAATGGTAGGGTTGTTAATAATTCTAAGAGCTTTGTTCTGAATTGTGTCTAGTTGTTTTAACGCAACCTCTCCACATCCATTCCACAAGGGTGAGCAATATTCAAGCTGAAAGCGCTCATTACTCTTATAAATTATAGCTAACTGCTCGTCAGTGAAGAAGTTACGGACTCTGTACAATAATCCAAGTTTCTTTGAGGCAGTTTTAGCAAGTGATCTGACATGAGAGGTCCAGCTGAGGGCATTGTTAAGTGAGACGCCGAGATTTTCAATACTTTTGGAGATGGGAATGTTAGTAGCCCTGAAGGTAATGTACGAGTCTGGCAATATCTATCTATTAGTAAATTGTATATATTTAGTTTTACTAGCATTCAATTGGACAAGGTTCTTTTGTCCCCATTCATGATCGTAGATAGGTCTTGATTTATGGAGATGGCTGTACTGAGTTGAGTGGTAGAGATATTAGATTTTGTAAATGGGTGTCTGAGTGTGAATGAACTATGTAGTGTTGAGTCACCTGCATATGAGTGGATGGGACTGTGGGTGACAGATAAGAGGTCATTAATATGAACCAGGAACAGGGTTGGCACCAGAACTGATCCCTGCGGCACGCCGGCGTTAATTGAGTGGAAATTGGAATATACATCATCTGCTTTTACTCTTATTTTCCTGTCACTGAGATATGAGGAAATCAAAGGAACAAAAGACGTTAGTCCATAGCAAGGGAGTTTGGACAGCAGGGAACGGTGCCATACTCTGTCGAAAGCTTTAGAAATATCAAGGGCCACTGCATGAGTTTCTCCAGGTAGGTCAATTGACTGATGGATGGTGTGAGGAGATTGAGTATGTCAATGGTGGATCTTTCATGGCGAGAACCATATTGTCTGTCATTAATCAAGTTGTTGGATTCAAGATGTTTAACAATGTGCTTATTAATTAAAGTTTCAAGTACCTTACCAAGAGAAGATGTGACAGCTATTGGTCTGTAATCAGAGGGGTCAGAGGAACTTCCTTTCTTCAGAAATGGGTGGATATTGGCTTCTTTCCATGAATTTGGGAATGAGGAAGTATGTATGCATAGTCTGAATAATTTAGCTAGAACAGAGGCAAGTTCACGGGAACACTTTTGACTAACACATCCCTATACTATGCCAAACAAAACTTTTTACCCTCACTTATAACTCTATCCTAACTGACCATAGGATTTTTAAATCTTATATAATTATTTTCTCCATTTACATCAACAACTCTTATTATATTTCAGGCTCAATCGGTAGAGAGGTGGCGTGCGGTCCTAACGGACCCAGGTTCAAATCCCAGCTGGGGCAGGGAACAGTTTAAGGATTTGAATTTCATTAAATCAGGCTTTACTGATCTACCAGAAGACTTGCCGACATGTCGTAAAAATACCCCCGCTAATACCAATACACCAGTCCTGTATGAGACAGCCTTAGCATGTATTCAATATGGACGGTGGGTGTTAGCGCCGAAGTGGTGACATGTAGAGGTGTATGGTATGTAGGAGGACTGCTGGGCCTTGATAGCAGGCTGTGAAGCTTATGCTCAGAGTTGGACAAAAAAAAAAAATCAGTAATCTCTGTGTAAATTTGTAATAGTTCTCATATTTTTACAACACGAGAAATCCTTTTTGTCTTATGGAAATATTTAAACTCAAAAACCAAGAGGAAGTAACTTGGACAGCCCACATTTTAGTCCTCGTCTGGCACGTGTGGGAAGCGACAAGGTTGCCACTTTGAGGAAAGAAATCGTTTACCCTCTCACTCCACCTATTGACACCAACTGGAAAACGAAAATATGTGAGTGAGCATGAGAGAGTGAGTCAGAAGAAAAGTAAGAGAGAGAGAGAGAGAGAGAGAGAGAGAGAGAGAGAGAGAGAGAGAGAGAGAGAGAGATCAGGTTGTGACGTGAAGGTTACAAAAAAAAAATTGATGGGTAGTGCCAGGAGTAGGGGGGTGGGAGATGAACAACAGTTGAGGGGGAAATACAGAAAAAGAGGGAATGTGGAAGGAAAGGGAGAATATTTTAGAGATCGGAAAAATAAACCTTGAATCGGAGGAGGATGAAAACATTTATACAGATGAACGATGATGATTTACTAAGGTGGAAGGGAGAGAAATGTGAACGAAAAGGGAAGGAGAGAAAACAGTAAATATATATTGTTCGGAGTAATATAAAGGAGTAGACTGTAGTACCAGTCGAACAGGGCGGTACTCCCGAGGTGGATGGCAAGCTTCTGACAGGTATAGCTAGAGCACCAGTTTCCCCAGCCCTCAGGACTTGTTCCTGGCCATCCCCCTTTACTGAACCTTTTCGGTGTTTTCATTAATACAGAGAATAAGCCAGCATACTCTCATAAACATCTGTCTCCAACTGTCTACACCACACTACAATCATATACATTAAACGTCACACCTTCTAATCCATCCTCTCTTATTTTTATGAAGAGAGGACACCTGTAATCTAGTGTACAGATTAGATTTTATTTAATTTGATTTTCCTTCCTCTGTTCCTCTTCTTTAAAAAAAGTGAGAAAGATAAAATCCACGAGGAAGACACACCCACACACATCACAGCACAGTCATTCATCCCATGCTGACAGGCACACAAATATTTCTGCCAATATTTACACAACTTCATGCACACGGAAAGCATGCCACATATATACACACCAACCCACTTCACTCACTCATTCACTCCCTCCCTCCCTCCCTCCCATCACACATTCACTCACCTACTCGCTCACTCCACTCTTCCCTCGCTCGCTCAGTTCACTCATTCATTCACTCACACCTAGCACACTCACTCACATACTCTCACTCACTCACTTACTGACGCCTTGCACATTCGGAGTTCCATCATGTCACAATAAATACCTATCAGGTTATAATTCTGGTGCCATACTTGACAGAACATTACAAAGGTGGAGGCAATGTGAGCAACTCTGTTAAAATATTGCCCTAACTCTCAAATAACTCCAGGCCAGATTAGAGAGAGAGAGAGAGAGAGAGAGAGAGAGAGAGAGAGAGAGAGAGAGAGAGAGAGAGAGAGAGAGAGAGAGAGAGAGAGAGAGAGAGAGAGAGAGAGAGAGAGAGAGAGAGAGAGAGAGAGGGAGGGAGGGAGGGAGGGAGGGGGGAG
The DNA here is from genome assembly GCF_032717465.1 of Coenobita brevimanus. Lineage (NCBI taxonomy): Eukaryota > Metazoa > Arthropoda > Malacostraca > Decapoda > Coenobitidae > Coenobita > Coenobita brevimanus. Next base: position 26,081,075 of record NC_136970.1, on the reverse strand, counting down.
GGATGAAAATATGAAGGGTGTGAGAGAAAGGGAATTGGGAAAAGGAAGGAAGAGAAGAAAAAGGGAAGGGAAGAATAAAGGAAAGAAGGATAAGATGTGGGACAGGGTATCGATAATGTCAAGTAATCAGTGAAATTGTGTTGGTAATCGTGTCATGATTGCTGTAACTGCTGTGTTCCGGGTATTCTTAAACTCACTCACTGGGAAACATTTTCCTTGACTTTGCTTCTCTAGCTGAAGTGGAAGTTCACCGTCACCGTCACAGTGTCACCATCACCATCGCCGTAGCGTCACTGTTATCATCTTTATCATTACCGTTACCGTCACCATCATGTTACTGTCACTGTTACCTTCGTTACCACAACCACTATACCTACCATTACCACCACCACAGCAGATCCCACAGTTATCATCTTCTCGCAATGCCAATACTGTAACTACTGTCTTTGTTGCATCTGTGCAAAGAATCAGTTCATTTTATAAAACCTCACTGCTATAGCCACAAGGTATAGCCCCGAAGTATATTGGGTTATCTTTGATATTACTGTCTTAATGGCCCGTATGAGTATATATTATCTCTGTTTGTCTGTCTGTCTGTCTGTCTGTCTGTCTGTCTGTCTGTCTGTCTGTCTGTCTCTCTCTCTCTCATTAAATAATCCTAAACGGAAAAGTGGGTTGCTGGAGGTGAGAGAGAGAGAGAGAGAGAGAGAGAGAGAGAGAGAGAGAGAGAGAGAGAGAGAGAGAGGCGAGGGTGACTGAAGTTAGGAACTACTGTGATTGTGTATGATTGTTCTACTAACCCTTCCATATTTTACTGCTGTCTCTTACAGGTCAGTTCATTTTTATCTATTCCTGTGTTATTTCGCCGTGTCTGTGCCTTTCTACTCTCTCTCTCCTCCCCAAAGTCTTCCTCCCTTCTTCCCAAACACTTTGAGTTTCCTCCTTCCATCCCACTGATTCGTAAATTCCTTTCTCCTCTTCCACTTAAGCCTCCCTTTCCCTTCTTCAATCCCCTCTCCCCCTTATTTAATCTTCCGTCCCCCTTTCCATTAACTCTTACAACTGGCTCCCGCACTTCTAAATCCCTTGCCCTGTTCATCACATAATATTCCTTCCCTCTCCCCTCCATCACTAACCCTTCTATAATCCATCTCCTTCCCTCCAACACTAATCTCATTCCCGCTTCCCTCATCCCAGTCCCTTTTCACCACCCATTAACTCTTTATATTTTAGTCCTCCATCCCATAATCCTCTCCCTCTTTCACCTTTCCACTAACTACCCAGCCCATCAGTCCTTTCCCCTGGCTCTCACCACTTGCTCCCCTTTGACTCAGTTCAATTCCGATAATTCGCCCCCTCTCTCACTCTCTCTCCCCTCCACTTCACTACCCTTCCCGTGACTCCCCACCCTTTGGTTCTCCTTCCCCTTAAATACCCATCTTTGTCTTTAGTGATATTAATTCGGTGTCTGGAAGTACGTATACCACCTCCATCACCACCACCATTACTTATGCCTGGGACAGTGATAAACAACTCTGTAAAACCTGTAATTCCAAACTCTCTCATAACATCATATTAGTGACACCTGTCATTAACACCACTACCACTTGTACAACTGACAGTAACAAACTACTCTATATATAATTGCAAAATCCTTCCAGAACATTGTATCAGTAACACTTATCTTTAACACCACCACCACTTATGCCAGTGACGGTAACACACCACTCTGTATAAGAACATTTAACTGTAAACCTTCCCATAACATTACATCAGTACCTCTGTCAGTAACACCATTATCACTTATGCCAGTGACAGTAACAAATCTCCTAATATAACATCTACTCTTAATCCCTCCATTAACATTCTCTTTCTAGGAATGACCTGGAAAGTTTAATGGAGGTCGGGGTCATAAAAGTGTCGTGGGAGAAAAACTTAAAAACTTGGTGAGTTGTGGCCACATTGTCTGTAATGACGGTTTGGTGGTGTGCAGGACAGGCCATTATACTCGGGTAATAAATAGGCGGTTGCTTCTTTGGCAGAATGTAGAATTATGAGTGACAAAAGATATATTATTACATTCGCTGAGTAAGTACAGAGAAGACATCATTAAAGTTAATGATAGTCCTTATTTAGGGAACGCCGGTGTTCGAGCAGCAGCATACTCAGGTTACAAAAAAAAGGTTCTAGGGTTCATACCCGGGCTGGTGTAATTGCTGAACACTTTTCCCATGTCCCTGTTCACCCAGCAGCTACTGATACTGATGTGAATTGACTGAGCTGGTCGTATTCTGGGTAAAGAAATTACACACTCCAAGAACACACAAACACAAGACCAATTGTGTCACGCGCATCCCATCTCATCCCTTCACACATCTTCCCAACCCAAATTATGTAATCGCGGGAAGGTTTGTTGACCGCAGACCTCCGAATTGGAGGCTGTGGACTGTAAAACACGGCATCCTATTCTTCTTCGGCCATAATGGAATTAATTACAGTGATCGACTAGCTATCTCTTTGAAGGGAATCCAGTGTTATCTCCTTGCTTCTGCTCTACTACTGTAGCATCGTACAGTATATAGTGTACAGTAACAACATTCCTTTTTCCATACCCCAATTATCGTGTGTGTGTGTGAGAGAGAGAGAGAGAAAGAGAGAGAATTATGCATAAGTGGTACGCATATAGAGTACTTCCGTGTGTGTAATATCCAAGGTCATATTTATAAAATACTAGCACAATGTCACTCATTATATAAACCTGAATAGTGGTTCCCGGTATGTCATTTTTTTTTTTTTACTTAAAATCATACCATGATTCTGCATGAGTGCACTTCAGTACATCAGCGTGTAGGGTTTAGCACTTTCTTCCTCTTATTAGGCTATTATTATTGCTATTATTATTATTATTATTATTATTATTATTATTATTTAGTTTGTTAACATGAGGTAGATTGAGAATGAAAAGGAGAGGCAAGGTGGGAAGTGTGTGACGGAGGGTGTCTGCGTAGGTACAGTGGATAGAAGAAGGTGAGGAAAACTAAGAATATGGAGGAAGAACAGAGTGGGGAATGCATGAGGATTGATAATTTGAAAGAGGAAGAAACCAAACGATGTGCAGAGACATTGTACTTGTTGCTGTACCCCGGTCTTGTCTAGTTTAGCGGGTAAAGGAAAATGTGCGAGATATATGTATGGAGGTGGTTTGCTTGTTGTGGGAGGATGGATCGTTACTGAACAGGCACAGATGGGTGGAGATGGTTGGTCTGTTGTGTGAAGAACGATCGTTACTGAACAGGCGCAGATGGGTGGAGGTGGTTTTATGGTGGGAGGAAGGATTGTTACCGAACAAACACAGACAAATCAAGGTTTTGTAGTGGGAGGAAGGATCGTTACTGAACAGGCGCAGATGGGTGGAGGTGGTTTTATGGTGGTAGGGAGGATTGTTACTGAACAGGCGCAGACGAATGAGGGTGGTTTTGTGGTGAGAGGAAGAAAGGTTACTGAACAGGCACAGATTGGTGGAGGTGGTTTTTCAGAAGCCATCCTTCATAGGATATTAGGCCAGGCAACAGGAAGGTGTAGGACTTGGTGGATATTGTACTGATTGGATGTAGTGAAGTGAAGTGAGGTAAGAGGAAATGAGAGAGTATGTGGGCAATGAGTGAATGGAGGTAGTGTGGTGATAAGAGGTTGAAATCAGTGTGTGTGTGTGTGTGTGTGTGTGTGTGTGTGTGTGTGTGTGTGTGTGTGTGATGTATTAAGTTGCTATGAGTGATATAACACTGAACAGGAGAAATAAAACAGTGCACGAAAATGCCAAATGAGTAGGAGAATAAAAAATGGTAGACAAATAAATCCAATATAACAAAATTAACCCCTCCTTTCTGTCTGCGTCACAAGTCTGTGTTTCTCGTGATTAATCAGGTCAATCCGTATCCCAATCTCTATGCAAATTTTTCTACATAACTATCTATTTTCTCTCCTACCCTCTCCACCCAATAACCCCCCCGCTCCTTTCCTTTTCCATAGGAGCCTCAGTTTTTCGTCTCTTCCTGAAAATGCTTCCGAATTTCTTGTTAACCCCTTAACCGTGGGGCATCACTTTTGTGATGCTCAGGCACAAGGCATCATACCGTGGGGTGTCACTTTTGTGATTCTGTGTTATTTTGAATTCACCTGAACTTTCAAGTGGTGGCTTGTATGATCTATCAGTACTACCAGTGTCCAGCTATAGTCAGTTCTGCTAATGTCATCTGTACTCCCATCCACTGTTGACAATTTAGCCATTTTTCCCCTGTCCTTGACTCCCCTCCTTACCTCCCCTCCATTACCCTCCCCTTCCACCTGCCCAGCCACACTGCGCTACACAAATCCTGGGAGGATTTTTCCACTCATTTTATCCATTGAAATGTGCCCTATGCCGTATTCTTATACATAATAATATATAAAAAAAAGAGAAAAGGTAATTGATACTGCCATACATCTGGAATGGGCTAATTATCACATGGCAACACCCCACGTGCACTCGTTCTCTAATCTTCCCTGTTTATTTCCCCTTGAAATATGCTGTATGACCTATTCTCATAATAAAAATATATATAAGAAAGGAAGGGGAAGCCTATGTCATATTTACATTCACCTGGAACTACCTAATTTATGATGTATTGTCTAGATTTCCTGCCAGTCACTTCATAGCATATAAATTAGCAGCTGTCACCATGCCGACATTGTCAACCCTTCCCTGCCTATAGGCCACATCATTCAGCTTACTGTCGTCTTTCTAGATGAAACCATGTTGGATTCGCGCCTGTCCAATTCCGCTGCTTCTGAGCTCACTGCAAAGGGCCCTGTGACCTCTACCCCTACTAAACCTCGTGTGGGAAGGAGTAAAGGGCTAAGTGACTCTGCTGTGGAACGTGAACTGGCTAATATCAATGATAATGATGGACAGTGACTATGATCTTCCTGGTGACTCTAAAACAGAGCAAGTGGAAATGTAAATAATGTGTAAATAATGTGTAAATAGCAAGTGAAAGCAATGAATGTAAATGCAAGTCAACAGTGGAAAATAGTTTTATAGGTTACTGCAAGTGACAGTGCATAACATAGCGTAAGTAAAATGGAAATGTAAATAATGTAAATAAAATAGAAAATGTAAAGAGAAATGTAAATAATTAGTAATATAAGAATATGAGTATAAATACTTGGAGTAATGAAAGTGAATGTGAAAGCTACACTCTAACGTGTATAAATACTTGGAGTAATGAAAGTGAAAGTGAAAGCTTCGCTCTCTACGCTAGTTTACTGAACAAGAAAGTGAATACCTGGAGTGAAAATGAACTACTAGTACTGACGGAAACTTATGGATAAATACTGTATATATAAATAAGTGTAATAAAGTACTAGGAATATAAAGTGTGAGTGTGTTTATGAATAATAAATGACAGCTCCACCTCAGAGTACCATCGGGGAACGAGTGCAGGTGGGAAGCTCATATGTGCCCATAATTTACATTGCTTTCACAGTGTTTTTTTTAATGGATTCCAAACTGCTTGAAATTCATAGAATTGTGTTTGTAATGATAATATCAGGCAGTGGACACCATATTATGGGGTATCAGGAAATGTAAAGTGGAGACTTCGTTACCCAACTTCAGAGGTCTCCACAAGTCCTACGGTAGTGGAAGAAGGCTCAGCAAACATCCCAGGAGAAAGCTGAAGGTATGTGCCATAGGCTTATTTAATTGTAATAATCTAGGACTAATAACTGATTTTTGGCAAATATTTTAAAAAGTCAGTCGGAGCGCACTTCCTCACGGTTAAGGGGTTGAAGGACAATCGTGAAGTGCGGGTGTTGGCGAGTGTAGGGAGAAGCTGACAAAATCGACTGACATAGAATACTAACTGGCTTAAATGCTTAAATTGTTTGCTGGTTTTGATAGGAAGAACAAGAAGAGTGCAGTTTACCATAATTTTTTTTCTCTCAAATCCAGTGTTAGTTACGAAGTGCCATTATATTAACCTCCATTACTGTAACGAGATTTTAAAATTGTTTTTGCTACCCGCCAGATGACATTATTGTGGATATGAAAGACCCGTTTCTGTGAAGAAAAAAAAAAAGTAAAAAGGTTAAGTGGAGAAACTGAGTGCAGCAGATTGTACTGTTGGTTTGTATTAGGAAAGAACTACTTGGGAAGTGAAAAAGTAAGTGTATAAAATAAATTTCGTAGCAGTATGGCAGGTACTTTTTTATAGAATTACACACACACACACACACACACACACAGTCAAATTTTGCAACCCTGATAAGATGAAGCAAGAAAAGCTGCAAGATCTTGGATTATTAGCTGTTATTGCAAACCTAATGTTTTACCTTCTTTCAGTGCCTCCACTACCACCTTGCACTGTCTGTTGCTCTTTCATTTTGCCTCCATTTCCCAGTCCACTAGTTCTAAGTTGCTTTTCTTGCATTTTGTGTTTTTGTCATGAGTCGCCTAATATTTTTTTGTCTTCTCCTGTTTGATTTTCAGTTCCTTAATATTGCATAGTCTGCCTAGCAATCCAATCTTTACTATTGTTTAAATAGGATCTTATGTTTGTTTATCGTCAAAGCAACCTTTCCTATTCTGTGCGTTCAGTAACTAGTCGTATATATATCTTGTAATAGTCCTATCCCGTTGTACTTAAAAATGTATTATTGTGTGCTCTGTGTATCGTATATTGCATCTCTTCATCTCTCATTCGCCATTTTTGTTTATACATGCACATTGTCTCAACACATTCTTCATACCCTCAAGAATGAATAAGGTTTCTGCAGTTTTGTCCAGCATGTGACACATTACGTTATGAACTGTGACTTGCTTAAACCTAATATTCTATGTCACTCCCCAGGTAATCCAGTACAGAGTTTGGTTACTTCACTAGTGCCAATATCACCTGCAGAGAAAGAATACACATTTCAGACAGTCAGTTCTAGTTTTCATTGATTGAATTTTAAAATCCATAAAATACACTATAGCACTAGCTTGTGTGTGTGTGTGTGTGTGTGTGTGTGTGTGTGTGTGTGTGTGTGTGTGTGTGTCTGTGTGTGTCTGTGTATTTTGGTCAGCCAAAGCTACACATTCAAATCGCACCGAAATTGGCACAAAAATCGCAAAAAATTCGCTTATGTGAAAAAAACTTGGTCCCATCATGATTGAAAAACTTTTACAATACTATATTTAATGAGCAATCACATTTTGACCAAAAAACGCCACTCCTGGCGTCCGGCATAGGATCTCCATAGAATTTTTTGCCCATAGCTTCAGCTAAAATATACTATAGTAGTAGCCGAGTGTCTGTGTGTATTTCGGAAACCTTGGTTTCCATTCCCAACGCTGCAAATAACACGATCAATTGGTTAGCTGCAAAAAATCCAAGTGACAACGTCAGACTAGAACAGCACATAAACGTGACTCTGATTACCTGAAACGATTGCAACACACACGCGAAGCACAAGGAAACGAGTGGAAAGCACGAGAAAGCAAGCATGCAGCGCGAGAGCCCTCCGCAGGAGCAAGTACAGCTAGCGCGCAGAGCGAGAGCCCTCCGCAGGAGCAAGTGCGAGGGGCCCAAAGGCCCACGAGCACTTGTTGAAACTATATATCTCAACAGGTCCAAGCCACAGTCGTTAGTGGTTGTGGATTGGTTGCCATGTGGAATGTAGGCCAAGAAGTTAAACACTTTACAGGAAGTAAATTCTGTGACCCTCCTTTGTTGGTAGTATCTTTTTGATTTTTTTTAATGTTTTTGATGCTACTCATGCGGTTGAAAAATAGAATAGCAATGATGATGATGATAAAGATTGGTAATGACAGTAATGGTAATATTTAAGGTGGTGGTAATAACAATGAAGAATCGTGGTAAAATTGTAATGGTGTCCATACAATAAATAAAATAAATTTGAAGTAATAATTATGTAGCAGACGAATCCCATCGGGATGGCGCTGGAGTTGTTTGTTTGTCAGAATAATGTAAAAACGCCGTCCCGCAGGCCAAGGGCTTAACGGAAGTGGCTTGTAAAATGACTGATGACATTTTGTGGACTCATACATTTGTGGCTTCCAGATTTCAAGTGTTGTCACCCTTACATTCCTTTCGTGGCCTCCTACCCATTCCTCCTCTTTACTTTGTCTTCCTCCTCCTCCTCCTCCTCGCCGCCTGGTCTGTTTTTGTCAATCAGTTCTACGTCATGTCATAGCCACTTACTGGAACCAGACTTACAAATGTCGCAATATTACATTACTCTATCACACTTGTTCTCGAGTGAGCTGTATTTTATGATATAATTGCTAAAAACTTATAAAGTTTATTTCGTTATTATATATTTATTTCTTGAGAAACTTGCGGTTGATGGACAAAGTACATTTCTTCGCGCAGTCTATGCTCCCGTTCCTTTTTTTTTTTTTTTTTCATCGTCTTTTAATTCAGTATATCTCTACAGTGATTCAGCAGTATTTTTCAAGTACATTTTTGTATTTCTGTTTTTTCCTGTTCTGACTCTCCAGTACAACTGCTTGCATTTTCCAGTTCGCCACCTTTGCTATCCTTGTACGACCCTTGCCACGTCTTTATGACCCCTGTCACTCCTTTACGACCCTAGACACCCATTTACGGCCCTTATCACGTGTAGTACCACCTTCTGTTCCCAGTTTACCGGCCTACTCCACACAGTAAGACCCCTGCCACGCTTAGCACGGCCACTTCTCCCTAATATGCAAAGCCGATAACATAACCGTCTGCAGCTTCTTCAACCCCATTGGGTCGTGGTGATAATGACAGTGGCAAAGAAATACCTAGATATATTTGATGAAAGGGCACACTGACTTGTTGTTTGTCTCGGGTGCCTAATACACACAGCCTTCACAGCCACTCATGTAATTATATTTATTACCCTGCCAATTGTATGGATTGATTTAAAAATTGCTACGTTTTGATATTTCCGAGACTGTGGGATATGGTGATTGAAGACAGGACTCAAAATCCCCCACCTCCCTCCCTCTCTCTCTCTCTCTCTCTCAATTAGTGTCCCATTCATCTCAGTTTTCAATGTTCCATAAGTTGCTCCTCCCTTTACAACTCTCACATTTCTTCTTTTTCAGTAGTTTCTCAATTTCCCATCATTTTTATTCATTCTCCAGTTCCTGTAATCTAAAATTACTCTTTGTAGTTTTCATCTTCCCTCCCTTTTTAAAATGTTCTTTCCATAATATTCCTTATCATTGATGCATCTAAAAGTTTTCTATGTAATTATTGTCTATTCCTTCCTTTTCCTCAAAAGGTCCGTCATCTCTACTTTTTCTCCCATTCCTCCCTCCCACTTCATCATCCCTGCTAATTTCCTCCTATACCCCATCTCTTTCTGACAGTTTTCCAGCGCGAGTCACTCCATCCTTTATCTTCCACTCTAATATTGCTTCACCTTCCCTCCCATCTCCCTTATGCTTTATTCTTCTCCATTCCACTTCTTACTGCCATATCAATCCACCCATTCCATAAAGCACATCCTTTCGTTCACTCTTAATTTGCACTCTTCCTCTCTCTCTCTCTTCAAATCTCCCTCTCCCTCCCTCCTTCTCTTCTAGTCTCCCCCTCCCCCACCCCTTTTTCTCCTGGTCTCACTCTCGCTCCTTCTTTCTTAGTCTCCCTCTCTCTCCCTCCCTCCCTCCTATCCTCTTCCCCCCCTCTCTCTCCAGGTCTTCCCCTTCCTCCCTCTCTCCTTGTCTTCCTCTCCTTCCCTCGCTCCTTGTTTCCCTCTCCTTCCCTGTTTCCTAGTCTCTCTCCTCCTCCCTTTCTCCTAGTCTACCTCTCCTTCCCTTCTCTGTCCCAGTCTCTCACGCTTTATGTCACAAATGTCCTTTGCTATTTAAGCCTATGTTTTAATCGGTTTTTGATTTACTAACACACTTTATTTTTTTTTTCTTGGGCGTTTCTGCCAGCCTTGAATCTAAATAACATTCTCCAATATTCAAAGATAGGCTTCGTTAATGTTTGGAAATTTCTGGCAGGTATTTTGTTTTCACACCATTCGCGTGTTCCTCTCTCTCTCTCTCTCTCTCTCTCTCTCTATTTCTCAGCTACATCTGGCCTGGCTGTGTTCAGGTAACAGCAGTATTATCTCTCGCGTCGCCTTCATTTGATGTTCCTGAGAACTTGTGATGAAAATCCCAGTTTGGTGGATGTTTACTGTGTGGTGAATGAATGGACAGGACGTGAGTGAGTACAAGACGTGGAGAGAGAGAGAGAGAGAGAGAGAGAGAGACAGACAGACAGACAGACAGAGAGAGAGAGAGAGAGAGAGAGAGAGAGAGAGAGAGATTGCGTCCAACTCCGCCTGACTGGTAATTTCATTCAAGACAAGACATTCTGGAGATTATCCTGACTCGTGTGTGTGTGTGTGTGTGTGTGTGTGTGTGTGTGTGGTTATCTTTTTCACTGCTGTCTTGTGGTTTCTATAGATTTTCAAGTAACGTGTCTTTCTTCTTATACCATCCTTTCTCCTCTAGTTTCTGCATACCTATATCACTATTTTATCTTTCTCAAACATTTTCTCTCCATCCATTCCTTCTTCTTCCTGCTTTTCCATATCTTCTTTTAGCATCTTCCTGACTCAGTCTCCTTTGGCTTCGTTTCTGGTTTACGTTCTCTTATTCTCCCTCTCTCCTCTTTAGAATAATTGTCTCCCAGTTTCTCTCTTTTTCAATATTACTTTTTGCTCCACGGGTTCCCTCACTCAACCAACATTTCTCCTTTGCTGTCCCTCTAATTTTATTTTTTCCCTTTTTTCATTCATCATCTGCTCCCTGATACTTTGTCCCCATTTCTTTCCTACATTTACATCCATTTTCGACATTTATCCTATTCCTTCCTTCAATAATCATAATAATATTCACATTTATGTTCCCCACTCTTAAGGTGTTCCTCTGCATTCTCGTATTAAACCAGTGACCAGACTCGAATGTATACGGTCTTATAACGAGGGATGATGATCAGCAGTTTCTGAAAATATGGTTCCTATGGTGTTTATCAAACAGTGGAAAGTATCTGAAGTATTGACAGATTGTAAGGATGAGACAGTTACCCTTACAGTAATAATACAGTGTATATCCCATAATTAACCACCAGGCAGTAAGGTGTGTGTGTGAGATAAAGATCCATGTAATCTCTCTCTTGAAGTAAATCTTAACATATTACTCAACCGGACACCGTTAACCCATTCCTAAGGGCCCACATGTCGTACATTTATTCTCTCTCTCTCTCTCTCTCTCTCTCTCTCTCTCTCTCTCTCTCTCTCTCTCTCTTTCATCCACAAGCTCATTTCCCTTCTTCCTTCCTTCCTTCCTTCCTCATCATAGGAAACGACTGACACAGCATGCATTAACCCTAGATAGGTAATCTTTTTTTTGTTACATATTAGGTAATGTGGGGTCTGACGGACCCCACGGAAAAAAAATAAAAAAAAAATACTTCCGTTGGAGATATTTCAAAATGCTTCAATACACAAATAATTCAACCCCTTATCTTTTAATAGGGCCATAAAAAATAAAGTTAAATTGAAGAAATATATATTTTTTTAAAGTTTATACAAAAATGACTAAATTTTAGGTATGCAAATTTTAAAATTAAATCTTGCACAATTTAAAAGTAATATCATGATTCCTTGGGAGGCTTGCACTAGACCGATGTTGGGACCTTCTGTATACAAAAGGAGAAAAACAGCAAATTGAAATAACAAAAATCACAAGAGGGCTCAACTGAGGTTACATGGCTCTATAGAGCAAAATCAGAGCCAGATACAGCAATGACCCCATCATCCCATGAAGAGCATCACTAGGCAGGAAAGTAATGAGACGGACAGATATGTAGACCTTATGCTTATATTTTTAAAAATCAAATTTCGGGGACTGGGGTTTCTGAGACCCGACATTACCTATCTAGACCGCCCTACTTTTTTTTTTTTTTCGATTTATAGAATCGAGTTGAATAGATCACAGAATTTCCTTTCCCGACTTTTTAATGAGAATGATTATGTTATTTTCAGTCATGTTTTTGGTTCTGTATTTTTCCTGACAGCTCTTGTGGTAGTTGTGGACGAGGAAGAGCCTTCCTCTCATTATCCTCTTCTCATTCGTGTTGGTTAAATATTAAGTGTCACTTACTTGACGCCAACAGATAACCTTATATTTCAATAGGCCTCGTGTTATCGTCACTTGTATATAGATTTATTTACATCTCTCCTTCCTTTCCATCAGCGTATATTACTCGTTACTTCCATCTTCCTCTTCCTTCTTCCTTCCTTCCTTCCTTCTTTCCTTCTTTCGTGATTGCTTCCCATCCATTTCCTGTACCGCCAGTCTCGCTCTTGCTCCATCCCTCCTCCATTTCCTATTGGACACAAGCCAGAAGTGCCTAAGTGGCATACAGATTGAACGTAGAGGTTACCTGTGAGTGTGTGTGTGTGTGTGTGTGTGTGTGTGTGTGTGTGTGTGTGTGTGTGTGTGTGTGTGTGAGAGAGAGAGAGAGAGAGAGAGAGAGAGAGAGAGAGAGAGATTCTTTGACTGAGTAGTCTTGCACTGATGCCCACTGACCATACTGATTCAAGAGGGGATATGCTTCTGGTTTCACTCTCCTTTTCTTCTTTTCCCTCTTTCTTCGTTCCCCTATTGTCAGTTAACTCAGTTTCTCTTCTATTTCTGTCTCATTCTTTCTACCTGTCCTTTACCTCGCCTCTCCTCAGCTTTCCTTGTTTCATTTCTCATACTGCCTCTCTTCCCCTGTGTCTAACTTTTCTCACCCTTCATTTTCCTTCCTTTTTTCTTTAACCCTCTCCCCACCCTCAGGTTTCCCTCTGCTCAGATCCCTCTCCCTTTTTCCTTTCTTATTTGCCTTTCGCTATCAATGTATAAGTATCTTTTTTTAAAGGTACTTTTACCTTCTGTCTACATGTACCTCAGCTTTGCCAGCGTTACATTTTTGCGTTCTCTCTCTCTCTCTCTCTCTCTCTCTCTCTCTCTCTCTCTCTCCAAGACTCTGATATTCTCTTAATTGGCATATATATACTGTATATATATATATATATATATATATATATATATATATATATATATATATATTCATATTACCCTACCTATAATTTATTCCTTTATCATAAGTAAAAACCATCAACTGCACACCTGCAAGGCACTAATTTTCAGCATATAACTTCCCACCAAAAACTAACAAACAGGTGAAGAAGGTGGGGCTTACTTTTGATGTCACTGCCACTATACTATAGATTATTTTTACATACCCATCAGCATAACTTCAACAGCAGGCAAGAATGGAGAGAGAGAGAGAGAGAGAGAGAGAGAGAGAGTAGATATATGAGACTGTGTAGGAATTCATTGATCTGTATCTTCCCATCCCTCCTCATATCCCCAGACAAGCCACACCACCCCACCCATAACCCAACCCCAGCCACACCACCCTACCCATAACCCCACCCCAGCCACACCACCCTACCCATAACCCCACCCCAGCCATACCACCCTACCCATAACCCCACCCCAGCCACACCACCCTACCCATAACCCCACCCCAGCCACACCACCCTACCCATAACCCCACCCCAGCCATACCACCCTACCCATAACCCCACCCCAGCCATACCACCCTACCTATAACCTCAACCCAGCCATACCACCCTACCCATAACCCAACCCCAGCCATACCACCCTACCCATAGCCCCACCCCAGCCATACCACCCTACCCATAACCCCACCCCAGCCATACCACCCTACCCATAACCCCACCCCAGCCACACCACCCTACCCATAACCCCACCCCAGCCATACCACCCTACCCATAACCCAACCCCATCCACACCACCCCACCCATAACCCCACCCCAGCCATACCACCCTACCTATAACCCCACCCCACCCATACCACCCTTCCCATAACCCCACCCCAGCCATACCACCCTACCCATAACCCCACCCCAGCCATACCACCCTACCTATAACCCCACCCCAGCCATACCACCCTACCCATAGCCCCACCCCAGCCATACCACCCTACCCATAACCCCACCCCACCCATAATAAAGATAACCGTATCAAATCATCAAAGCAGAAGCTTTACGGGCGTGTGGAGGAAGACAACCTTGAGACGGATCCACAAGTTTGCTGATGGACTGTGATGCCTAAATTTGAAGCGAGGAAACATTTGGAAGAAAACTGAAACTGATGGAATTTTGTGCAGAGATTTTGGGTATTGGGAGATTGTGTGTGTGTGTGTGTGTGTGTGTGTGTGTGTGTGTGTGTGTGTGTGTGTGTGTGTGTGTGTGTGAAAAGTTAGTGAAAAGAGCGAGTTAGAGAGGAGCAAGTGAGAGTAAGTAGGTGAGTGAATGAGAGCGAATCGGTGGGCATGGATCCTGAGGATGAGGGCTGGATGTGTGCGTGAGAGTGAATAGGTATGTGTGGACAGGGTGAGGTCGTGTGACAATGAGTATGTGGTGTGGGTGAGAGATGTGAGTATATTAGCTTGGAGTAAGTCTTTCACGGACTTCTGTCTGTTTAAATAAAGGTATTCGCGAATGTTGAGTCCCGTTTTAGACGGAGACACGGAAAGTCAGACTTACATTCGCAATCTCATTTAAGGCCAACGTTAACAGTCTCTCTCTCTCTCTCTCTCTCTCTCTCTTTCTCTCTCTCTTGTTCAGTTTCTCCCATTCAAGTATCTCTTGCTTGTCGTCGTTTTTATTTCCCCTGGTACCTCTCATTTCTTCCGCGACTCATGTCTTTCTTCCTTATCTCTTTCTCTCCGTCCTCCATGTCTTTTTTTTTTTTTTTTTTCTGTCTGTTCACCCCTCTCTTTTTTCCTTTCTTGTTCAGTTCTTTCTCATTTATTTCTGATCCATCTTACTTCATATTTCTAAGTCTTCCATTTCACGTAGTGTTACTTTTCTCCTTTCCCTTTTCTTCCTGGACAATTCTCCTCTTATCCCTTATCTTTAATCCTAGTTTCTTTTCTCTCTCCTTCCTCTTCCACGATATATTTCTCATTTTGTTCATTTTGCTCTGTCTTCTGCTCCAATAGACTTTTTTTTTTTTTTTTTAGTGAAGGAAGACATGATGAAAAAATTAATGTCCGACATTTTGGCCGGAGACTGTGAGCATTAAGACTGACGGAAATTGTTTTGTTAACATGTAAAGAGTAGTAATGGACAGTTGAGTGTATGAGTGACTGTTTGTGGGTCTATAAGGGTATGTTCATATGTGTCAGGCATGTGTGTGCAGGGGTCTGTATGAGTATGTTCATATATCTGTGTGTGTGTGTGTGTGTGTGTGTGTGTGTGTGACAGACAGGCAGGCAAATTTAGACAGGATCAACCAAGATGCAAAACAGTAAGTTGGTTTGTGAGAGTGAAGGGGTGGAATGAGAGGGGGGAAGGGGTGGGGGTGTCGGAGATTGGTAGTACGTCAGCTTGAAGTAAGTCTTTCACTGCCTGTCGTGTGTCTTAGGGTACTTATTCACGAATATTAGTTGGCAGGTCCTTCGCCTGAGAAAGAGATAGATAGACAGTTAGAGAGATAGATAGATAGATAGAGAGATAGATAGATAGATAGAGAGATAGATAGATAGATAGATAGATACAGAGAGAGAGAGAGAGAGAGAGAGAGAGAGAGAGAGAGAGAGAGAGGGAGAGAGAGAGATAGAGATTAGAGACATTTTAAGGCATCTTTCCTATCACAACCTTCTTTCTGATCGTCAGTACGGGTTCCGTCAGGGACGCTCCACTGCCAATCTTCTCACCTACCTTTCAGACTCCTGGTCATCCTCCTTTCGGGACATTGGCGAAAGCTTTGCCATTGCACTTGACATCTCTAAGGCTTTCGATCGAGTCTGGCATAAATCTTTAATTTCCAAGCTGCCCTCTTACTGTTTCTATCCTTCTATCTGTGCCTTCATCGCTAGCTTCCTTTCCGGTCGTTCTATAGCCGCTGTTGTAGACGGCCATTGTTCTTCTCCTAGATCTATCAACAGTGGTGTTCCTCAGGGCTCTGTCCTATCACCAACTCTCTTCCTTTTATTCATCAATGACCTTCTAAGCTGTACATCTAACCCTATCCACTCATACACTGATGACTCCACCCTTCACCTTTCCATGCGGTTCCCGCAACGCCCATCTCAGCAGTTACTTCAACAAACAAAGGATGAGACTATGGCACACCTAATGTCTGACTTGGCTCGTATCTCTGACTGGGGTAAAAACAGTCTTGTTGTTTTTAATGCATCCAAGACTCAGTTCTTACACCTATCAACCCTTCAAAATCTTCCACAGGAATACCCACTAATGTTTAATAATATTCAGCTTAATCCTGCATCATCCTTGAACATGCTTGGGTTTCATTTACTCGGGACTTATCTTGGAAAGATCATATTACATCTCTTGTAAAATCTGCTTCCAAGAGATTGGGTGTGCTAAGCCGACTCCGTTCTTTCTTTACCCCTGCACAATTGTTGACTCTATACAGGGGTTTTATCCGCCCCTGTGTGGAGCACAACTCTCATGTGTGGGGAGGTTCCCCACATACAGCTCTTCTCAATAGGGTGGAGTCAAAGGCTTTTCGTCTCATTAACTCTCCTCCTCTTACTGACTCCCTTCAACCTCTGTCTCTTCGCCGCACTGTTACATCTTTATCTCTTTTCTATCGCTGCTTTAATGGTCACTGCTCCTCTGAACTGTCTGCATGCATTCCTCCACCTCTACGACGGGCGCGTAGCACCCGTCTAGCAGCAAACTCTCATCCCTTCTCTGTTCAACTCTCTAATGCAAGAGTTAACCGTTACTCCCAGTCCTTCATTTATGCAACAGGTCAACTCTGGAACTGTCTCCCTCTGACTGTATTTCCTGCTGCCTATGATCTCCAGTCTTTCAAACTCAGTGTGTCCAGGCATCTTGAAATGAATGGATCTTGAATTTGGCTCTCTCTTGTATTTTGTTTTTCTCTTGGAGGGAACTCTGCGGGCTCATGGCCTTTGGTTCGTTCTTCCTCGCATAAAAAAAAATAAAAAGAATGCAACCATTCTTAATTGTCTGGTAAAAACAAATAAACCAATAAATAAATGAAAAAAACTACATGCAATTCAGTGCCTAAATACGTGATCATAGTGAGATATAACTGATAGAATGTTAGGTGGTGTGAGAGAAAGAGCCATATCCTGTCTCACAGTGGACCTAAGTCGTGAAGTATGACTCCAGCCAACACTGTTACTTATATTATTACCAGGCCTGATGTTTTACTAACTACATTCAACAGGTGATTGTATTCTCTCTCTCTCTCTCTCTCTCTCTCTCATTACCTTCTTCAAGCTGTTGTTGATTTTCCTCTCCCTTCACCCCACCTTCATTCCACTTCTTAGTTTTCCTTCCTTCCTTCCTCCTTCAGTTCCTCAACCCCCTTTTTCTCTCCTTCCCGCTCGTCTCTCGACACCTCATCACCATTAGCGGCTTTGGTAAAAAGAAAAAAAAACAATCTTGTTCCCCACTGTGTCCTCTTCCCCAATTTCTTGCCTTCCTTCTTCCTATTCTCATTGTTTTCCCTATCGTAGTTCATAATCTCTTCCTCAGTTACTGTCCTCTCTTTTTTACTATATTCTTGCAGTTTAAAATGTTTTCTTCTTTTTTTTAAAACATCCTTTTTCCCCCTTCATTTTTTTTCCTGTCCATGTTTTCCTATCAAGAAAAAATTTCACTGTTCCATAGCTAAATAAAGTCAAGCTTTATATGTGTGTGTCTGTCTGTGGTGTTGTTCGTTTCTCTCAAGAGAACGGGTATAGATATCGACCTAATTCTTTTTGCATTGGGTAGGAAGAAGTTCAGGTAGTGTCAGGAGAACACGAAGCAAAAATTGTAGCGATCGCTTGCTACACGACGGCGCGAAGTTGTCGAAAATTGTTACATGGGAAAACATGCGAAAATATTTCCGTTCGGCTTTTTGGTCAAAATTGGACTTTGTGGGCTCAATAACGGTATGGAAACAGAGATAATGGCGTTTGCAAACATTTTTAAAGGGAAGGGATATGATTAGGCCCGCAAATTTTTGCCACTGCTGAACAAAGGACTCCCGAAGCCTTCTGCACGAATTCCTAGACTGAGCCAATCTCTGCCAATCCCTGTAAACTTCTCTATCATCTCTCCACCTCGTGTCCTGCCATTTTCTTCTACACTTACTGTACAATCTCTTGGAATCCAATCAGTCAGCCTCTTGCTCCACTGGTTATTCTGTATTCTTTGCTACATATGTACCTGCCGAAAACAGCCTCTTTCAACATAATTGACGAGTACATTTAAACCTAAGTGGTTAGGAATATATAAAAATTTTGAGACTGTCATTGTTGTTAGTACAAAAAAAAAAGAAAAAAAAAAAGGACCCAATATCAAGAGGTGTCAACCTATTTCTTGGTGAACGACACAAGATAGACATGGTAGCGTTGACCCTTCGATTAGTACTAGACATCCAAATTTTTGACTTTGCTGAGGATTTTCACTTCAAGTTTCCCAGGAAGAAGGGTATGGTCTTGATGGATGTCGACGAAACACTACTGTTGGTGGTGGTCCTTTATTAAGTTGCTGTATTTCCATACATACTAATAGTCTCCAGGGAGATTTGACTTGTTCCAGGTCAGGTTGGGCTTAAATAATACTTGAAAACCAGACAATAGCCATAAAGGATTTAGGTAGAAGTCCACTCCCAGACTTACACCCAGACTTGAACCCTTGAAAGTGTTAACACTTTCAGGTAGTTTCACATACTTAAGATGAAAGTATTATACGTATACCGAATGTGAAAAGTAACATTTTTCATAGGAATATTTTAGGGAATCAGATAATGCAGCTGCCCTTTGATCACCCTAACCTTTAGCTGTTAAGGGTGATGTTGCACACGATAAGAGTTCATCATCCTTATTTCATAATTACAAAACAGTTTTTAGTATCAGAATGGTGTACGTGACTGCATAGTCTTATCCCAGGGCAGCAACCTGCAGACACAGCTGTTTCTGTACTCCTTCACACAGCTGTTTTGTACTTCTCATATCTTACGATTTTTCATGGAAAATTTTATTTTCAAAATATTACTAAAATAAGACTTACTGTACTATCAATCTATACTTCATGGAATTAGAAGTCGATGTACTAACTCATAATGGGGCTACGAAAAGAAAAGGCTTCAGGCTGGAGGACACAGTGTTGTCACAGAGACCGTAAGCAGGAGAAAGCCTCTCTCCCCTCACAGTCGAGCACCCTTTGGGACCCTTAAGCCTTGTACACACCTAGATACAAAGTCTAGAGACAATCGAGAGACTATGTATCTCGACTGTTGCGTAAAGTGACCAGATTTACTGGAGCTAAAAGCGGGACATTGTCACATATATATATATATATATAGATATATATATCTATATATATATATATATATATATATATATATATATATATATATATTGCCAGACGTCTCAAGCCCGTTTAGGGTGGCCACAAACAAATCGCCTCCACGTCGCCCTGTCCCCCGCCATTTCACTCCCCTGCTCCCAACTCACACCCCTCTCTCTCTTATACCTCTCCACCCCATCCCTCTATCTCATCCTCGGCTTCCCCCTCCCTCTCCCTCCTCCACCTCACTCACATACACTCTCTTCGTCAGTCTCTCACCCTCCATTCTCTCCACATGGCCAAACCACCTCAGTGTGTTCCTCATAACGCTTCCTATCACATACACATCTACACAACAACGCTCCTTTATATCCTCAT
Organism: Coenobita brevimanus; assembly: GCF_032717465.1. Taxonomy (NCBI): domain Eukaryota; kingdom Metazoa; phylum Arthropoda; class Malacostraca; order Decapoda; family Coenobitidae; genus Coenobita; species Coenobita brevimanus. Next base: position 26,061,242 of record NC_136970.1, on the reverse strand, counting down.
GCGTCGGCCTGTCTCTCCATGTGACTCCACAGGCTCCTCTTAAATAACTCATTTCCACTGCTCTCACTCTTGACTTGTGTCCTTCTAACAACGTCCAAGCTTCACTTCCATACGTTAGAGTTGGTATCACAATACTGTCATGTAGTAACGAACGTTTTCACTTCCATGCTCACTTCCCTGTTTCTTATCACTGCTTTCAAAGAACCAGCAACCTTTCTTTCCTGCTGTACCCTTTCAAGCACTTCACCCTCCAAACCTCCATCCTTACTCATCACACTATCCAAGTACGAGTACTTAAACGTACTCACATTTTCCAATTCCTCACCAGCCAACCTCGCTGTACATTAATTGACTTCATCTATCTTAAAGACCATCACTTTACTCTTCCCTGCACTCACCTTTAGATTCCGTTTCTTACACACTCTCCCAAACTCATCCACCAAGCCTTGCAGCTCCCCTTCATCTTCAAAAAAAAAAAAAAAAAAAAAAAAAAAAAATATATATATATATATATATATATATATATATATATATATATATATATATATATACATATATACACACACACACACACACACACACACACACACACACACAGCGCTGCACCTCACCCTGAGGCTGCTAATCAAACACTACCGTAATGTCTTAGACAAACGCGGAACATACCGTACGGTACGGCGAATGGCCGACCAAAGTTGTTAGTGAGCATAACTAATTCCATATTAACAATTTGTTATTTCATTTCTTTTGTAGTATGCATAATTTTACTAATTCATCATGGTTTCATAAAGGAAGGTCAACTTATATCTAATGTAACAATAATTTTCTAAAAACGGGACACGTAAGATAGTTTTTGCTAAAAAAGCGGGACACTTTAGTCGCAGTGAAATAAGCGGGACAGACGTAAAAAAAGCGGGACTGTCCCGCCTAAAAGCGGGGATCTGGTCACCTTACTGTTGCGAGACAATCCAGATACAGACGGGCGACAGTCCAGAGACACACTGGAGACAAGGCAACTTTGTCTCTGGATTGTGTAGAGACTGCTGCGAGAAGGTCGCTAGACATTTCTGCTACTTTCTCGCTGGACTGTTGCTAGACAATCGAGAGACAGTCCAGCGACTTTGTAGTGCGTCCGTGATCGAACCATCCACCACGTGAATTTTAAAATATCAGTTTACAACCAACATTTGTCATATTAAACTCAAGAAGTGGTATTCCAGTCACAGGCAAAATGTACTATTGTGGCCAGGAGTTGTTAGCCACCCTCGTCCTGCCAACCCGTGTATGTGGCAGGGTCGCAGTCACGAGGACAGAAGTTGCCTTCTAGGCATTTCTGTCGCAAAATATCCCTTTAGCGTTGGGCTTGTACTAATGGATAAAGCAATAATAATATTTACTCTGAAGGTCTGACTCTGATAACACGAATATATCACATTTATTATTTAGTAACTATTTTCTTATATCATACCAAGCAAGTGACATATATGTATCTTTGATTTCACTCCACGACTTCCTGTACAGTAGATCTGAATCAGCGAACACAAAGAGTGAACAAGTTCGAAGCATTCATTTGTTATCGAGAGAGAGAGAGAGAGAGAGAGAGAGAGAGAGAGAGAGAGAGAGAGAGAGAGAGAGAGTTCGAAGCATTCATTTGTTACCGAGAGAGAGAGAGAGAGAGAGAGAGAGAGAGAGAGAGAGAGAGAGAGAGAGAGAGAGAGAGAGAGAATGTATGGTGGGCGCCTGTGAATTTTGGAGAACTGAGGTGGAGGCAGAATGGTGCAGGGAAATGCAAGGGATGAGAAACCCTGGATTCCTGTGCTCCATTGAAAACAGGCCACAATGTGAATATTTCTTCCATCAGTGACTAGAACTTGCCTTGCTTTGTGATAAAGGGTCTTTTTTTTTTTTCTTAAAAGATTGTTATCAGAGAAATAATGAATTAGGAGATAAATGCTTTTGATTTAACAAAAACCTGCGCTTAACCCATTGGCTCGCAGAGTTCCTGTGCGAGGGATTTTGCTGGAAGGGTGCTAGGCGTATAGCCCTCCGCCTGTCGGCTCATAGTCGTGAAGCACATAGGTCCCTTCCCCGGAGCTCCCTTCTTTATTAAATTTTGAAAATGCTCAGTTCCGTCCTATATTGAGAGCATTGGGCACTGATGGGTTAAGAAAGTAATATGCCTCTCTGTCCAGAGAGGGATATCGAGTTAATGAGAAAAATACTCATGAGTCTGCCAAAAATCTCCAAGTGTCAACCACCAGAGAAAAAAAAAGCGAACATAAGGCATTTAAAAGGGATCACGCGGCCTGGCTAATAATTTGACAAAGTCCTCTGGCGTTACCCAGAATAAAACCCATCTTTCATTTTGTCCGACGAGACGTTATCCTGGGATAAATAAACTCCTTCGTCATCAGCCAAAGGAAAACTTCCCTGTTTAGCTCGAGCACCATATTTACTCATATCGCATAAAATCATGTGTATGTAGCCGGAATGAAACCCATATCTACCCCTTTATCGGCCTGGCAACCTCCCTGTAAAAAATACTATTTTCTACCGATGAACTGAGTTAAGCGGTGAGACTCATCTTTCGTGTAAGGAAATCCACCCCGCCTCTGTGTGTGTGTGTGTGTGTGTGTGTGTGTGTGTGTGTGTGTGTGTGTGTGTGTGTGTGTGTGTGTGTGTGTGTGTGTGTGTGTGTGTGTGTGTGTGTGTGTGTGTGTGTGTGTGTGTGTGTGTGTGTGTGTGTGTTGAAATGCGAGTCATCCCACTTGTGGAGCATGGTATGCAGGTCGGAAGGTTGGTAAGTGGGTTGGTGGATTGGTTAGTGTTGGCTGGTGGATTCACAGGCGGATTAGGTGGAATGGGTGGGCGAGAAGGGCTGGTTAAGTGAGGTGGAATGGGATTCGTGCATTAAGTGGGGTGGGTGGTGGGGCTACCTGTAGGACAAGGCAAGAGACGGGTTTATGTCATTCTAATTTTGAGACATACTGTATATATTAAGTAAGGTTGTGGGTATGTGCGTTGATGGGTGGATGTGTACTGTAGATGGATGGACAGACTGTGGGAAAGCAGGCCTCTGGGATTAGGTCATTTGAGTGAATATGTTCAAGTTGGGAATAGATCAGTGTGCAGAAAATCGGTCCATAAGGGATATTATTCTGGAATCATCCAAAGGTAGGTATATAGATCCAGTGCGTTACAACGCGTCCTTGGTGCAATACGTCTGTTAGTTAAGAGTCTGTGTTTCAAATGCACGCATCAGTCGGTGATATAACCACGTCGGATAATAGGTTTATGGGGAAAATAGGTTCATCGTGAAAAATATGTCCATGAGTAATACATCCATGTAGGAAACCTGTATCCATGGAGAGATTCAAGGTCGAAGGAAAAATTGGTCCACGGGGAGAAAATACATGACTGGGGAAAATTAGTTCCTGGGAAAATAGGTTTATTTAGAAAAGTAGGCGTCTTTGAAAAAAAAAAATCATTAAGGAAAATAGGTCCATGGGGGATTGTGCTCCGAGTGGTGAAAATGTCCATTGATAAAAATATTCATGGGGTGAAAATAGGTCCATAGGGGCATACTCGTACTGTAAACATACATGGAAATATTTATAATAAATGGGACTTAAAATATCCAACTTTCCACACCGACCGTTGCCTGGAATTAGGGTTGCCTCACCTTGAACCAAACAACCATTACCCAAACCCTATTACTACTTAGTCATCCAGTTAATATATTTCATAATTTACCTTCATTTAGTCATTTAGGCAAAGAAAACCAACCGAAACGAAAGAAAAAAAAAACTGTTTAACTGTGTTGAACAACTCATTTCTCCACCTCATTCCTTTGAAATTCAGAGGCACCCACTACTTCTCTCTCTCTCTCTCTCTCTCTCTCTCTCTCTCTCTCTCCTGGTAACAAATGAATGCTTCGAACTTGTTCACTCTGTGTTCGCTGGTTCAAACTTACAGGAAGTGGTGGAGTGGAACCAATTATACAAATCTGTCACTTGTTTGGCTCTATACGAGAAACAAGTTATTAAATAATCAATGTGATATATTCCTGTTATCAGAGTCAAACCTTCAAAGTAAATATTACTATTGCTTTATCCATTAGTACAAACCCAAAGCTGAAGGAATACTTTTCGACAGAATTGCATCGATGGCAACTTCTGTTCTCGTGAATGCGACCCTGCCATATACACGGGTTGGCTGGACAAGGGTGGCTAACAACTCCTGGCCGCAATAGTACAACTGTTATGCATAAATAATGTTAAAATACGTGAATACTGACGCCTCATAGCAGGAGGCGTGCATATTTAAATGCGAACTTTAAAAAAAAAAGAAAAAAAAAAACTCCGTCATCCATTGCCAAATCCCTCCGCACTGAGCAACTTGTATCTTTTCTCCCATATCTAGTGGGAGACAAGATACAGACGAAATCTTGTCTCTGGACTGTCGCGCGATTGTCCAGTGACAGATTTAGACTTTCCTGAGACAGTCGCGCAACAGTCTATAGTAGGACTCGCGCACGTTTGCGGCTGTGGTGTGGCCTGCACCTGTGTACAATGGTGCCACGTTTCCCCAACTTGCGATGTGAAACGGAAGCTATTTATGTACAAGGCATCACAAATTCGATAAATTCAGATGAATAAAACTTACACTTTTGTATTTTGATGGATGAATCAACAGTAATCTTATTATGCATAAAATATTTATACAGTAACACAGAAACATGGCATACATATTGTACAGTGTTGCTAATAGAAATTGTAGTCACTTTTATTGGTTTTTAGCGTAGTTTTAGGGTGGGTAATAATATCACAGTTATGGATATAAGATAATGAGCCTGAAAAAAGAAGAAATATGCCAATATCCAAAGTAAAAGAAATAATTCATGTAATTCTTGTGAGTGGCAACACTTACCCAGTCTGGCCTAAGGTAAAGTACGTACCCCTCCATAGACCCAAGCATAGCTTGTACAGGTGTTGCTTGGGAAAAATGCTCACATTTACTGGCTTTTACTATAATTTTAAGGACGAGGAATAATCACATTTATAATCATAAGCTAATATGTAGGACAAAATAGTAGGCATATGCCAATACCGAAGTAAAAAAAAAAAAAAACATTCACTCGCGAGCGGCAACACTTCCACACCCAGTCGGTGAGAGAGAGAGAGAGAGAGAGAGAGAGAGAGAGAGAGAGAGAGAGAGAGAGAGAGAGAGAGGCAGGAGAGGGGCATGCATTGAATGCATTGTCGGCATCACTAAATATAACAAAACCAAATTAACAAATGAAAGCACAATTATAAATAACTTATAAAAGAATCAGAAGTACTCAGGGTGGCTCACATTTCCCGCCAGGAGAGAGAGAGAGAGAGAGAGATAACGGTATAGAAAACGTGGCAACACTGTACACAGGTGCGGGCAACACCACAGCCGCAAACGTGGGCGAGTTCTACTATAGTGACATTGTTGCTCGACTTTTGCTGGATAAAGTATCTCGGTGTGTACGTGGCCCAGAGACAGTGTCTAGCGACTGTTGCGAGACAAATATAGAATTTTCTGAGACATGCGAGACAGTCCAGAGACAATGTTGCGCGACTTTGTGTCTTGGTGTGTACGAGGCTTAAGTGATAATATATATATATATATATATATAAGCTGAATCGATTTTCAGAATACTTAGCATCATGGTAGAAACGTATAAAAACATGGAATGTTACAGTGTAAGGAGTAAAAATATTATTGGCATTTATTCTCAATCTGTACACATGATCTGCCTACCTCCATTTCTGCTCTTTTGTAACTACTTTAATGTCTTTGACTTTAGTCTGCTCTCTCACCAAAGTTGATCTTTTGCTGACTCATAAAGATATTCTCAACATTGAGCTTTCCATTGCCCTTTGAAAACATATTAGTTGATTTTCCATCTATTTTGCCAGTTTCCTGTCACAATCGTATACGTCATAGCTGCAACTATTCATTCGTTATATACTTTTCGTGTCATATATATTGGCAAGCTACGATATATGATGTCTCTTTGTTTACCGAAAGCTTTCCATCCAACTCTAATGCATCTACACGTATTTTTTTCGCTATCATGGTCTTTCGTTGATTTTAATATTTGCCCCAGGTAACTGTATCCCTCGATTTCTATTCTGATGACGCTTTTGTTTTGTAAAATATTTATACCGGTATATATATATATATATATATATATATATATATATATATATATATATATATATATATATATATCCATCATCCAAGCCTATGTTGCCCCATGAGGATCGTAAGAGCCCGGGGCTAGGCAGTTGGTCCTGAGATTTAAGATGAGAGTGATCCATATACATATACACGAGTATATTGAATTATATAAATATAGATAGGTAGATCAATAAAAGTAAAATATAAGAAGACCAACAACCAGACAAAAATAAATTTAAATTATGTCCAGAGAGAGAGAGAGAGTAGAAGAAAGGTAAGAATGAGTCAGACATTACACATAAGATTGTGTAATGGGTGATTTTTAAGTGTGGGTGTTTGAGAAAGAGAGAGTGGGAGGAGATAAGTGAATGTACTATAAGTACAGCTGGATGAGCTGGAAAGAAATTGTCAGGAATGAATAAGAGAATGAGTGCATGAGAAAGGGGAAAGAACGAAATGAATGACAGAAATAGATGGTAAGTAACTATTGATACTGATTTTATGAGCCTTTTAATAATAAAAAGTGCCAGTGGACAAGAAAGCAAGCAAGAGATGAGAGTACCTGAGTGCGTGAATGAGCAAAAAAGCAATTAAGGCTTAGATGTATCGAGGAAGGGAGGGGGATATCCAGGGGGTAGAGGGGGGTTAATGAGTGAGTGAGCAAGGAAGCTGTGTGTGTGTGTGTGTGTGTGTGTGTGTGTGTGTGTGTGTGTGTGTCATCTATCAATCTGTCTATCTCTCCATCTCATTTAGAATAAATATTTGGAAATTTAAACAGACCATCATATAAATATATCTTTCAGTATATGAAAACAGACAAATAAATAGAGGGACATATATAAGTATAGATGACCGACTCCCTCAGCATCGAGACTGAGTGACTTCCACCACAGACAACTCAGCTCATCAAAACTGTTAATAAAAACAAGATGCAGGGTGGAACGAGAACGACAATATCAGAGTGGAAGGAGGAGGTGCCTGAATATTTGCTGAGAGGGAGAGAGAGAGAGAGAGAATTTATTTTGTCACTCGCGTTCCTTCTCGATGATGGTGAGGTAGTTTTTGGTAATTTGTTGTTGATCATGTCCTTTAGGATATACATATAAATAATATAATGGGTACTCAGGCCCTTCCCTTCATCATAATTATCTTTTCCCTTCCTCACCAACAAAATCAGTATTCCCAGCGACGGTCATTTATCAGTTTACAATGTACTTTTCCTCCCGCTGACACTTTTCGGTCATTTCTTTCTGGTTTCCCATATATATAGATATGTATATAGATATATTCATGCTAACATACATACATTCTTTATACAGAGAGAGACAGACAGACAGACAGACAGACAGACAGATGATGGGAGTAGGAACAAAGAAACACAAGAGTAAGGCAAATATTGAAACACATGTTTGTTGTGTTAGCCTCCCATCGGTGAGTTCATGTAAGTCTTTCGGCGTCCTGCCAGGATTAAGGAACTTAATCTCTCTCTCTCTCTCTCTCTCTCTCTCTCTCTCACCGATTTTCCCAGCCTGTTGCTCTGGCTTATATTGTTGACTCTCACCTGGTCTTCTCTCCTGTAATTTCTTAAATACTTTCTCATTTTTTTTTCTAATTCACTGAAGTGGTGGAATTTTGTGTACTTGCTATTTAACTGGACAACCTTCACTTACACAATACTGACATTTTTTTCTGAAGGTAATGTATTTATATTATTTGAATGACTCATCTTTTTTGTTTCTATACTCTTCTTTTCTCTTTGTCTCTGTGTGGATTCACTTGTCTTTTTCGAATTTTTGTTTGTTTTTTATATAATTTCTTCTAAATGTTTTCATATTAATTCCTACTTTTTCTTGTCCGTTCTCTCTCTCTCTCTCTCTCTCAATCCGCCTGTGTATCTATACATCTATCTACGTTTAACTGCACTTGTTGGTCATGTCATCACTCTGCCAGTCATTTTTACACTCAATTAACTCTTTCACATCCTCATTTCCTCCTTCACATATCATCATTTCTTAACTAGTATCTTTCATCTGTAATAATCTCTTCCTCTTTTCATTTTTGTCTTCAGTTTCCTTCCCTATTCATCCCTCCCCGTCTCCCTCTCCTTACCTCTTACTTCCTTACTTCACTCTCCCTCCCATTGTCCTACCTCACCTCCATCTCTCCTCGCGCGTTTATTTTTTTTTTATTTTTTTTTTCCCGGGGGCAGAGAGGCTCACTGGTAGGGCGTCGGACTCGGGACAGGGGGAGGTTGTGAGTTGGAGCCAAGCCTGGTAGCTGTCATGCTGGGAGGGGTAGCGCCCTCCTGTCACCTAGCAGGGCTGAATTTATGATCTAATAAGGTTTAGCGCGGGGGAACATTTCCCTTTCCTCTCGCATTATCACTGCCTTCCCCCTCTCTCACTCCCTTTCCTAACTATCTTGTCCCTCTTGCTCGCTCTTTCTATCTTCTTCCTCCCTTTCTTCTCCTCACAAATTTCTGATCCATGAGAGAGAGAGAGAGAGAGAGAGAGAGAGAGAGAGAGAGAGAGAGAGAGGGGTAACTTTGGGACAACCATTTTTCCCCTGGCTCGACAGTGATTCTCTGTCTGTCTGTCTGTCTGTCTGTCTGTCTGTCTGTCTCTGTCTGTCTGTCTGTCTGTCTGTCTCTCTCTCTCTCTCTCTCTCTCTCTTTCTCAGCTTCTCCAAGTACATATGTCATCATCATCATCTACTACTGTGTGGTCCCATGAGCTGCGTAGAAGCCCGGGGCTAGGCAAGTTGGTCCTGACATTTAAGACGAGAGTGACCAGCCTCACTCATCCACGAGTGGCATTACGTGAGCAATAATCACCAACCAGCCCTTGGATATAAATCTGCACAGGCTCAATCCGACTGGGGCGCCTTAATTACCCACTAAACCACCAGACTCCATAATTTGGTTATATGGTTACCACCCAACGCAGTAAATGGTTTCCTGGTGTACAGAAAACTATTTGGCTTGTCACTCAGTGTTGAGTCATGCATAGGCAGAAGGAAGAGGAAAGAATGAAGAAAAGAAAGACAGAAGAGGAAGGAAGTAAAGAAGGAAGGAAGAGAGGAAAGGGTAGACATCTGAGAGTAGCACTACATCGAGTGAGTGGATGATGAGAGCCCCCACATACTACACAGTATTTATGTAGAGGCATAGGTAATTTGTTCATGTATTTCTTTTCGCAGGATCCAGTTGTTTATCACACAATCACATTTACAGTAAGTTATGTGCCTGTCGTCCTATATATGTATGTATGGTTGGATCGATGGATGTATATATCGATGCTGTTACCGTGTTAGTCCTCGTTATGGCGAGAGAGACGGGGTTGTAAGAAAGGAAAGAGAAGATAGGGTGGACAATTGGTGGAGAGTGGGTGAGTGGAAGCTTGAAAAGGAGACGATGAAAGAATTGTGGCAGCAAGACGTGTGTGTCGGAGGGAGGGATTACTGTATATTCGAACGTTATATTCATATCATATTCTAAAGAGGTCTAATATTATGTTTTCCTTTTGCCAGCACATTGCTTGGCACCCATTTTATCCTGATTCATTGTGTACTCTGTATTTAGTTACTGCTCTTGCAAATTAAAAATGAAGTAATAAGAGTAACCTAAAAAATCATTAGGTTCCCAGACAGACAGAAAGACAGACACAGACGGAGGATATGTATATGAAACTTGGAGAGAGAAAGAAGATGAGGGAGGGAGAGAGAGGAATGTTGCTTAACATTTTCGAGAAAGTGAATATCGGCCTACTCATCTATTTACAATATGTGTTATTCTTCCCTTAAAGGATGAATAATTGAAATAAGTTGTAGTAAGCAAAGAAGCAAACCCACAACCAAACTAAGTGAGCATTAAACACAGCCAGGAAGGGGTGTACCGGAATTCAATATTCTGTGTACTCTTCCCATGCCAGTGAAGGAAGGGAACTGTTTTGCCAGAAAGACGCCAAGTAATATAATACTTATATATAATACATACAGGCAGTGGCTAACGATTAAACACAGCGGGGATGGGATGTGCCAAATTTATTTTGTTTATTCTTCCCATCCCTGTGGAGGAAAGGATTTTCGGGTATGGATGAAACACGTTAACAAAATAAGCCGGCAGGCAACGCGGGCCGTTGAGGTTCAGCCTGTACACACAAAGCAGGACCCATATTTAGAGTCTAAAAATGTATCTCGCCTCTCTTTGGACACAAACTGAACTACACAAACAACATAACTCGATACTTGCATGAACACAAGACACATAAAAACTGTGAAAATACACATAGATAGATAGATAGATAGATAGATAGATATACTGTATATATATGAAACCTCCCATATTGTGTAGCCTACTGATTTTGTCTGTAATACACATATCTAGTCGTTTCATTTCACTTCAGCATTACTGCAATCTTCTGGGGGTGAAAATATGGATATTTGTTAATGATTTTTTTCTTGTCAGTTTTTACAGGCGTTTACGCAGTCATTTTGCGAATTTTTCACGCTTCAATTAGAAGCATAGCATGGGTTTAGGAAGCTAAAAATGGCACTGCCAGGTTCATGGGTTTAGGAAGCTAAAAATGGCACTGCCAAGTTCATGGGTTTAGGAAGCTAAAAATGGCACTGCCAGGTTCATGGGTTTAGGAAGCTAAAAATGGCACTGCCAGGTTCATGGGTTTAGGAAGCTAAAAATGGCACTGCCAGGTTCGCAAGACGTTGCTCTTCAAATTGGTTAAATAATATCGATTTTCGAAATCTAAAAAGAAAGTAGTGTTGGGGCATGCCACTGGGGTCAGGCAAAATTTGGACCCACAACCACAGAGGGGCTAAGCAGGCCGCTGCTAGGCAACGGGTAGTTGTCTAGCAACCAAAACTTTGCAGACACAACTAGGTCGTAGACTGAACATGGTGTCCAGGCTTTGTAGTAATCAGTTAATTCTAAATGTAGCAGTGCCTGCCACAATCAAACATGACTGCTGAGAACACTGAGGCCAATCTTTGCAGGGTTGCCACTCGAAAACTAGAGGAGAGATGGGAAAAAATGGATGGAACACTTCCGATAGAGAATGACCTCAAGATTACACCTACCTAAGTCAGAGGTTTCTACACCCATTAGTAATGCTTCTATGGCTCAAAACGTGAAAAGTACGAAAAAGCGTTTTTTTACTCGTTGGTAGGCAACAATTAGTTGCCTAGCAACCAAAACCTTGTTGATGCATCTAGATCATAGCTGGTGGTTAATTCTAAAGGGAAGAAGTCTATCTATCTATCTATTGCCAGACTACTTAATCTCGTAAGGGATGGCCACAAACAAATCGCCTTGATGTTGCCCTGTCCCCCACCATTTCACTGCCCTGCTCCCAGCTCACACCCTCCTCTCTCATATACTTCTCCACTCCATCCCTCCATCTCATCCTTGGCCTCTCCTTCCCTCTCCCCCTCCCCCACCTCATTCACATACACTCTCCTCGTCAGTCTCTCACTCTCCATCCTCTCCACATGGCCAAAGCATCTTAGTGTGTTTGTCCTAATGCATTCCATCACATCCACATCCACACCATGATGTTTCTTCACATCCTCATTTGTCAGTCTGTCTCTCCATGTGACTCCACAGGCTTCTCTCAAATAACTCATTTCCACTGCTGACACTCTTGACTTCTGTCCCTCCAACAACATCCAAGCTTCATTTCCATACTTCAGAGTTTGTATCACAATACTGTCATGTAGTAACTTTTTCACTTCCATGCTCACTTCCCTGTTTCTTACTACAGCTTTCAAGGAATCAGCAACCTGTCTTCATTGTTGTACCTATTCTAGTACTTCACCCTCTAAACTTACTCATCACACTACCCAAGTACTTAAATGCACTCACATTTTCCATTTCCTCCTCATCCTACCTCACTGTGCATTCACAAACTTCACTTCTCTCAAAGATCATAACTTTACTCTTCCCTATTTACACCTTTAAATTCCATTTCTTACACACTCTCCCAAACTTACCCACCAAGCCTTGCAGCTCCCCTTCGTCTCCAGTTTACAACACAGTATCATCCGCAAACAACAGTACAGGGAGTTTCCAAACTCTGTCAGTAAGTATCCTACCACATACTTTCCCTATTACACTGAGAAGACAAATGCCCCTATGATTACCACATACTTCTTTTTTCCCTTTTCCTTCGTCCAGGGAATAATTATACCTGACTTCCAATCCTCCGGGACTCTACCTTCCTCCCAGGCCAATCTGCTGCAATTAACCCCGTTGTGCAAGATGATGCAATGTGAGTCATAAGCCTTGCAGTCTGAAGAGTAACCGATGATGAAACATGATGCAACTTTCCTATAAATAGTCATAGAAACTTTTCCTGTGGATGGATTTGTGTCAAATTTGGTTGAGTCAAAGCTGAGGGTACCCACATCTAAGGGAAATATATGGCAACAGCCTGGAGCTTATCAGAGGGGCAAGTGCCCTATATTTAGCATAGTATTTTCCCGTCAGTCAGGCTCGAAGTGTGTGTGAGCGCGTGGCCAGGCATTTAAACCCTGATTTCCTACTACCGGACCATCCATACCTTACGTGTGTATAGTGATACTGTATTATATATAGAGCAGTGTGCTTCTGAAGAAAGTGTATGTGTTTCTTATATATTTTCAGAGAAAATCAGGTTTGAACACTCTTAACCGATTTTTACTTTTCCCCTCCTATTTTACACTAAACCTACAATGTCTCGCAAGGGCTTATCAGAGAAAGACTACATGACAACTGACACCACTGTCATAACTCCTATGCCAACTGCCACCATTGCCATCACTCATATGACAAAGGACACCATTGCCATAACTCCTATGACAAATGACACAACTGTCATCACTCCTATGACAATTGACACCACTGCCATCACTCCTATGACAACTGACACAACTGCCATCACTTCTATGACAAATGACACCACTGCCACCACTCGTATGACAACTGACACCACTGCCATCACTCCTATGACAACTGACACCATTGCCATCACTCCGCACACACACACACACACACACACACACACACACACACACACACACACACACACACACACTCACATCACACAAACTCTCTAACACACACACACACACACACACACACACACACACACACACACACACACACACACACACACACACACACACACACACACACACACATACACACACACACACACACACACACACACACACACTGGCACATCACAAATACTTTCTAACACACACACACACAAACACACACACACTGGCACATCACAAATACTCTCTAACACACACACACACACACACACACACACACACACACACACACACACACACACACACACACACACACACACACTCGCACATCACAAATACTCTCTAACACACACACACACACACACACACACACACACACAGGCTCTCATCGTACCTGTCCTCCTCTCTGCAACTCCATCTCCTCTCAAGAAACACTACAACACTGCTAGAGGACGTGAGTAACCAGCTTATCTATCTAGTTTTTATATTATTGTATTGTAAGGTATAAAATATGTGTACTATCTATTTCTCCTAGAGAAAACGTGGTGGATTTCATTGCTATTCTCTCATTCATTATACTCATAAAGTATAGGTCACATCAAAATCTGAAGAAAACTTGATCAAGCTGATGATTTCTTATACATACTTTTGTAAATTCATTTGTTCCATTTAAAGATTTCCTGCACCTGTAGTGCAGGGCGAGCCATTAATTAGCCCGGTCAGTGAGGAAGCTGTTGTCTTTCGTGTTTAATTCTGTTAAAAGTGTAGCGCATAATGGCTGTATCGTCGGGGTGAGTGTCGATTATGTCCTCTAGGCATCGTTGGAGCTCTTCATTGAACTGCAGTGGCGTCGAGAGTCTCAGTAGGGCGTCGAGTGTGTCAGAGTTGTTCTCCCAGTAACTGTCTCTGTGTTCGAGGAGCTCCTCATAAGATAGGGAGTCAAGACGTTGCTTGATGGTGGGATGGAGAGGTGGGATGATGTCTCTGATGCAGGCTTTGGCTTGATCCTGAGGGCAGACGGTCGTGGGGGTGGTGGGAGCAGGCAGGTCGAGGGTCGAGTTGACAGAGGGGGCAAGTTGTTACACCTTCCTCTTCTTGTTCTTCCCCTTCTTTTTCTTCTTGACGGTCTCGATTGGTGGTGTCTTGGAGATCATCGTCGTCCAGGGCAGCAGGATCTAGGGTGTCTCGAGGGTCGGGGGTGGTCTCCATTCCCTCCTCAGCTGCCGGTGGCGATGCGTGATCTTCAGTAGGCAGTGCAAGGTCCGAGTTCGGTGCCGGGTCGTCAGGTATAGTGGCAGTCCCTCTGTTAAGAGAAGCATCCAACTGCAGTCGTTTTCGCGGTGTTGTGCGAGGTTGGGCTGGCTGCTGGGGCCGGGGCCGACGCCCCTGACGAATGGTGGGACGGACATCGTGGGCGAAGCTCTCGGGGATGACCAGGCATGGCAGCCCATTCTCCTCGAAGATCTGAGGGAGGAGAATGCACAGAGCTGCCCTGTCATCACCGCAGAAAGTTCTCGCCATTGCGATGAACATCGCAACAATGGTGTCCATCTTCCCAGAGGACCCAGGATCCTGAGGCCGGTGTCTCTGGTTAGTGGGACGTCGCCATGCATGGGCAGAGCCCTACACAGCTACACCCCCCAACCCAGAGACATCCCTGGCCACAGGACCCTTAGGAGACTGTGCAAGACTGAACTCCACCGTCTCACCCTCGCCAAGAGAGCACTGGTGGTGTTGTTTGTTGGGTGCAACGATTGAATGGCCAGGGACAAAACAATTAGCACCAGCGTCCTGGTGCGTGATGAATCCGTACCCAGCCTTCACGTTGAACCAATGAACAGTCCCCCTGATCTTCTTGGCTCCCGATAGCTCTGATCTGCTGTTGGATGCCCCCCTCAACGGGTCGTAGGCAGTAGCAGATGTTCGTGCCATGGTGAAGTCTACGGGATTAGCGAGCCAAGGTTCACTAGCTCGCCTAGGGACTTGCTGGCATGGGAACTGGACCAACTCTGTGCTTTTGTAAAGCAAAGTAACCTTTGTGTGAAAATAAGTGGGGAAAAGTTATGAAAGACGAACATACTCAGCCTAGAGGCCAGAATGAAGTTATTGTCACCACGTGCAACCCATCGTAAATTTTCAAAATTAATATTCTCCATAACAATAAGGGCTTCCTTAACCTTTGGGCTACAAAACTGGAAAGAATTTACATATATGTTTGTTAGTGTCACTAACAACATACCAAATAATGAAATCAGACGTTTTTAGGTGATTCTTCTATTTTTTTTCGATTTACTCGATATCTATTGGACATATCAACTTGACACTTTCACAGATGAAACATCATGAAATTCTGCATATCGACATGTCCTTTGCAACTGCCTGTCACGGGCAAAATTTTTTCACGGTGATGTTGGGAAGTTATGAGAAGTTAGTTTTCATGTAAATTAAATTTATTCAGGCTTCATTTCTGTACATTTATTCATCTGTTTTATGTTCTTTTTTTTTTATCTGATAGTATAAACGAAGATGATGGGAAGCGATTTATAACAGTATAAGCACTTTCCTAGGGTATATTGGGCCATAGAAATTTTTCCCTTGCTGTGCGAGCGGAGCCAGCCTGAGCGAAGTTTTGGTTCTGTGTGTGGAATCAAAACTTATTGAAAACTTACGGTGCGCGAGAGGGTTAAAGAGGATGAAAAATACGAAAAAAGCGGTTTTTCGGCCATTGCCGAGGTGTTGCCTAGCAACTAAAGCCTTGCAGACACATCTGGATCATAGGATGGCCACTGTGTTCAGGTTTGGTCGAAAATGGTTAATTCTGAAGGGTAGAAGTGCCTGCCATAATTAGACAAGAAAAAAACGAGTTTTCAACCGTTGCTAGGCAACGAGTGGTTGCCTAGCAATCAAAACCCTGCGAACACAATTAGATCACAGGGTGGTCAAAATTGGTTAATTTTAAAGGGTAGAATTGCCTGCCACAATTAAAGAAGGATACAAGACTACAAGAAAAAAAAACGCGACCAGCAATAAGGGCAGCATGGAGCTGGCCAATATAAAATGTTAGGCAGACAAGAAAATATATGGACAACTTGGCTAACAATTAAATACAACTGGCCCAGGTGAACCAATAAATTTTTTTGTGTGTGTACTATCCTTATCCCAGTGAAGGACAGGAAATTCATTTATACTAGAAACATGTCAAATAATATAATAAACTGTGGCAGGCATGCAAGGGGGTGTAGCGGAATTTAATATTTTGTGTGTCCATTCCATCCCAGTGGAGGACAACAAACTCAGTTACCAAAGAAACATGTCAAGGAAAACACCAGCCTCCCTCACACCATATTTCTGGTTTACTCTACATCCTCCATTCCTTCCAAATTTGTACTTCATAACAAATGTAAATCCTGTTTGTCTTTCATGTTCCCTTGCTTTGCCTTTATGTTATGGTGTGTCATTTTGTCATATTTTCTCACTTCATCTCATGTTAAATCAAGTTTTTTAATCGTGTCCAAACTATGGTCTTTGTACACGATTTCTTCAGCTTGTTTAGCTTTAGTTGTGATGTAATATGATTCTTTGCATTTTTCATGATGTTACTGATCTTCTGTTCCGACATTTTTTATGGTGAATGTAAGTGAAGTAGAGCAGTGGATGTGGTATGAATATCTGCTGCTTCTTTAAATGCATTTCAGTTTCTCTCTCTCTCTCTCTCTCTCTCTCTCTCTCTCTCTCTCTCTCCTATTATTTTGCCAGTTTAAATTGTTTTTTATTATAATTTTTGTCACAAACGGTCTTTTTATGGTTATTTACTTTGAATAATATCTCCTATAATCACCTCTTCCTATCATTTTAGCTACGGTTTATTTCGAGTGCCTTTATGAACTTTTTTTGCTGTTTCCATTATGAGCAAGTTATTAATTAATTTTTAGTTCTAATAAACTGCAAAATCGTTCACGTTCATTTCCTACTCTGCTCTGTGTGTGTGTGTGTGTGTGTGTGTGTGTGTTTTAGAGGTGTATCGGATATCCGCATCCGCATCCGGATCCCCATATTATCCGCATTTTTAAAAACTCCGCATCCGCATCTGCATCCATATTTACAATGCAAGTAACATCCGCATCGGCAGTAATGGTAAATTTAATATCCGCATCTGCGTCCGCATCCGCACTTTGAGAATGAGGATATGAGGATATTACAAAACATATCAGTGCATAAAATTAGTTTATATATATATATATATATATATATATATATATATATATATATATATATATATATATATATATATATATATATATCAATCTATCTGCCTATCTACCTATTATTGGTATTCTAAATAATATTATGAAAAAGAATATAGCTGTATAGCATTTACTGTTGAGTTGGAAGTTATAGAATATAGACTATCACTATAGCTCTGTAGTCACAGTGTAGTGGCGTTGGTGTTCATTGTGTCTTACGTGATGCTGGTGCAAACATGAAAAGTGTTCTTTTTCTCTCAGGTATAAATAATGTAGACTGCACTGTACATAAGATTCAACTAGTCGTGAAAAATGGAATAGCTTCAAAGAAAGAAATTGGTGTTATCATTCGCAAGTGCCGCTCAATTGCTTCTCATTTTTGTCATTCAACAATGGCTCAAGATGAACTTAAAAAGATCGAGGACCGACTGTAGGAGTCTTTGCTAAGTGATATACATGACTCTCCTACAAGGTGGAACAGTACTTTGCATATGTTGGAAAAGATTTAAGAACTAAAGGAGTGGTTATGCTTGTATGCTGCAACCAATTCAAAGATTGAAAAAATCAGCAACACTGAATGGATATTACTAACCAAATGTGTAAAGCCCTTAAAACCCTATGAGGAAATCACAAAACAACTGAGTAGCTCTTCCTCCTCCATCAGTGATGTGATACCACTTATAGTTTCTTGAAAACCGCCCTCCAAACAAACATAAGTGAGTACCAGTAATGCATACTTAAAGTACAGGCTCATGTTCAAAGCCTGAAGAATCTGAAGATCATTGTACTGATATAGAAGAAGAGGAAACTACTAATGTAATAAACTTTATGAAACAAACAATGACGGCTGAGCTTGGAAAAAGATTTTCTGACCTTGAAAATATGGACATTTACAGAATTGCAACCTATCTTGATCCCAGATATCAGAGTAAATTTTTTTCTTCTTACATCACTAAACAAGTGCAATCAACCATTGCGGGCCTGCGTGATCAGCTAAAGGATGGTGGAAATAAGCCAGCAAAAAAGAAGAAAAAAAAAAAAACGACTGAAAGGTGACAAGCCTACCAGCCTTACACCAAGACCAAGTACATGTGGAACACTATCAGATGCAATAAATCTAATACTCGGATCAAGCAGTGATGATGAAAATGATGAGCCACCAGTTACAAGTTCAATGGAAGAAATAAAGAAGTATCACAAACGAAAAAGAATTAAAGGAACAAATGAAGATACTCCGAAATGGTGGAGTGAAAACAGAAGACTACCCTGATTTAGTGAAAGTGGTACGCACATATCTCTGTTGTCCCCCAAGCAGCATCCCCAGTGAACAACTATTCAGTATGCTGGATTAATCTATGATGAAAAACACAAGAGCCTTCATGCAGATAAAGCAGAGAAACTTTTGTTTTTGAAGAGTAATTTGCCTTTGTTGAAATTCAAATACGAAACTAACGTGCAACATTTCAAGTGATTCTGATAAACTATACATAATTTACATACTAACTTCAATTTAAGTTTGCACTTAATTAAATTTAATGTAACTTTACCACTTTCCAAAGGGTGGAGGTTGGGGAGATTGGTTGGTGGGATGCAGGACGACTTGGGTCCACGTTCCACATCCTGGTAACACATAAGTTTGACTTATGTGGCTGAAAGTCGTCGTTAACAATTTAAAATGCATAATATTATAAGATTTTAAAAATAATCCGCATCCGCATACGCGAGGATATAGTCATCAGACATCCGCAGCTGCAGCCGCAGCCGCAAAAATATTATTGAATATCTGCATCCGCATCCGCATTTGCAATTTTAAGAAGTATATATCCTCATCCGCATCCGCACATCCGCATTTTTAGACATCCGATACACCTCTAGTGTGTGTGTGTGTGTGTGTGTGTGTGTGTGTGTGTGTGTGTGTGTGTGTGTTGTGGTGGTGACCCAATACTGTATTGTAACTAAAAGGAGAGGAATTATGTAATGTTTATACATATTTCTGTCATTGCCACATCTTCACACCCCTCTTCCTCCACAGTTTCATCACTTCCTGCTTTACCATACAGCTTACCTGTATCACATCACCCATATCTTCACCTGACTCTGGAACGTCAGGTGAAGAGATGATATGGAAAGTGCTTAACGTATAATGAGATACACCCTCATCCCGGGTTTACGACAAGGCTGCCACAAAATGCAACTTTTCCTAGTTAACTGTATCGCATCTTGAGCAACTCGCCGATGAAGTATAATTTATGATATTGGAGGTGCGTGTCGTAAACTGACACTGAGAAACAGCTTTGTCGCAAGGCTGGAACAAAATCGGCAGGAACTATGACCATATTAAAAAAAAAAAAAAAGACGTTATTTTACTCGAGTGTGTGCACCGCGGGGATAGAATGTGTTGCCTCTTTACCTCATTATTGGCTGTAATCTGTAAATAGGGGGGAGGCGGTAGCTCAGTCGGTAGAGAGGTGGTTTGCGGTCCTACCGGACCCAGGTTCAAATCCTCACTGGGGCTGGGAACAGTTTAAGGATCTGAATTTAATAAAAAAACAGACTTTACTGATCTACCAGAAGACCTGCCGACATGTCGTAAAAATACCCCTGCTAATACTAACACACCAGTCCTGTATGAGACAGCCCTAGCATGTATTCAGTATGGACAGTGGGTGTCAGCGCCGAAATGGTGACATGTAGAGGTGAATAGGATGAAGGAAGACTACTGGACCTTGAAAGCAGGCTGTGAAGCCAATGTCCAGAGTCGGACAAAAAAAAAAAAAAAGACTTGTTAGCTATAAATATTTGATTGCTTGCCCACACCTTAGCGTACTCAGTTTTATGAACATGGTGGTTTCACACCCTCCACCTCGTCACTTCATGGTGCTTCCTGATATAAAAAAGTTGGTATTGGAAATGCATGTCTTAAATCAGTTTAGTGTTCCCCGTGGCGTGGGTACAACACAAGCGGTACACAAGCCACATCTGCAACACAATGTGATCGTTGCGTCTCGAACCGCACCTGATGCCTTCCCAGCACTTAACGCCTCTGCCCGATACCGGTTTGTTATGTACAGGCCCAGATGGTGAGAACACATGACCCGGTGTTCTGTGTACAGGCCCAGATAGTAAGTGCACCTGACCCGGCGTTCTGTGTACAAACCCAGATGGTGAGAGAACATGACGTGGTGTTCAGTTTAGAGGCCCAGATGGTGAGGACACATGACCCAGTGCTCTGCATGCAGGTCTAGATGGCAAGAGCACGGCCTGATGTTCTGTGTACTCACCCAGCAAACCACACATTCACAGACTGTTAGCCAGGTATGGGGTAAACTTTCCAAGAAAATCATATCTATTACTTAGTCCATTTACCTTAAATTGATCCATACATGTGAGTGTTGAGGTTTTATTAACAAAAGGTGGTTAATACAAATTATACGCGCCGAAGGATATGAATCAGTATGTGTGTGTGTGTGTAACCAGTCCCTTACACAATAGACTCAGCCATTACGTTTCTCTGTACCACCATGTCTGTAGTGTTTTATCCCCTTGTTGTATTGCCAACAACACAACACAACACCACTGTAGTCACCATTCACTGTGATGTGGCTAAATCCTTCACTACCACAGGTCTGCCCCAAGCTGAAAAATGCCGTCTCAAGATGGCAACATTAAATATTAAAGAAATAATCATCTTCTCAAGGTGACGGGATTAAATATAAGAGAAATAGCCACAGTACTAAAATGGTTAATGAACAGATCCCAATTACTTCAATAGCAATGGTCCTCATTAAGTTGAATAGTAACTCAAAATACATAATTGCACACAAAACGAAAAAATAATTCATTTTTGCATATGCACTTAAATACTTACGCAGCCATACTTACAAAGATTCACAAAAACGAATGATGTCATGCCAGACTTCCTGCACTGCATTATTAGAGCAATGAGGTAAGGTGCTATGTGTGTGTGTGTGTGTGTGTGTGTGTGTGTGTGTGTGTGTGTGTGTGTGTGGTCTTGCCTAATTGTTCTCACGTAACTGCATCTTTATAGGAATGAGTCAAGCTCGTATTGTCCCGTGTCTTAAACCATTTTTATCATGCATATCCTTAAATTTATAAATTGTTTTGGCACACACTATTTCATTCGGTAGTGCATTCCACTGGTCAATTGCCCTATTTGGGAAACTAAATGTCCTTACGTCTTTATCGCTTCCATTTTTATGCAGTTTTTTGCAGTGTCCTCTTGCTGATGCTTCCCTAATGGTTATATATTCATTTATATCTATTTTTTCCTTTCCTGATATACACTGATAGAGCATAATCATATATCCTCTTTTCCTTTTCTCCTGTAAAGTTGGCAGATTAAATTTTTCTAGTCTTTCTTCATGTCTTAGATCTCTTAAGCTTGGTACCCATATTGTAGCGGCCCTTTGTACTTTTTCAGTCTTATCTGTGTGTTTGAGATGAGGATTCCAGACTACTGATTCTGACTCCAGGGTTAGTCTGATGAATGATATTATTATCTTTCTCAGCATGTCTTCTTTTATGTATGTGAATGCTATTCTCATATTTGCAAGCAGTGTACACATGTTCCGTACCTTCTCACTGATGTGGTCAGCCGGAGATAGTCTGTTATTGATAATCACACCTACGTCCTTCTCTCTTTCCGATATGTGCGGGGTTTCACTTCTAAATTTATAAGCCCAATCTGATCTTTTTCCACTTTTACCAAACTTGATTACATGACACTTGTCCACATTGAATTCCATCTCCATGTATTACTCCATTCGTGAAGTTTATTTAATTCTTCTTGTAGCTCTTTACAAGAGTCTGTGTTAGTAATTCTCCTTTGTATTTTTGCATCATCAACAAACATTTTTAGATAGCTTTCATTTCCAGTGTTATTATCTATATCATTTATATACACTAAAAACATAACTGGTCCAGCACTAAGCCCTGTGGAACTCCGCTATCACTTTCTTTCACGGTGAGTAATTTCCCCTTAGTACTGTTTTCATTTCCTTTTTTCTGAGAAAATCTTCCATCCAATAGTACAGTTTGCCTCGGACTCCTCCTTGATGGTACAGTTTCCATAAGAGATTTTGGTGTGGTACTCTGTCAAATGCTTTCTTGAAAATCTAGATAGATACTGTCCACCTACCCTTCTCTTTTCTGTAATGTTTCTGCAACTCTGTCATACTAGGTTAATAGATCAGTAACACATGATTTTCCCTTCCTGAAACCACACTGCCTTTCTGTTATCATACTGTGTTCTTCTAGATGGTTTACCAAAACTTTTTTTTTTTTTTTAATCAGCTTTTCCAATAGCTTACTTACAACACTGGTCAGTGATACTGGTCGGTAGTTGAGTGGATGTTGTCTGTTCCCTTCCTTGGATAAAGGAACAATGTTTGCTTCTTCCAAATATCAGGTAGTTTACCTTGACCCAAGGATTCCTTGAATATAAAGATAATGGCCTACTTAACTCCTTTGCACATTCATTTGTGTGTGTGTGTGTGTGTGTGTGTGTGTGTGTGTGTGTGTGTGTGTGTGTGTGTGTGGAGATATTACTATAAAAAATACACGGACTTCAGAATAGCATAATCGAGGAGATTTTAGTACAACATTAAATAGTAAAATCACCAAGTATGGTGGAGGGAGAGAGAGAGAGAGAGAGAGAGAGAGAGAGAGAGAGAGAGAGAGAGAGAGAGAGAGAGAGAGATGGGAAGGATATAAGAGAGAGAGTTTAACTAAAGCCTTGTTAGAAGGTGTTAGTTGCCCCATACCATTTCTCAGTCAGTTTATCTCCAACTATTTCAATCTGTAAACATGCAAGCTGACTCTGATCTACAGTATAGTCAGTCACCAATATCACGTATTTATATCTGCCATTCCCATATGCAGCCATAGTATTGTCTGCAGCCTGCTTTACTTGAAATTTTCGAAAATGTATTTGCTTAGAAGGTGTGCGCATTGTCTGCATTCAAAACGGTTTTTCACTTTACGAGTACTAATCTATGTATGTTTCATTTACAAAATGCTGTGAATAATCCATGAAATAAGAGCATATTGTTATGTCCCCATCCCACACTGCCACAGGCTCCAACGGCAGTAGTTCAGTATAGGAAGGACGTTGCCCAGTGGGCTGTTTTTTTTTATGGTCAGCCTTTCGGTGTACAGCACACAAGATCAGATGAAGCGAAAATAAACACTGGCTTCTCAAAGTTCACTGTCTTTATTTTCCAAATAATTACGCTTAATGCTTTCCAACTTCAATTCACTATTCTCACAAGCACTGGAGCTATGCAATCTTTACTAACCGCAATTATACTTAAAGCTTGAAAACACTTCACTATTTTCACAAGTTCCGATGATGAACAAACTTCAATAACACGTCACTGTTTGGCGACAACTCTTCATTGTTTTCACAAGTACCAAAAATAATCAAACTTCAATAACACTGCACTGACACTGCACTACACTCAAACTGAACTGAGAACCGACTGAACCTGCTCTAGTCTCTTCCCCATCCTTATATAAGCTTGCATTTCTCTAGAAACTTCTACATTTTTCCACAGTTCTGGTGTATTCCACAGAGAGAGCATAGTTATCAACTCAGAGATAACCAAAACATGCCAGAGCTCTCCCAAACTGCACAGCACTCTAAATTATTTAGCATACAAAACTCAAATTAAATTACATAACATGAAATCACATGACTAAAACATTATATGGAAAAACACAAAAATTTATGCATAACTTGTGAAACAACTACGCTCATAAACAGCAGGCAAACTGGCAACTCAGACTCATACTGGAACTAGCTACCATAAACATCGGGAATCAGTGAGAAGCTTCTCGACTACCTAACTGGCCAATCCCGCTTCTTAACACTACCACCTCCCTAGCTCTACACAGTATATGCAAGCATAAACCTTAATCCTAATGAAACATCTGACTATACACAAATTAACCTTCAATTTATTAGGTCTTCTTCTATTCCACTTCCGATGGCGTCCTTGCTCCTCCACATAGTCCACTCCTCCAGGAAGGTCTTGGTCCTCTTCCCAATTCACTTCTTCCCTCAGGAAACTGTCACCATCCTCTTGCACTTCAGGTCCATGGTCCTCCTGAACATCCTCGGCTGCGGGAGAGTACGATTTCTCGGAGACGTCCCAGCTGTACTGTCCTGGCCCGTGGTACAGCCACAGGCGGTCCACGTGTGCCACTTTTGGGTGAGATTTCCTGGCTCCCTGAATCAGATATGTTATGTCCGATAGGCTCTCCAACACAGTGTGAGGCCCGTTCCATGGGCTATGCAGCTTTGGTGACTGTTCCTTCTTTCGCTGACGATTGTATAACCAAACATGGTCACCATTCTTGAAACTCACTTCACTTGCCTTGGCATCATATTTGCATTTCATCACCTCTGCTGAAAATTTGAGGGCTCATCGCACTTGATGATGTACCTCAGCCAGCCTTTCCTGAAGGTGCTTCCTATAGCCGGTGGTGTCTGTAGTCAGCTTTTCACCAAGTGGTCTTCCCATTAACAAGTCAACGGGTAGCATAAGTCGTGGCTCAATATCAGTTTTGCAGGAGTGTAGCCGATAGACTCATGGGATGCAGACCAATATGCCTTCAGCAATGCAGGTAATTTCTGGTCCCAGTCTGTTTGTCCCTCTACGTAGTACTTGGCCAGTTCTTGTCCCAGGGTCCAGTTGAATTTCTCCATCATCCCATCTGACTATGGCCTTAATGGGGTGGTCCTGGTCTTCTTGATCCCCAATAACTTGCAGCATTCACAGAACACAGCAGACTCAGAGTTTCTACCCAGGTCTAAATGTAGCTCTCGTGGCATCCTGAAACGACAGAAAAAACTGATCAACCAACACCTGAGCAAAAGTTGCAGCCTCTTTATCAGGGATAGCATAGGCTTCTGGCCACTTTATCAAGTAGTCTATTGCAATACATATATACCGGTTCCCTCTTTCAGTGAGTGGCAGAGGTCCAGCAATGTCCACCATGACTCTCCATCAGTGCACCCACTTGGTACAGCTGGAGAGGGGTGCAACCACGTTTCTTGGGTCCCTTCTTGGCATTACACACATCACAGACCCGACACCACTCTTCAACATCATGGCGCATGCCAATCCAGTAGAACCTCTGTCGCAGTGGGCTTAGTCCCACTCCTCTCGCATAGCTTGGCCTGGCCAGTTGTCACTATGCCCGAGCTCCGTGAGACTTTCAGTGACTCTGCTCGTGCCTGCGACCCGTTGAGGGGGGCACCCAACAGCAGATCCCTGCCGCCAGGAGCCACTACCATCCAGGGAACCGTGAATTGGTTCAACGTGAGATCGTGTTACGGTTTCATCAAGTGCCGGGACACTGGCGCTGATGTTTTTGTACACATTTCTGGGATCGTTGCACCAAATCCACGGCATTTCCAGCGCTCACTTGGCGAGGGAGAGACGGTGGAGTTTCGTGTTGTACAGGCTTCCAAGGGTTCCGAGGCTAAGGACATCATTGGGCCGGGTGGTGTTGCTCTGCAGGGCTCTGCCCGTGCACAGCGGCTTCCCCCTGCCCAGAGACACCAGCCAAGGGGTCCTGGAAGTTCTGGCAACACAAACACACTCGTTGCAATGTGTATCGCGACGGCTGAAGCTTTCTGTGGTGGTAGCAAGGCGGTTCTGGCTGTTCTCCTTCCTCAATTCTTTGAGGAGAATGGCCTTCCACGCCTTGCCATTCCCCGAAGCTTCACCCGCAATCCTCGTCTCCCCCCTCGTCAGGAGCGTCAGGCCCAGAGACAGCAGCCACCACCACCTGGCACGACACCACGGAAACGGCTGTGTTTGGATGCCCCTCTCAACCAGACGACTGGCGCCACCACCATCGATACTACGATCACCTACCCGGAACCGTCACAGACCATGGACATCGAGCATGGGGAGACTGTTGTGGAGGTTCACTTCCCTTTGTCAGGAGCTGAGGAGGAGCGTGTCTCATCTCCCGTCCCTCCAGTACATCTGGACGTAGAAGAGCCCTCCTCCTTGCCTTCTCCATCTGCTCCTGACGAAGTGGAGGAGACTCTTCCACCTTCACCACCGCCTGCCGCCATCGCTCTCTCTTCTTCTCCCCCTCCACCTAAGGAGAAGAAGAAGAAAACAAAGAAGAAAGGGGGAAAAGCCAAGAGTGACCCTCCCACCATTGCTCGCCGGATCGAGGCCCTCCTTCCACCACTCTCCGGTACTCGTGCTCTCGATGCCCGCATGGATGCGGACCTAGAAGAGCTGCTCTTCTGCCTCATGGATCCGATCAATGATGAAGATACACTGCCTCTCGTCTACCAGACTCTGTATCAAAAGATCCGTGAGGCATACATCTCCAACTCCCTCTCTCCATCTGAGGAAGCCGCCATCCGTGAGGGCATCGAGTTCGATCCACCACGTGCAGCCCTGGTCAACTACATAGCCACCAGGCCCCTCTCGTAACTCCCAATCCATGCTTGATCTCGTCCTGCCTTTGCTGCCTCGTCTTACAGTCGTCTTGTCACCGCTATGCTCTCGTTTTGAGAGCAACTTTTTTGCTACTTCCCTGACGGGCCCTATGTTTGCCCGTGCCCCACCAAGTGTGGGGCAAATATTTACAAACGTGGGCTTAGAGTTTTCTTCACTCCCAGGTACCCACTAGTAGTCTGGTTATGGGACTCATCCAAGATCTCGGACCTCATCTTCTTCGGAACCACCAGTTGCCAATACTTGCTGAGGCCATCGGGTGTCTCCCACTGATGCTCCAGTAGTCAGTTGTTCAAATGAAGACAGTACCACTGACTCCAGTAGCTCTTGGTTGCAGGGCTTAACCTGGAAACTTCTGCCCAAGATGGTCACACTGTACTCTGCTGCAGCCACTCTAGCACTGGTTGTAAATCTGCATCCTCCATCTGCACCCTCCTCAGATCTTTTTCATCTGATGTTGGCCCTGTCACTGCAGAATAGCTGCATTTCTTACTATGATTGTCTTTTTTACTACACTGCCGGCACTCTGGATCACAAGGCCAATGACTCAGGCTGGCAGCATTGCCAGGTACTCGCCCAGGACGGTGCTGCACCTCATAATTTTGCTAGTCTAGCTTCCTGAGCCAGTTTGCCATTTGTCCTTCCAGATTCTTTAGCCTTTTCAGCCATATGAGTGCTGTATGGTCCGTCTTGATGATGAATAGGACCCATGTTGGTAGGGATGGAAGAAATCAAGGCTCTTCATCACTGCCAAGAGTTTCTTGCAGGTCACACAGTAGTTGCACTCCGGTGGGATGAGCTTCTTGCTGTAATACACCACCACATACTCCTTGTCATCCTTCTTCTGTGACAGGACTCAATTAATACCATCATCACTAGCATCACAGTCCAAGAGTGACCCTCCCACCGTTGCTCACCGGATCGAGGCCCTCCTTCCACCACTCTCCGGTACTCGTGATCTCGATGCCCGCATGGATGCGGACCTAGAAGAGCTGATTCTGGTATGGGTATGGCAATACTGGAGAGCTTGCCAGTGCATGCTTGAGTTCATCGAAGACCTGAGTCTGCTGTCCATGCAAACTTTTGCCTTTTCCCCAACAGCTTGTGAAGAGGTGCAGTTATCGTTGCAAAGTCCTTGTCAAAACGGCGATAGTAGGTGCGCAAGCCCAGGAAACTTCATAGATCTTTCATGCAAGTTGGAACTGTCCAGTTTTCCACAGCTGCCACCTTCTCTGGGTCAGTACAGACACCGCCCTCACCTTCAGTGTGTCCCAGGTACTTCACTTCCTCCAGAAACAGATAGCACTTCTTCTGGTTCAGCTTGAGGTGTGCTGAGTGGATCCTGTTCAACACCTCCGACAGCCTGTCCAATTCCTGGTCGAAAGTCTGTCCAAACGCAGTTTCATCGTCCAGATAGATGAGAGCTCTCTGCCATTGAAAACCTAGTATGTGATCCATTAGACGCCCAAAAGTAGCTGGGGCATTGCATAGGCCAAAAGGCATCACATTAAGCTGCCATAAACCCCACCCATATGAAAAGGTTGTCTTCTCTTTGTCCTTCTTTGCAACCTTGACCTAATGATATCCCGTCTTCATGTCTAGGGTGGAGAAACACTTAGCATCCAACAGACTTTCCAGAGTGTCATCAGTTCTTGGCAAAGGGTATGCATCCTTCACTGGCACATCATTCAGGGGTCGATAATCAACGCAGCACCTTACTGAGCCATTCTTCTTCCTTACCAGAACAACTGCTGATGCCCAAGGACTGCTGGACTTTTCTATCACTCCTTGACTCTGGAGATTCTCCATCACCTTCTCCATTTCTTGCCATTGGACTGGCACCATCCTCCACACTGGCCGTTAATTGGGCAGTGATCCCTGGTTTCTATACTATACTCCATCAGATCAGTGCACCCCAGGTCTAGGTCTCCGGTGGCAGACATCAGCAAACTTCGTCAGCAGCTGCCTCAACTTCAGCACCTGTGAGCCATCCAGGCATTGTCAACTCCTTGAGAAAAGGTCTTGTAAGTGCTCTGGCAGATACCCATCCTCTTTGACTATGCTCCTTTTACAGGCCTTCCTCTGATGCCATTTAGGGTCCACCACCTGGCACAGTCTCACAATTTCTCCCTGTGGCTCACGGGAGAAAGTGGCCACCACAACAGGCACTTCACCTGCACCTGTTTCAACCAGAGTTCTCCCCACCATCACTCCAGCCTTTGTCTTGCACTGTACATCAGGTCCATCACCCCTAGATAGCTGTCAAAAGAGCTGTTCCCCGTACACTGGAGCAACAGTTCTGATTTTGGGGGTATCACTGTAGTGCGGAGCGTCCTCACCTCGCCACCAGAACTGGTAAGTTTCACTGCCGTGACAGGAACTGACCTTCCTGGAACCTTCAGCTTCATGGAGCAGAAGTCCAGCTCACATCCCATGGACATCAGATAGTCCAGACCCAGAAGGCAAGGATCTTCCATGTTGGCCACGTAGACTGGAAGAGTAGCCTCTTGCCCTGCCACTTCAATCTGGACATCCAGGGGTCCCCTCAGTTCTATGCAGTGCCCAGTTATGCCACGCCATTGTTCTGATGACTCAGGCAGATACCGATGATGGAACACATTAGGCCTCAGAAAAGTCTGCTCTGAACCCAAATCAATCACCAGGGAACACTTCTTTCCATCTATCCTTCCGTCTATTCACACACTGTCGATTGCTGTTCTCTTGAATTTTCTCAGTGGTGGGGCGACTTGGGAAAAGCCAGCTGGTGGTTGCCTCTTAACACCATCCTCCACTAGTTATCCACTTCTTTCTGGTCTTCTGCAGCCTTTTTCTTATCATCCTTTTTCTTCTTCAGACACTCAGAACTGAAGTGTCCCACCTCACTATACATGTCCAAAACGCTTTTGTTACAACTGAAGGTTTCTTTGCACTACTCTGTTCTTGCTCTTTCTTCTATTTGTGACAATTTTCCTTGTGTCCCAGCTTCCCACAGAACCAGCAACCTCCACCAATCTTCTCCTGTTCCCTCTCCCTGTAGCAGTACTCTTTTCTGTGTCCTGGTTTTTCACAGTACCAGTGACTTCCCCTAAATTTTTTCGTTTCACATACATATCTGCCCCATTCTTGCTTTGAATCCTGCGCTACGACCTGTTTGAAAAGTGGACATACTGGACTTGACATAGGACTCAAACTCTAGAGCCCTGGCTAGTGCTTCTTGCATGCTTCTGGGTTGTGTCTCGTTCACTTGCCCTTTCCACCCTGCACTGTCAAGAGCATGAGTGAACTGGTCCCTTAGAAGAATACCCAACAGGTTAGATGAAGCTCCATGGTATGTCTTATATGCCATACTCTCCAGGTCATGAGCAAGCTGCTGTAGGGATCCTCCTCGAGCCTGTACACGGCAATGGAATCTATCTCTGCAAACCTCAGTCTGGTACATGGTTCCATATCTGCACTCCAGCACTTCTACTAGGAACTGATAACTGTTCCTCTCCATCACTGACATGTGGCCCAGAATTTCCACTGTGGCACCATTAAGGCTAGTAGAAAGCTGCACTCCGCCCATCATCCCAATCATTCTGATCAGCGAGTAACTCAAATTGTGCACAGTAAGCTTCCCAATATACTGTACCATCAAATTTCAGAGGCTTAATAATCTTTGGAGCCCTAGCAATGTGTGGGCATGGTGATAATTTTAGGGTTTTCCATATTTTCTGCACTTGATGACTTTTGACCCCTGACCTGGCGGATAAAGGTCGTGCATGTACAAAGTACATTTGCTGTACTCAGTAATGTCTATTAGCATGCAAAGTTTCATTCGATTCCAACCACACTGTGGAGCTAGGGAACTTGAAATTCACTGACTGGCCCACCAGACGTATAATTCTAAGTAATGTTGCCAGTGACTGGAAATGAGTTTTGACACTAAGTGCCATTTTGTATGGGGGTACTCCAGTGCAACATTCCACCTAAGAACCATGGCCCTGGCTTAATAATCTTTGGAGCCTTAGCATTTTGTGTGAGCAGAGCCATGATTTCAGCAGTTATCACTGTTTTCTCATCTGAAGACCTTTGACCCACAACCTGGCCAATGTAGCACATAGGTGTACAATAGGTGGTTGTAGTACTAGTCAATGTCTATAAGCATTCAAACTCTCATTCAATTCCCTCTTGCTGTTGTGGAACTAGGGAGGCAGTTTTGAAAATCGGTATTGGTTGCTAGGGATGTTAATCTTCACAGGGTTGCCACTTGAAAACTAGAGGAGAAAGGGGGGAAAAATGGATGACACACTTCCGATAGGGAATTACCTCAAGATTATACCTAAAAAAGCCAGAGCTTTCTATGCTCATTAGTAATGCTTTTACAGCTCAATGCATGAAAAGTAAGAAAAGACTTTTTTTTGGCCGTTGCTAGTCAACGAGTAGTCGTTGAGCAACCAAACCCTTGCAGTCACAACTAGGTCACAGGCTGATCTTTGTGTCCAAGTTTGGTCAGAATCGGTTGATTATGAAGGGTAAAACCGCCAGCCACAATTCAACAAGACGAGAGAAAAGGATGAAAAGGAAGAAACCAAGCAAGAAAACGCGACTAACAATGAGGACAGCATGAGCTGGCCAATGAGACGATACACTCGTTGCGCAGTCAGCTAATGACAGGACGTACGGGACAGACGGGCATCTCTAAAACCTGCATCTAAATCCCGAATCATCCAAGGAGATTGGATCCAACCTGCTTCGCATTATTGGCATTTACACATCATCAGGGGTTTAATGATCTTTATCTCTAGCTTTTAAGTAACGCCATGTTTATGATAACGCTTTAGTACAAAAGTAATGAAGTTGGATGATGGCAATGATGATGTTACAGTGTAAATTGTAAAAGGGTAAAAATTACAGTGATGATGAAAATTGTAATGAAAATCGTAAAGATTAAAATGATGATGAGAATTGCAATTAAAATCGTAAAATGATAACGATTAAATGATGCGAGTATATACACTACGTGATTTTTCGAATACAATGATTTAATGAGATAATGGACTCCAAGAAACGCGACATCAGCTAACAGTTTGACCTGAATAGCGTGTTATAATGAGGTTATTAATTCACCTGCTGTAAGCAAACAGACAGGTATACGGGTCAGTGATAAATACATCAATATCAGTTTAGCTGTAAACATGAATACACTTTCGGTTTATTTCACTACACCAGCAAATAAAGTGTTGTGTTAAATTATTAGTGTCACTCTGTCATATAGATTGCGTATTAGTTTGTTTATTTGTTTATATCTTAAACCCCTGGTTGTTAACATGGATACACATTTGCTGTTTTTAACTGCACAAACATCGAAATATAAAGGTAAAGTACTATTGTTTCTTTGTTATTATATATAGTTTGTGGGTTTGTTTACATGTATATTTGCAGGATATCTTAAAAGCTTCGGCATGGATGTATGCAGAATATAGCGACAGTATTAAATACGAGTAAGACCTGTGAGTCACAGCATCCTAGAGTCGTATAGTCTCTTCAGTACGATGGTGACAAGAGAAAAATAATTTGTAGTCGTTTCTAGTGCACTGCAACACTGGACCTTATTACGGAGGACTGTAGTCAAGAAACTTCCATCAGTGGCTTAAGTCGGGTTGGGAAGGTGTGTGTAAAGAAGTGGTGGAGTGCATGTGAAATGTTACGAGTATATCCGTGTGTTGGGGAAGCCTTTGGTTTTCTCACACAAACGACCGAGACCCGCTCAACATGCAGGTACCTTCTTGCTTTGAGGTGAATAGGGACATGGAACGTAGGAAAAGTATTCAGTAAATCACTGACTCGGAAATCGAAACCGGGTCCTCTTGCTTGCATAATGATAATGCTACTGTTATACCATTTTGCACTGACTTCTGAACATCGCCAGCCGATCTTACTCGCCTTAAGAAACATCTCTGGTAGTTAGACTTTGACTCATTTAATCCCTTCAGCCCGAAAACGTCTTACTGCGGAGAACTGCAGACGATATTTTAAAATTTTGTTAAAGGGTTTCCGAGATGAGAGAGGTAAAAACCATTTATTTTTAATCAACTACTTAACCCAGCGGTGGGCAGGGTTTGTGTCTGTAGAATGAAATTACCTGGTGGTAATCGGAATGAAGAATTAGTAAGACCAAACCGCAAAAAAAAAAAAAAAAAAAAAAAAAAAAAATCATTAAAAATATGAATTATATTTGTATGCGTTAGTGAACGCTGTGGGTGGTGTTTTTGTATTTAGAATAATATTTCGCCAGATACAAATAGGCTGTATGTGTTCCGCATTTGTATACTGTGTCACTGTACCAACATAATGCTTACTTTTAGTGTATTGTCTTCGTTAGAACTTTCTCGTTCTTTTTCACATTTTTTGAACAACTTCATCTTTCTTTGTTGTTTTCCTGTTCGTGTTTCTTCCTTACAAGTTCTTTTCTCGCCATCCTTCTCGCTTCACGTCTTTATGTCTTCCCATATTTGTATTTTATTTCAATCTTGTTCTTCTTGTTTTTCTGATTCCCTGACACGTTCATTGTGTGTTTGTCTTATATACTGTGTGTATATATATATATATATATATATATATATATATATATATATATATATATATATATATATATATATATATATATTCTTCCCTCTTTTTTTATCTTTCCCTTCTCATCTTCCCACATCCTGCAACTTGTCTTCTTCCCCACCTGTGTCCGTCCCAATGGGTGTGTCATAATGTCTTCGTGTCCTGCTACACGCACCTGCTGCCTTTGGTCTTCTCGCTGTTTTCTTCTTTTTACGAGATCCAGTTGCAGGAACAGGTTAAGGGAGTATAAGAGGAAGGATGGTGTTTTGTGCAGGTACAGAAGGGTGTGTTTTTGTCTTGGTCACCCCTCACAGGATGCGGCGTTGGAGTTTAGTAATAAATAGAAAGTCAGTTGCATTACGTAGTATCGCTACACCACCACCTTGTATGAGATATCCCTCTAATTTCTCACAAGACATGTTTGTTATATCGTCAGGGCGTAAGGGTGAGGGTCTGGAGGTCATATGTTGATGTGTGAAGGACTGACCCTCGGAGACTAAAATTTTCTATAATCGCATGGGAATAATTAGATTACTCGTATAGACAAAAACTTAAATACCGGTACACAGTATATATGATACACACACACACACACACACACACACACACACACACACACACACACACACACACACACACACACACACACACACACACATCATCATCAGCATCATCATAATGATCACCATCAGGGGAAGGGGGGAAGGTTTATCACACATACGGGCTCCTTGCTCACACACACCATCTCACTCACTGTTTTTCCTCTACATAATTCCCAGCCTTTCTCTCTGTTTTTATTCATGTACTTTCCTCTCAATTTCTTTTCCGTCTCTTTTAACCTCCTAATACTTTTTCATTCCATTTCTGTTTTCTGTCGCCCTACTTCTCTAGGCTTCTCTCCCTATTATCACTATATTTCTGCCATCTCTTTTTCCCTTCCTTCCCTTTTCTTTTTTCTCTCCTGTTCTCCTCCTCCTCTTCTCCCACCTCTCCTCCTACTCCTCTCCCTTCTTTCCTCCTCTTTCCTGCCTCTCTACCCGCATCCAGCCCCAACTTCCTTATCATATTCCTGAGCCAACTCCCACATCCAGCTTATCCTTTTCCCTTGCCTCTGTCCCCGCCTCTCCTCCTCCTTCTCCTCCCTTCTCTTCTTTCTCCTCTCCTTCTCATTTCTCTCGTTCCTCCTCCTGCACACTCTTTCCTGCATTCCTTCTGCTTTCTTTCTTCTCCATCACACGGCCTTTAGACTTTTTTTCATTTTCGGCCTCTTCTCATACTTTTTTTCGTTCTTATTTGCATCACTTTCCTTGTCTTTGCTTCATTTTTGGTATAATTTCTTTCTCTTCCGTCCACTACCACCATCACCAACAAAATACAAGTATGCCAGTAACACCAACAAACCAGACAATTTAATAACCGGTCGTAAACCCTGCCTAAACACTCACTGTCCAGGATATATTACGTAATTTTAAGCCAGTGCAGGGCCGTAAAAGTGTCACGGATGAAAAGCTGGTCAGTATAAACAGTTTTGTTATGATTGTGGGAGTACTGATATATTTATATATGATTCCACAACCTGAAGGAAAGAATATGTCAGTGTGGAAGGGAGTAGCCAAGCCACAAGAGAGTGCCATTATTACCGTCTGCTGCATTATCTTTTGGAGAACAGGGAAAGAGGCAAGGTGGGGAAAGAATGAAGAGATTGAGAGGGAGAAGCTGAAGAAGAAGAAGGGAGGGAATGAAGAAAAAAAGGCGGGAGATAGGAAAAATTATGGGAGATGAAAAGAGTTGAAAAGTTATGTAAGTAATGGAAGGGTGAAAGACTGATGCGCAGTGAATGGAAGGTAATGGAATTATACCAGGAGTTATAGGGTAAGAACGAACGATAAAGAAAACAAGGTAAAGACAGGAAAAAATAATGAAGGGAATGAACTGGAGAATGAAGGGGAGTAAGCGAAATTAAACGGGAGAGTGAGGGGGAGGATGTGAGTTACGCCATAACACACATACTTTTTCCTCTAATTTCCCGTAACATATAGTTTTGCCAACGCTGTTTGCCCTTTCATAATTTGCCATGCATAATTTGTACATAATTTAGTTCTACAATACATGAAAAAGTTGCAATGATAGACATGAATCATCCATTTTCACCAGTTTTCAGAATGTTGTACATATTTAAAATATCAGTTTGTATACAGGCGTAATGCGATTGTATTGAATGGCTTCATTAGTGACCCGCTTACCTACGTCAATGTTTCTTGCATATATTGATCAGACTGGGTCCAGGCATAATTATGCAGAAAAACACTTAGATGAAGCAGCAGATATAGGCTTAAACCTTTCAAAGCGACTTTCCTATTGTGCTGAAATTGTACGAAATAGACTGTGATGGTTTAGAAGGTTAGATTGGAGTGTGAATGATAACACAAGCTATGTGATTCTAACCTGGATGTTACAGTGTTGTATTTTATACTGTCCTCTTAACTTCTCACCTTATATCACACTGCAACCCCCTACCTCACGTGTGTTGGTACCAGACAGCTTTGATGATGGTAAAA
Source organism: Coenobita brevimanus (assembly GCF_032717465.1). NCBI lineage: Eukaryota > Metazoa > Arthropoda > Malacostraca > Decapoda > Coenobitidae > Coenobita > Coenobita brevimanus. The sequence continues at coordinate 26,025,074 of NC_136970.1, read as the reverse complement.
TAAAACTGAGTGTCTTTCATTGGCACATTTTGACGATTAATAATAACCTGGCCTTGTCTGTGGTTCGTAGAAGGTGACGAAATAAAAGTTAGTGGAAGTAATGACATGCCAAGTGTCTAATTAGAAAAGAGGAGGATATTATCAGGGACTGCTGTGATATTAAGAATTAGTGATATGCCAAGTGTATAATTAATGAGGATGATTATATTAACGTCACAGACTGATGTGATGTATATAACTTGAATTTCCTAGACCCGTTAAGGATGGAAGTAACAAGAGGCACGGCGTCTTACTAACTTTAATTTCTTTGACCCGACCATAAGAGACAGTGCGTATTAACCTGAGCCTCATTGACCAGTGAAAGCTGGTGATAATGAGGTAGAGAGTATTAATAACCTGAGCTTGTCTGAGTGGTGAAAGTTGAAGATATTAAGAACCATATCCCATGTGACCAGCTGATGGTTTGTGCAGTACAAGGCAAGCTCGAGTCCCCACCCGCTACTTGATAACTTAAATTTTCTCTTGAATGAAAAACAGAATTTGAGAATATTAACAACTTAAGTTCGTGTGAATTGTTGAAGAGCCAGATGTTTGAAGAATTAACAGTTTTGCTTTGAATGAGAAGCAGAAGTTGACAATATTAACCCATTAGCTCCCCGAGTGCCTGTGCGAAGGATTTTGCTGGATGGGTACTAAGCGTACCGCCCTCCGCCTGTCGGCTCATAGTCGCGAAGCTCATAGGTCCCTACCCCGGAGTTCCCTCCTTTATTAACTTTTGAAAATGCCCAGTTCCGTCCTCATTTGAGGATGCTAGGTAGAAATGGGTTAAGAACTCAAGTTTGTGTGGGTTGTTGAAGAGCCAGAAGGTTGAAGAGGCAGTCCGTCAACACAACACATTCCCGGCCAAATGACTATCCTAGACCCAGGACGCTGATGAGTTCTTTCTCTTGAAACATAGACGACTGTGAAGTTGACGCTTGGCCAAGGCGTCTAAGTTGTTGATAACTTGTGTGTTTGTCACTCCCTCGCCTGGTATATTTATACCCATGTCGGGCTTTTAACGTTTAACCAAAGCGTCTTGGTTTTTGACTGCTGCCATCTTGTACGTGTGTGTGTCACTCATCCGCCTGGTATAGTCATACCCAAATCTGGTATTTCTGTATGTCGTATCGTTCATTTGTGTCGCACTGAGGTGTTCCCTCTTTCTGGAACCTCAAAACGTTCCAAGAAATCAAATAACGCTTACGATATAGCGCGTCAGAATAAAGTTATTCATT
>NC_136970.1:25986297-26018797 GCF_032717465.1 Coenobita brevimanus | reverse complement strand
CTGCTGACACACACACACACACACACACACACACACACTATTCCTAGAATCTAAGTGGTTAGAGTAGAATCACCTGTGTCTCCAGTATACAGATGTTCAGCGGTCTTGCTTGGTTTGTGTGCAGAGAGGAGTGACCAAGGTCGTAAAGTTGCCCTCAGATTGTCTCATTCTAGTATATAAAAAAGTAGAGATGACTGCAGGGCAGTTCAGTGACTGGGTGTAGTGGATATGGAATGGTAGCAAAAGTTAGCCTATATGCACAAAACAGTAATGCACATCGCTTGTTAACTCTTATTGTGATGATACTGGTTTCGTCTTCTAGATTTTCATTATAAGATAATGTCTATACAGTAGACTGGATGTGTGTAGTAGACAAACACTTGTATACAAAACTAGTCAGCTTGACAGCAATACAAAACAACCAGAAACAGGCGAATACAAGTATAGAGACTCACGGACGGATAGAGCGACCGGAGTCAGTGAGAAAGATTGTTATCTGATATATATATATATATATATATATATATATATATATATATATATATATATATATATATATATATATATATATATATATATATGAGAGAGAGACTAACTCAGCATCCCGCATGTGGCCGTCTTGCATAATGTCTAAGTCAGTCCATCAAGCGTGCCATTATACACAACATGAAGCATAGGCAGACTGGCACGAAGAAGAGGGCATTTGTATGCATGGAAGAGTTTACATGAAGATTTGCCCCAAACCTGGAGAGAGAGAGAGAGAGAGAGAGAGAGAGAGTAAGATGCTAAGTGCATATTAGAGTCAATTGAATGAGTAGTTGTCGACATGTGAGTTAATGTGAATGATAGAGTAAGTGACTGAGTGAGAGGGTGAGTGCATAAAAGCAGAGTAGCCTAATAAGACCATAGAGAAATGTGAATTCCAGTCTAGTGCAGGTGATAGGGAATGTAATCTGTGGGAGACAGATTACATTCCCTATCACCTGTGGTGGAGGTTATATCAGCAGGAGTGTGTTTGGGAGAGTATATAAGGCTCATATATTCACGAATACCGGATGACATATTACTAAAAATCTGAATGTCAGTTCGTGGCTGGTCATTGTCTTATACAAATAAGGATGGGTGGTTCTCTGTGTCTGCTTAGGATTTTAGTTTAATCTGTTGACTTCATTGCAGAGTGATGTGTTGCTGTCATTTTGTACAACAGTGGCTGACTCCACTGCACTATGTTTGGTACTCCATTCTGTGTTTCAACAACTCTTTGGCAATCATATGATTTCATGGAAATTTCAGTTGGTACAAAATATAAAGTGTGCACTTGCCCACACTTTTTATATTACCTTTAGCCAGTATCATGCCTTTATGTGTGTGTGTGTGTGTGTGTGTGTGTGTGTGTGTGTGTGTGTGTGTGTGTGTGTGTGTGTGTGTGTGTGTGTGTGTGTGTGTGTGTGTGTGTGTGTGTTTCACCTTAAAGGTTTGGTAATTCAGTTAACGCAAATGATATTCTGCCCTCTGATTTAATGGAGCTTTGTGAGGTTGATACTGTATATTTACTTCTTGTTCAGATAGATAGATAGATAGATAAATAGAGAGAGAGAGAGAGAGAGAGAGAGAGAGAGAGAGAGAGAGAGAGAGAGAGAGAGAGAGAGAGAGAGAGCGTCCTCTTCAACCTTATCATTGACTAACTTTGTGACAGTAGAATGACGTCAGGATGAACTAATGTAAAGCCCTACAACGCACCCTACCCTATCCAAACCTGCCTTTCCGCTCCCCTTCTCCTCTCACCCTCTTGCTTCCCTCCTTTCGCATCTATTCCCTCCCTTCCCAACACACACCTACCTGTTTGTTTTGTATCTCTCTGTACAGTATGTCTGTCTCTTTCAAATCTCTCTCTCTCTCTCTCTCTCTCTCTCTCTCTGTCAGTCTGTCTGTCTGTCAACACACACACACACACACACACACACACACACACACACACACACACACACACACACCTTCCCAAGCATCTCTGCCAGACGTGATATCTCACACTTTTTCTCAGATTCTCTTGAGTACCTTCATCTCCATTTTTCTCTCACACCTGCACACTTTTCCCAAAGTTCCATATTCGTAAAGCTTCCTTTTGCGTGGAGGTAAAGTGGAGCATTTTCTTTTAAGGTGAGTGTCTGCAGTCTTTTGTTGTGTCTTCCAGATCCACACCTTCTGTCACCCACCGTCCATTGTTTTCTGTGAGACGCTAAGAATACCTCACTGAAGAATGGTGCTATGGTGTTATCAAGGGTTCTATGACTTGCCGTTGAGGCTTCTAAAGGTCAGCAAAGACAGCTTTAGAAAATATGCATTTTCTGTTTCCTGCAACTACTGGGGCGTGATTAGTTCTTTCCAACAACACTATAGTCGCGGCTCGTGACTCTGAGGTTGTTATTATCGTGCTCTGGCAACCTACCTTTCAAAAGTGCGTCTTATTTCGTGTATAATATGAGACGCATGTGATTCGTGTATAATATGTTCGTGTATAATAATATTCGTGTATAATATATTCGTGCATAATAATATGATTCGTGTATAATATGACATGAAATCAGACACACTTTTGAATAGTAGGTTGCCAGGTACGATAATGACAGCCTCAGAGTCGTGCGCCGCAACTATAGTGTGATGAACAGTTCCTGCAACACCTGGGACTTGATTAACTGTTCCTGCAACAACTGGGACTTGAGTAACTGTTCCTGCAACAACTGAGGCTTGATTAACTGTTCCTGCAATGACAACTGTTCCTGCAACAACTGAGGCTTGATTAACTGTTCCTGCAACAACTGAGACTTGATTAACTGTTCCTGCAACAACTGAGGCTTGATTAACTGTTCCTGCAACAACTGAGACTTGATTAACTGTTCCTGCAACAACTGAGACTTGATTAACTGTTCCTGCAACAACTGAGACTTGATTAACTGTTCAAGCAACATCCGGGCTTGATTAACTGGTCTTCCAACAACCGGGATTTGATTAACTGTTCCTGCAACAACTGGGACTTGATTAACTGTTCTTGCAACAACTGAGGCTTGATTAACTGTTTCTGCAACAACTGAGACATGATTAACTGTTCCTGCAATGACTAACTGTTCCTGCAACAACTGAGACATGATTAACTGTTCCTGCAATGACTAACTGTTCCTGCAACAACTTGGACTTGATTAACTGTTCCTACAACAACAGGGGCTTGATTAACTGTTCTTGCAACAACAGGGGCTTGATTAACTGTTCCTACAACAACAGGGGCTTGATTAACTGTTCCTGCAACAACTGAGCCTTGATTAACTGTTCCTGCAACAACTGAGCCTTGATTAACTGTTCCTGCAACTACTTGGACTTGATTAACTGTTCCCGCAACAAATGGGGCTTGATTAACTGTTCCTGCAACAACTGAGACTTGATTAACTGTTCCTGCAACAACTGGGGCTTGATTAACTGTTCCTGCAACAACTGGGGCTTGATTAACTGTTCCTGCAACAACTGCGACTTGAGTAACTGTTCCTGCAACAACTGGGACTTGATTAACTGTTCCTGCAACAACTGAGCCTTGATTAACTGCTCCTGCAACAACTGGGGCTTGAACTCGGAATTATGAGATCAGCAGTGGTTCTCTAATTCCCGAGGTCAGTAATTAATTTCATTAAAGCCATGAGAGGTTGAACATAGTTCAGACATGAAAGGATTACTATCCGTCCTTCAGAAGAGCTGCGTTTGGTGTGTGCCTCATGCCCTGCCTGTGCAATAATGCGTCCTGCAGTGACATGACATTTGGTGTAACGACACCACTAGCGACCTAATCGAGGTCCCCATCATTGTCGTCCATCATCTGACCTCTGCAGTGTTAGCAAGCAATAGGGACATTCAGAGTCATGCTCAAGAAGTAAGGGAGAATGTGTTGAACATCCTTCATACACTCCTGTAAATGAAAGGAATTAATGCTGCACTTCCACAACACTTAACACACTACCTGTACATTGGGTCTAACGGCCATAGTCTTAAACTGTGGGCAGGCGTTCACCTTGCCCTATCCACATCTTTTGGTAGTCTTAACGCACAAAAGGGAGAGCGTTCCCTGGTGAACGGGAGAGGATTACCACAGCGTAGTACTGGAATCTGGGGGGAGTCTCATTATCATAGCACCCCTTCGCATGCCCCTTCATCATATTATAGCAGCCTTATGCAAAGAAAACTACGTAGAATTTGAAGGCCCTATGGTGTGTGTGATGGGAATTTTAATTTAATGATAATAATATCATGTAAAATAAAAGTAAGCGTTTAATTTTTTTATCGTTTTAAAAGACTTCACCTCTTCTCTGGAGATTGTTAATTTATTACGAGACGAAAACAAAGATGAGATACTGTATCCACTTCCTTTTTATTTCTCAATATTTCTACCAAGCTGTTTATCACATATGATGCATGATACTTTGATAATTAGTTTGATTAGTATGTGAAATAATTCCTACAGTAAAGAATGGCCGAGTACTACCTAAACAGACGACTGGTGCACAGCCAGTTAGTTTCAATTACGAAGTCTCATGTTTGCTTTCGTTGAGCTTTTGCAAGTTTGCACTATTTTGTTTTGGCTTGGCAATATATATATATTTTTTGTGTATTTTGGTGTGATTTGAACGGATGTGGCTTTTATTTTCCTTGTTCGTGATTGGTTTTCAAATTAACCCCCCCCCCTCTTGTCTTGGGGAGTGGGATTTCAGAGTTCTGGGTGGGAATAATGATAAAAACAAGCATTTGGGGCAGAAATATAGTCAAACTCGGTATGACCAACCATGGCATATTCGTAGGGTTATTACTGACCACATGAACCTCTTTGAAGCTATGTCTGATACCGAAGTTTTCCTACGGTACAGGTTCTCCAACGCCAGTAAGCTTTCTCTTATACAGAGTATTTAAGAACAACTCTTATCCCCCTTTGCTGATCTTTTCAGTGTTACAGTAACATGGAGTGTAGACCAGCATACTCTCCCAAACACTTCCTCTATCTCATGCATTACACCACATGCACTTTACGTTCACACAATGTATCCCACTACATTACAGGGGTTGGCACCAGCAAGGGCATGCGGCCAGAAAACTTTGCCACCGCTACCTAGTGGCGGACTTTTTTGGGGGGGGAAGCATGACGGGGGTTCCGCCAGCATAGATCATGGGTCAGGAGCGAGATGGGGCTCGAACCTGTGCTAAAGGGTACAGGGCATTGCGGTTCCCAGGCTGCCGCTTCCGCTCAATAGAGAGGGGCCCAAACCTGAGAGTAGTGCCCCCCGGAGGCTGCCCTATCAGTGGGTGTATAATGGCGGGACAGTTGCAGTGACAAGGCGCACTTGGAGGGTGTCCCTGCAGCCGTTCTGGCAGGGTGCCCCGAGGCCACTAGCACAGCCACTGGTAAGCTGGTGGGCTAGGGGTCCCAGATCCATTGTCTGGAACTGGGACTGTGCTGTGAGTGGGGCCTGTGGTGTGACTAAATACAAGAATAAGCTTCAAAGCAAGCCTGAGGACATTAAATCGCCCAGGGGGATGAGAGTGTGTTCATGGAATGTGGAAAGTTTGAGGGGAAGAGCAGGGGAAGTCGTTGAGGCATTCAGTAGGAGATGGGTGGATGTGGCACGTCTGCAGGAAGTTCGGTACAGGGGTGGATCAGCCAGAAATATTGTTGGGAAGGACTGTTACTATAAGTTGTTTTGGCAGGGGGGAACAGACGGATATGGGGGTGTGGGGGTATTGGTTGTGGAGAAATGAGTGGAATATGTTATGAATGTTATGAGAGTAAGCGATAGGATATTGGTAGTGAAAATTTTGTTCAGTGGAATGATAACTGCAATTATATTGGCATATGCTCCACAGGCAGTCGTGGATAAGGTAGAGAAGGATAGATTTTGGGATGACTTGCTACGTCTAGTAGGTGGTACGAAGGATGATGAGATAGTGGTTTTGGGAGGGGACTTAAATAGTCATGTAGGTGAATCAGCTCAAGGTTAAGAAGGACTACATGGGAGATGTGCGTATGGTATAAGAAATGCAGAAGGGGAAAGGATACTCGAGTTTGAGGAGGCAACGAACATGACTGTGTGCAATACACATTTTAGGAGAAGAGAGAGCAGGTTAATTACATACGAGTCTGAGGGAAATAGCAATCAGATGGATTATTTTCTGGTCAGGAGGGCTGATAGGAGGTTAGTGAGGGATGTCAAAGTTATAGAAAGCGAGGAGTGTGTGCAGCAGCACAAAATATTGATTTGTGATACGATGCTTAAAGAACGAGTGATGAAAAAGGGGACTTACTTACCTAGGAGGAAAATATGGAAGTTGAAAAACAAGCAGTAAGGGATGCCTTCTATAGCGAGATGAGGAGAGTGGTGGCTGAACAGGGAGCCGTAGACAGAGACTTTATTGAACAGTACAGAGCCCTCAAGAAGAATGTCTTGAGAGTTAGCGATGAAATATGCAGTTGAACAAGAGGCCCACCAAGACATAAAGTAACTTGGTGGTGGGATGAGGGTGTAGAAGCTGCAGTTAAGGAAAAAAGAAGGCTTTTCCGGGTGCCGAAGAAGGATGGGAACAAGGAGGAATACTTGGCTGCCAAGTGTAGGACTAGAAGAGTGGTATACAGGGCGAAGTCTGAGTCACAGAGACTTTTACTTGATAACCTAAATCGTGGGAAAAGGAAAATATGATATTTAAGGTGGCAAATCAGATGAAGAGGGATAATCAGGATATTATAGGTGAGCAGTGTGTGAAGAAGGATGGAGGAAGGGTAGTGAATAGCTGGGATATTAAAGATGCATGGAGAGAGCATTATAGCCAGTTGTTGAATGAGGAGTTTGACTCGGACAGGGAAGGTTTGGTGCCAGCACATCCAGTGGTTGGCCCTAGGCTTTTGATTGATGCTACTACTGTGAGTGAGGCAATAGGCAGGATGCAGGTGGGGAAGGTAGCAAGTGTGTCTGGGTTGACTACCGAAATGTTGAAGGCCTCAGGAGATATAGGGATGAGGTTAGTCACTGACCTGGTAAATATGATTATATATGAGTGTGTTGTCCCAGATTATTGGTTGAAGAGTGTAACTGTAAATGTGTACAAAGGGAAGGGTGATGCCCTAGAAAGAGGAAATTATAGAGGTATAAAGCTTTTAGATCAGATAATGATGGTAATGGAGAGAGTTCTAGAAGGTATGATTAGAGAAAGAGTGAATATTGATGAGATGCAGTTTGGGTTTATGCCAGGAAGGGGGAACAGTGATGCCATAATGATTGTTCGACAGCTTCAGAGAAAATAAATTGGGAAGAAAAGGGATCTGTATTTTGTTTTTGTTGATTTGGAGAAGGCCTTTGACAGTCTCTAGAGAGATGGTGAAGTGGGCAATGAGAAAGCTTGGGTTGAAGGAGTGGCTGGTTAGGGTGGTCATGGCCATGTAAGTGGGTGCTTGCATCCAGGTAAAAGTGAATGGAGAATTGAGTGATGAGTTTTCTGTGAATGTTGGTGTGCATCAGGGGTCAGTTTTGAGTTCCTTGTTGTTTATCATGGTACTTGAAGCCCTCTCACGCAACTTCAGAAACGGACTCCCGTGAGAGATGTTGTATGCTGATGATTTGGTGTTGATTGCAGAGAATGAAAATGAGGCAGAGGAAAGACTTGGAAGTGGAGAGAGGGTATGGGGCACAAGGGCTTAAGGGTAAATGCAGAAAAAATAAAAGTGATAATATCTAGGGTTGGTGGCAGTACAATCAAAGAAAAGGGAGAGTGGCCATGAGCAGTTTGTCACAAGGGTGTGCGAAGTAATTCCATTTTGTGCAATGTTTGTGACAAATGAGTGCACAAGTGACGCAGTGGTATTAAAGGTAGACTGTGAGATAATGCTGCTTTTACCTGTGCAGCATGTCAGGGAGAGCAGTGGAGATTGTCAGGCATGAAAGGATTGAACTTTCTGGTAAGTCTCTTGAGTGTGTGAAAGAGTCTTGTTATTTGGGACACATGCTAAGTGCTGGAGGTGGGGTAGGAGCTAGCTCTGTGGCTAGGCTGAGAAGTTGTTGGAGTAAGTTCAGGGAGCTGTTGCCTTTCCTGACATTAAGAGGACTCTCCCTATGTGCTAAGGGGTCTGTATGTAGCATGAAGTGTGTGTTAGAAATGTGATGCTGTATGGTAGTGACACCTGGGCAGTAAAGGAAGGGGATTTTCGCAGGCTCAAACGTATAGAAATGACAACGATTAGGTGGATGTGCAATGTGTCCCTGCATGCAAAGCCTGGAGGGAGGGGGGTAGCTGGGTTTACAGTGGAAGAGTTGATCTAGAGTGTATTAGTGTTGTGATGAGGAGAGGTAGATTGAGATGGTTTGGGCATGTGGAGACAATGAGGAATGATAATTGGGTGCAGAAGGTGAGAAGTGTTAATGTTAGGGGTGGGGTTGTGAGGGGTAGACAGAGAAAGACGTGGGACCAGGTCATTAAGTGTGACCTCAGGGTCACAGGGAGACTGCCATAGACCGTGCAGCATGGAGAGCCTCCATTAGGTGACCAAGGCCGATGCATGCAAGCATGTTGCAGCCTTTAAAAACGAAATAGATTGTTTTGTGTATGAATCTTAGAAACTGTCATATCTATTGTTTTTATTTTCAGATTTTGAATTTTAGAATTAGCAGTGTTACCAACTGTTTGCCGTGCCTACCCACACGAAGGGGTGCGCTCTCCCGCTTTCAAGATTACCACTTACACTGAAAGTGTGAGCTTCCACCTCGTGTGGGGTACGGGACTGGTAACCCCTGCCCTCAATTTCAAGACTACAGGCGTAAGCTTCCTCCTCTCTCAGCTCAGCTTCAGCCTCTTTTCGGTCTCACTGCAGCTTTCCTCAGTGCCCTTTGAACCAGCTTATTCCTTCTAAATCAAATTATACATCTATTTTGTTCTGCCACTTCTCAACTTCACTTCAACTTCATTGACCCTTTACAAAATTTCGATCTCACCATCAATTTTCAGTCCTTTCACCTCAGTTTTGTCATCTCTACATCACGCCTTCATCACATCACACATTGTCATCCTCATCTCGTCACATTCTGCTATGTTGCCCGCTCAATACGCCATAAAAATAACCCAATTAATGCCAGTCAAATGACGCCGTGTATGGATATCGTTTTCCTAGCGTATTCGTAGTTGAAATAGCGGGCATCAGTCGGTCCAGGTCTAATTGTCAATGTTGTTATCTGTATGTTATAAGTCTGTCTATCTGTCGTGCTCCCCTACTTGACTTTTCTCTTTAGGTTAGGAGAGTTAGGTTACGTTAGGTTAGGTAGCGCTGGACAGGTGCAAATAGGGAGTCAAACATAACAACACATTAACTCTTCATAAGTCCATTTAAGACCGGCGCTACGTGGGAACGTTCCTTTCCTGAATTAAGAGGAAGGGATTCTAAGGCTACTCAAAATTACCTCTTCTTTCTCTCTTTTATCTATAAACTAAATACAATTAATAAACCAAGTCAGAAATAACAAACTCGTTACTTTCACTCAGCGAACTTAAAGTCACGTGACTGCTGTATGATCTTACTCTATACAGTAAAACTGTTAAATCATACTGCCTTACAATAGTACTCAACTCTAAAACTAAAATTCATAAAACAAGCAATTATTCATAAGTGTTATAAACGTAACCATGTATAACACCTTTTCACAATGTTCTGATTTCTTATACAAACGTTAATCTTTATTCACTACTTTAATATAACTCACAACTTAGTTAAACTGTTACTACTCTATTATCAAAGGTTTGACACACAATACATGTTAACACTTGAATAATACCAAGAACATCACTCTAGTACAACATCATATCAGTAAAACATCACTGTTACTATAACATCAATTACTATAATACCATTTCATTACAATATCACTTTATCAAAGTGTCACTTCAATATAACATTACAGAATTAACACTATATTTTATCCAATATACCAATAACTATGTTACTACTCTTAATTATTAGCGCTACACTTTAACACAATTATCTGCCCTAGCTCAATATTTTTCCTTAATAAAGACACATTGCCCTTAGGTAATCTTTCACCTCATCATTGAGCAAATAAATTACTTTAGCAATCATACTCTTTATCTGGCCCGTCATGTTATACGTTACCAAGGCTCTACTGTACAGTATACTCTCAGTATATTTCACTTTTCTACTCCGCTTTCTTTCACACTCTTAGCTCCACTTTTTTTCTGTATTCTCTAACAAAGATGTTTATTCACAGTTACCGTAGAGTACCAAGACATCATTCGTCTCATCGTCGTGGTAGGGTGCTCAGTCGGGCCTCTGCTATCACAGGATCTTCCCCCAGCTGTCTTAGACGCTCGTCCTCTCAGACTCGACTGACTTCCAACCTTCCGTCCCTCCCTCAGGAAAAGTACAGAGGGCGGAAATGGGCGTGCACTCTTCATATCCTTCGTTCACCTCTCTCAGCGTCCTCAGTCGGGTCTAGTCCACAACATTTTGAAACAATGTCCATTGTATAATACTAAGTCACACTAGACATGGTTACCCTTTGGTTCTGCGTCACTATTCTCTTATCGCGGTCCCACATATAAAACACATAGACCCTATTAAGCCGTATCTGGCTCTCCCTCTTGACGCACACAAATTCCATTGAGTGTAAACAGTACAGGGCCATGAGGGTAGCTGTGTGCCTCGGCATTCCCTCTTGTCGTTATTCACTGTTCACTCACTCTTCACTTTTCATTTTTCATTAGTCACTATTCCACGGTTTTGTCTAGTTTTTCAAGATGTCGCAGATATCTGTACTTGTCTCGAAGTGTTCTCCGATATCCACTATCTCTTGTTGAAGCTGGGACAACATGATAATCTTCATGGGTTGGTTGTTGTGGTTGGCGTGGTTGTGGTATGGGTGGTTGTGGCCAGACGGTGGGTGAGTCAGCCGCCTGTGTTATGTTCCCACCGAATGCCGGGTGTAAGTCGTCATCACCATCATCAACACCGTCTTTGTCCTCCTGATAGTTATTGCTGCAGCTTGCCTCGCGGCATATCTGTTCGGTGTGTGTGTGTGTGTGTGTGTGTGTGTGTGTGTGTGTGTGTGTGTGTGTGTGTGTGTGTGTGTGTGTGTGTGTGTGTGTGTGTGTGTGTGTGTGTGTGTGTGTGTGTGTGTACCTTACAGCGTCATGGTGTTGTCATTATCTCAGGTACATGGTTCAAGGAACGATTAAATGATGCATTGTATGTGTTCCTGTGAACCATAAAATAATGTGGTGTTGGTATTGTATTGAAACTGTGCTTATAGCTGCGAATGACACGGGCAGGTTTGCTGTTTTAAGCCCTGCAGCAGCTTTGATGGAGACTCGGCACTAGATACGAACGAAAAGACTGAAGACAGTTAAGTTTTGACTCCAGAACACTAAGCAATAATTAATGAATTATCAGTAATAATGAAACTGTCTAAACAAAAATGTATTTTGTGGCTAGCATTTCACCGTAGATGAAGGTTACATAAAGACTGAAAAATCTCTTTCCAGATCAAATGAAACATTCCACTTTTGGTGTTACGAATAACCCCACAATACCTACATTAGACCTGTGATGTACCGAAATATCCTGTGAGAGTCTCAGTTTACACCGTGAACGGCTGTTCTACCAAGTGTTACCTAATTCACGGTTGACTGAGCAGCAGCACAAGCCCTCAGCACACCAACAATACCATGAATGGTAACTCGACGATTCTCATCCACACAAAATTGTTTTACTCTACGTAAACACCCATTTCCAGCGCGTAAATGCTTGGGGAATAAACGAGTCTTTTCATAGCATTAGTACTGACAGTCACAGAAATGTTGGTACTCCAAGCGTGATGAGGACAATACCAGCTCAGTAGAGGTATAGTAAAGGACTGTTGTTCACAAACATGGGAAATCACACCCTGTAGGTGTTGTATGGAACATCCATACTATATGAAGTTTGCCACAGTAGAAATTCTGTTAAGGCAAACCTGATGTAATGCAGTTTATGCGGTGGCTATGTGAGTGTGTCTGTTGTGGGGAAGGGGGCTCAGTCTCGCCCTGTATCTTCAATGGTCTTCTGCCGTCAAGAGCAAGACAAGTCTCTCTCTCTCTCTCTCTCTCTCTCTAACACACACACACACACACACACACACACACACACACACACACACACACAACGAAATGTAGTGGGGTAGGTTCGTTCCATAACTTTTCTCAAACGTGCTTTGATCAAGGAAACAGTACTGTAATAATTTATGTTAATTCTGTCTGCATTTTTTGTGTCTGTGTGCGTTTGCATTTTTAAGGATACAAGTGGCTGCCGGAAATTGTTGAATATCCGGCTGGTTGGTGGAATGTGAGAAAGCGAGGCTTTGTGTGCGGGTGCGTGGAGAGAGAGAGAGAGAGAGAGAGAGAGAGAGAGAGAGAGAGATGGGGGGTACTTTTCATTATGAAAAAAAAAAAAAACATAATAAAAGCAGATAATTCAGAAACTCCATCTGTATCACGCTAAGTAGAATCAGTTATGAGATGATAAGGTGGTATTAGAGATAAAACCGTTTACTCTCTCTGGATGTAAATCTTGACGTATGACTCCAGCAGACACGGTTACATTTCTACCAGACCTACAGTCAAGGGTTTCCTACATCATTCCCCCCCCCCTATCTCTCTCTCTCTCTCTCTCTCTCTCTCTCTCTGAAACGTTAAGAAAATAGACAAAAAATCGTGTGATTGGTTTGTAAAGTGTAACTGAAGAAATTCGAAGATTTCAGAGATGCGGATATGCGCGCGAGCGCGCGCGTGTGCGTGTGTGTGTGTGTGTGTGTGTGTGTGTGTGTGTGTGTGTGTGTGTGTGTGTGTGTGTGTGTGTGTGTGTGTGTGTGCCACATCGCACTAGGCAAAAGATCCATTTAATGCATCACTACTATTATTTCATTGTCGTACCTACACCATCGTAATAACAGAGAGTTAGTATTGATGATGATTTCCTTTAGCGGGACGAAAAGGATGATCCCCAGTCAGCGTTATACCTAAACACTATTATTTACATTAAGGACAATACAGTCAGTTACATCCACACTGTGAACAACATGAGGGGCAGCACCAACAGTCGCTGGCAAACACCAACACCTCCTGCATCACCTCATTCATTTTTTCAGTTAAGTGAAACCGATACATTGGAAAATGCACAACACCGGTTAGGTTATCAGAGGGTCATATTGTTAAAGCAGTTCATCATCATCATGACCCTTTGTCCCTTCTAACTATGAGATTGAAGTCTTTAAGGTGAGATGAGGCATTTATTATTATTTTTTGTACAGATATCGTTATGATTATAGTCTACTTATTATTACTACAAAAAATGCAGCAGCTACTACAATACTTCTGTGATTAATACAAGTACCCGCACTACAACAAAAACCACAAGCATTGATATTTTCGAGCTTCCACACACAGTGAGTTTGAAACTGTCATTGTTATCATGGCAAACTGTGTGTGTGTGTGTGTGTGTGTGTGTGTGTGTGTGTGTGTGTGTGTGTGTGTCCGGTGCTCAGTCCGTCAACTGTCATGCACATTCACCAGCCATATACGGTTGGCGTATGGCAGGTTCACTCAGGGGTTGTATTTGTCCAGCATCTAAGTTTGTAAAATAAAAAATAATAATAACTTACTCTCTCTCTCTCTCTCTCTCTCTCTCTCTCTCTCTCTCTCCTTCCTTGCTTCCTTCATTTCTTTCTTCCTTCCTTCCTTCTGTGTGTTTCCTGCTTCACCTCTCATCTTTTTCGCTGCACAAGGAAATTAAACTAGTCAGACGATAATCAATAAACTCTCATAAAGTACCTTAATGGCTTCTCCAGGTCATCATTAATACCAGCATTTTTATTCACTCTAAACCCAAAATTCATTACTAGCAGACTGTAACCGTGTGCCATCAGTTGCAGTATGTATAAGCTTCTGTGCCTGCATTCAGTATCTCACTATTATTAGCATCCATAACCTGTGCCTTCCTGTGACACCCTTCTTGACTCTTCTCCCATAACCTTAAAAAAAAAAAAAAAAAAAAAAAATCACCCCTTCACATCAGTTCATTACCCACTCCGTATCTTTCCACCTCAGTCTTGGCTTCATTTCCTTATCATACTAATTTCAATGAACCAGTATATTAGCAACACCTGGTGAGTTTCAAGTTATAGCCTTAAACAGAAAACATACTTTGGAAAAACTGAGGTGAAGAATTTTTGTTTTATTCAAAAGCCATCGTCGTTTGTTCATTTTTAGCCATTTGCATAGCTGCCAGCAGGCCAGTAATAAGAAAGAGAAGTCGAAACTTAGCATATCGTTAATTTTTCCCAAGCATTTTTTTTTTCCTTTCCTTCTTGACCTCAGGCCATTGACTACTAAAGTCTCCCCCAAAGTCTGCTAATTAAAGAAGTTACAGCGACATTTTTCATGAAAACTGGCGATAAAAACGGCCTGGGCCCCGGAAGTGATCGGAGTCACGGGAAAATTGGACACTGAATATCACTAATGACCAGCGAACGAGTGCTGAGAGGCAAAAGTTTGTGTGACGAGGAGTGGGCAGGTTGGGGTATGCAGGTAAAATGCTGTCGTGTCCTCCCTTTTTGAAACTTGCTTCTCGTTTTCTTTACCCTCTTACTTTAATTTTCCTTTCCTGCCCATCCCTTACTTTTCCTATTCCTCCCATTTACCTACCAGCTTGGGATCAATCACTGAGTGGTGGGTCCAGCGCTGTCCTATTCTGCTCTACGTACCTTTTACCTCACCCTGTTGGCCTACAGATCATTTTGTGTTGCCGAGACAAAAATGTATTCGTCACTCCCGCCCTCCATTCCAAGGCTTCCTCCCACATGTACAGCACGTCCTCCACTTTCACCCTCCATTTCGTTCTTGATCGTTCTCTCTTTTTGTATTCCCATCCCTGTTCTTCCACTGATGTTACTGTCTTACACTACTATATTATTACACACACACACACACACACACACACACACACACACACACACACACACACACACACACACACACTAATGATAAAACCCATGTATAATTGTAAACTATTGTGTGGAGTTTACCTGCACATCCGTGTACCTTGCCAAAGTTTACTACGTCAGGCTTTTCTTTCCATACCAACCTTGTCTCACTTCACCCTTCCTTCTCTACTCACCATGACCCTCATATCTCCTTCTCTCTCTCTCCCCTCACCTCTCCCTGTCATGAATCTCATAGCCTTTTGATTTTCGTACCCTCTCCCTCCCAGGTCTACAGCTTTCACCCTACCCATACGTTCAGTTCCTTCCCTTCCCTTCTTTTCCCTTCCTTCCCTTCACGTCTCGTAGTGTGGTTGTTTTCCTGGTGATGTGGCTGTGATGCTGTGACTCTAGTGGTGTGACTGTGATGCTGTGACTGGTGGTGTGGCTGTGATGCTGTGACTCTGGTGGTGTGACTGTGATGCTGTGACTCTGGTGGTGTGACTGTGATGCTGTGACTCTGGTGGTGTGGCTGTGATGCTGTGACTCTGGTGGTGTGACTGTTATGCTGTGACTCTGGTGATGTGGCTGTGATGCTGTGACTCTGGTGTTCTTGTGATGCTGTGACTCTGGTGATGTGGCTGTGATGCTGTGACTCTAGTGGTGTGACTGTGATGCTGTGACTCTGGTGGTGTGACTGTTATGCTGTGACTCTGGTGATGTGGCTGTGATGCTGTGACTCTGGTGTTCTTGTGATGCTGTGACTCTGGTGATGTGGCTGTGATGCTGTGACTCTGGTGGTGTGACTGTTATGCTGTGACTCTGGTGATGTGGCAGTGATGTTGTGACTCTGGTGGTGTGACTGTTATGCTGTGACTCTGGTGGTGTGGCTGTGATGCTGTGACTCTGGCGGTGTGACTGTTATGCTGTGACTCTGGTGATGTGGCTGTGATGCTGTGACTCTGGTGTTCTTGTGATGCTGTGACTCTGGTGGTGTGGCTGTGATGCTGTGACTCTGGTGGTGTGACTGTGATGCTGTGACTCTGGTGGTGTGACTGTGATGCTGTGACTCTGGTGGTGTGACTCTGGTGCTGTGACTCTGGTGATGTGGCTGTGATGCTGTGACTCTGGTGGTGTGGCTGTGATGCTATGACTCTAGTGGTGTGGCTATGATGCTGTGACTCTGGTGGTGTGACTGTGATGCTGTGACTCTGGTGGTGTGGCTGTGATGCTGTGACTCTGGTGGTGTGGCTGTGATGCTGTGACTCTGGTGGTGTGGCTGTGATGCTGTGATTCTGGTGTTCTTGTGATGCTGTGACTCTGGTGGTGTGGCTGTGATGCTGTGATTCTGGTGTTCTTGTGATGCTGTGACTCTGGTGGTGTGACTGTGATGCTGTGACTCTGGTGGTGTGGCTGTGATGCTGTGACTCTGGTGGTGTGGCTGTGATGCTGTGACTCTGGTGGTGTGGCTGTGATGCTGTGACTCTGGTGGTGTGGCTGTGATGCTGTGACTCTGGTGGTGTGGCTGTGATGCTGTGACTCTGGTGGTGTGGCTGTGATGCTGTGATTCTGGTGTTCTTGTGATGCTGTGACTCTGGTGTTCTTGTGATGCTGTGACTCTGGTGATGTGGCTGTGATGCTGTGATTCTGGTGGTGTGGCTGTGATGCTGTGATTCTGGACGTGTTCAAAGTTATCGGTGAGCTTATCTTTGTCCAGTTTCTAAACAGCAGTAAAATGGCGATTACTTAAGAATATATTAATGCTTAATGGGGCCGTCTCATTTTAACTTGTTCCACCTATTCTCTTTGTGAATTAGGGTCAAAGCTGATTTGCATATACATCTATCTGTCCTGTCTGCCTCGGTTGGTCTGTGTCAGCCTTTCTGTTTATATCTATCCGTCTCTTCGCATCTGTTAGTCTGTCTATCGATATCTTGTACAGCACCGTTTTGTGTCCTCATCACAATTACGTGGTTCACTGGAAATACCCAGTGATGCTTTGCATGTAATGTACATGTGAAATGGTCTAATCTCTCTCTCTCTCTCTCTCTCTCTCTCTCTCTCTGTATATATATATATATATATATATATATATCAGCTATACACACACATGATACACTAGTATACACACTCTTTAGCGATTACATTTACATAGAGATTTACACATGCTCGAATCCACACCTATAGGCAGTCACGTTTTCTTATTTGTGTGTTCTGACACACACACACACACACACACACACACACACACACACACACACACACACACACACACACACACACACACCATTATTATCATGCTCGTAATACTCAACAAACGGCTTTATAATGAGTAAACAACAATAGTTTGGTTGTTTTTTTTATTGTATATTCTTAGAAGTTTGAGCTCAAAATTAGGAGACGCCAGATGCTGAGAGAGAGAGAGAGAGAGAGAGAGAGAGAGAGAGAGAGAGAGAGAGAGAGAGAGAGAGAGAGAGAGAGAGAGAGAGAGAGAGAGAGAAATTAATGAAGTCAAAGGAAAAAACCTACACTGATATTATACACAAAATATTCCTTTCAACACTAACAACTCTCTAAAAGCAAAATATATCTGAAAGCGTGGATGAAAAGTCCTAAATATCAAAACTGTGTAAATACAAAAAAAGATTTGGAATGATGGATTGACAGAACAAAATACATAACTGGTAAAAGGTGAATCTTTGTGCGTGGTGGATAGATAGCCATGCTGGGTGATATTGGCAGTTTTGTTAGTGGTCATTCAATAGGTATTGATTATTTATGTGGGGTTGTCATGGCGATTGTATGCTCTATCATGACCTTCACCAATACTTACTATCCTCCATCCCAGTCATATGTAATAAATACTTACATAATAAAAGGAAGCACACCATTAGTAATAACTCTGTGAGTTTATGTACCTGTGTGGCATCATTTCATTCATTTCCATGTTTTTTTTTTTATGCAAAGAAGAAGGAACCAAAGGCTAAGAGCCCGCAAACCGTTTCTTCCAAGGAAAAGACAAAATAATACAAAAGAGAGCCAAGTTTTAGATCATAGGAAGTGGGAAATACAGACAGAGGGAGACAGTTCCAGAGTTGACCTGTTGCATAAAGGAATGACTGGAAGTAACGGTTATATAACTCTTGCACTAGAGAGCTGGAAAGAAAAGGGATGAGAGTTTGTTGTTAGACGGGTACTACTCGCCCGACGTAGAGGTGGAGGGATGCAAGCAGACAGTTCAGAGGAGCAGTGACCGATAGAAAAGAAATAAAGATGCAACAGTGCTGCGAAAGGACAGTGTTTGAAGGGAGCCAGTAAGAGGAGGAGAGTTAATGAGACGAATAGCCTTTGACTCCATCCAATTGAGAAGCTGTATGTGGGGAGCCTCTCCGCATATAAGAGTTGTACTCTACACAGAGGTGAATAAAATCCGTGTATAAGGTCAACACCTGTGAAGGGGTAAAGAAGGTACGGAATATATTTGCACATACTCTTTCCCACTCGTTCTGTTTGGTCATTGTCATGGTGTGTAATATGCAGAGATCATCACGGCGTGTGTGTGTGTGTGTGTGTGTGTGTGTGTGTGTGTGTAGTAGTAGTAGTTGCAGTAGTAGAAGTCGTTGTAGTAGTAGTAGGATGGGACCTTTCTGTATGAATGTGTTAGGGAATCACAGCCCACCAGAAGCGGCACTTGACCACTTCCAACATGGCGGGCGACAGATTGGTGACATGGAAATTGATGGGGCGGTCACTGACAATATGCACGATCACAGGGACATGCGTGGTGGTCAAAGACCCCGTGGTGAAGCGAGGGATAGGGATAGACGCCAAGATGCGAGAGATATGGAAGCGCTGGGTGGGTTAAATCACCATGGGGAAGTGAATAGTAGTGAAGCTGGGGGTGAGGAGCATCATGAGGTTTATAATAGAAATGAAACTCAGGATGAAGACCACCATAGAGGAGTGCATGAAAGAGGGAATCATCTAGGTATTATATGTCCTCAGAACGGTAGTGACACAAACAACGAGGAAGCAGAACAGCCTCACAGGTCTGTGCGAGAAGGTCGTCCCACATACTGGATGGGCAAATCCCGAGAAAATACAGTAACCTGGATGAACACCACATATAATGAAATAGTTGGATGGTCCTCAAGTAACCTTTTTGAACCTCCCAAATGCAATGCTACAACTGACATGATCAAGGAAATCACTCGCCTGATAGCCAACTACAACAATAACTCACCCATTGCCTCATTCTCTCTTAAGGTCCTTGCACTTATACCACATCTCTTCCTCAACAAGACCCGCCCGAGAGCTAGCTTTGCAGAAAATATTAAGGCCATCCAAAGGCTGGTTGAAACATGGAAAAGAGGTGAAATCAACAACCTACTTGAGGAAGCAAGGGCCTTGCAAATGAGAATAAACAACCGAGGCAGAAGAAATCAGAATACCAACGATGTGGCAAGGATTTTTGGCACCAAGATGAGACAGGGGAAGGTCTCGATGGCAACAAGATCCCTGTCAGCTGAATCACCAAACGGAGTACTTGACCTGACAGATGAAACAATGCAACAACTAAAAGAAAAACATCCGACTGCACGACAAGGAAGTGCCCAGTCAAAGCTTGACGGCAACTACACTCCTCCCAATCCCATCATATATGACAGGATAACTGGAGATATGGTGTGGTGGAAGGCAATGCACACACAGGGAGGGGCAGGACCGTCAGGCCTGGATGCAAAATCGTGGCGAGTAATCCTCATTAACATCAAGTTTGGGGAGGCAGCAACAGACCTATGTAACACCATTGCCTCACTGGCGAGGAAGCTGGCTTCAAGTCAGTGCAGTAACATCGAAGCACCGACGGCTTGCAGACTAATCCCCCTTGATAAGAATCCTGGATGCAGGCCCATCGGGGTGGGTGAAGTCTTAAGACGGATTATAGGTAAATGCATCATGGAGGTGGTGAAAGATGATGTGAAGCAGGCAGTTGGGAACCTCCAGGTGTGTGCAGGCCAGCCGGCAGGAGGTGAAGCAGCAGTTCACTCCATGAGAAAAATATTTGAGGAAGAGGACTGTGAGGCAGTATTATTAGTTGATGCCTCAAATGCATTTAATTCCATCAACAGGGAGGCAATGCTGCACAATATCAAGGTTCAATGCCCAGCATTTGCCCAATATGTGGACTACACCTACAAAGAACCAGCAGTCCTCTACATTGTGGGTAAGACAGCGGCTCACGAAGTCGGTGTAATCCAGTCCACAGAAGGAACTACCCAGGGGGACCCCGTTGCCATGGCTAGGTACGCCCTGGCGATGACAGTGCTGCAACAACAGATCAAATACGAGGCCACCAATGTAAAACAGGTAGCCTATGCAGATGATCTCACGGGTGCTAGCAAGGTTGAGGATGTGAGGAAATGGTGGGACCTTGTAACATCTCATGGCCCTGAAATAGGTTACTACCCTAATGCCAGTAAGTCCATCTTGATCGTGACCAGCTTACTATCATGATGCACAAGAAGCATTTAGAGGCACAAACTTGATAGTGACTATGGAAGGTCAGAGGCATCAAGGGGCTATGACTGGAACCAAGGAATTCAAAGACAAATATGTGAGTGACAAGGTAAAGACATGGGTAGAAGAAATTCATACACTATCCAGCCACGTAAAAACAGAACTCAATGCAGCATACAGTGCATTTACCTATGGTGTAAAGCACAAGTGGACCTTCGTGATGAGGACCATACCAGACATCGAGTTGCTGCTACAACCACTGGAGGATGCAATCAGGGATTCATTCCTCCCATCTCTAACCAATGGCCACATCCCCACACCAGAAGAGAGGGACCTTCTAGCACTACCACCCAGGATGGGAGGCCTTGGCATTATAAATCCAGTAGCCGTGGCAAGCTATGAACACAGAAATTCACTCAGGCTCACTGAATCCTTGTCACAGAAGATCTGCGCCCAGGTTGAGATGAGTGAAATCGACCACCAAAGTCAGAAAGACATAAAGACACAGATAAGCAAGGAGCGTGAAGCAAGACAAAAAGACCAGCTGCAGCACATAATCGAACATCTAACACCGGACCAGTGCAGAAGAGTTGAAATTGCACAGGAGGTTGGGGCATCGAACTGGCTCACAACCCTGCCTCTCAAGGCAAAGGGCTTCCACTTCAACAAACAAGAATTTATTGATGCCATAGCCTTGAGATATGGGTGGCCAATAGAGAACCTACCTCAACACTGTGCTTGTGGCACTGCCTTTGATGCAAACCATGCAATGGTATGCAAGAAGGGAGGCTTTGTTTGCATCCGACACGATGAAGTACGCGACCTCACTGCCAAAATGCTGCAGGAAATATGCCATGATGTCACGATTGAGCCAGCTCTGCCACCCCTGGACGGCGAGCACTTCACCCACAGAACAGCAAACACATCAAATGATGCAAGAGTGGATGTCAGTGCTCGTGGTTTCTGGACACGTGGGCAGAGGGCGTTCTTCGACATCAGGATATTCGATCCCATGGCAGCATGTCATCGTGAACTGTCTCTCGAAGCTGCACACAAGAGGAATGAGCAAGAAAAAAATAGAAATTATCAAGAAAGGATCCAACATGTGGACCACGGTCGATTCACTCCCCTTGTGTTCAAGACATCAGGTGGGATGGGTCCAGAGGCAGTGAGATTCTATTCGAGACTGGCAGAAGTTCTTTCTGAGAAGAAACGTCAACCGCAGAGTTCTGTTATGGCCTGGATGAGATGTCGACTCTCATTCTCCCTCGTGAGGTCTGCTCTGCTATTTCTCAGAGGCACAAGATCATCAGCCCTCAGGCCTGTCTCTCTGGCGGGTTTGGATTACGAAGCTACAGTGGTCGAGAGTCGCATAGACCAGCGACTCCAATAGTTTAATGTCTTTATTTACACTGTAATATCAATAACAAAAAATAAAATAATAATAGTAATAGTACTGTAGATGGTTGGTAACCACAGCCGTTGGCGTGCTTGGGGCCAACGTATTGTAATATGAGGGTTAGTGTTAACCTTGACATTACAACTCCAAATGGTGAACTGTATTAGGAAGGTTTGATTTGATCTTCACAATATAATTCACCAATGGATGGAGGTGATTAAAAAAAAAAAAATAGTAGTAGTAGTAGTAGTAGCAGCAGCAGCAGTATATTTATAAATAATTTTCTAAGTCATATCCCACACTATTTATAACATTAGGTTTGAATATTTCTTTTTCTCGTTATATTTTCCTTACACCTCTGTCCGCCAGTCTCAACACAGGTGTGAGTATAATCCTCATGTATATGTACGAGGCAGCGCCAGAAGTCAGGCAGGTGTGTGTGTGTGTGTGTGTGTGTGTGAGAGAGAGAGAGAGAGAGAGAGAGAGAGAGAGAGAAGGGAGGAGGGAAGGGGAGTTAAATGGAGGAATAGTGAGGGTTGGGAGAATGTAAAATATCATACAGTGTCCCTCATGCATGCCATTACAAAAGTATCACAGTCCTTCTGGTGTATAGTATTCTGAAACATATCACCAAGTTTAAGATATGTTGACCATCATGCAGTTCAGGTGCATAATATTACCTTTTGTATTTTCACACCTTTAGTTTACATAAAACTGTATATTGCACGATGTGATAATTATAGTCTGTCGTACCGCCTTAATAGGTTTGCCAGTCTATCTCTGAGGATTTTCATTTTAATATCCATAAACCCTGCTGGTGTGAAGACGTATTTTTTTCCTGAGTGTGTTACATTTTGCACCCTGTACCCTTGCCTTGTTCTTGGTTCTTATTCTTACATCCACCTCACACTCATACATCCTATTAACCATTCTCTAACTTTCCAGTCTACCCATATGACAAAGCCACATCACTTGTGGTATAAGTATTTTAAAAAATAACAAGTGGTGCCAGACACAACAAACCTCACCAGACAACAGCTATGTCATTGCTATTAAATGCTGAATCAGAACTGCCATTTGGTGACAGTACACAAATAAACTCTAAGGAAATGGCGCAAAGTTTTCAAGTTACAGCCTCTGAAAATCTGTGATCTTTCGTTTGACTTTTTAAGGTCACTCAAGGTCAAAGGTCATGGTGCCAATCGAAAACCCCAATTAGACTTCCTGCATCTTGATAACAGTAAATATCTGTCTTCATCCAGTCTCGAGTTACAGCCCCCTGAATATCCATGACCTTGAGTTTGACCTTTCAAGGTCACTCAAAATAAAAGATCTTGGTGCCAAATGAAAGCCCATATTTCGAGTATATGTTCATAATAGTAAGTATCCCTATTTTCAACCGGTTTCGAGTTATAGCCGTCTGAAAATCCGTGCCCTTGATTTGACCTTTCAGGGTCACTTGATTACCTCCAAAATTTAATCACTTTCTTTCGGGACCAGTGCCCACAAACTTTTTGAAAGTTTCACGTAATTTCATTCAGCCGTTTTTCCGTATTCTTGCAAACAAACAAACAAAGAAACTCGACCAAAAACAATACCTCGCCGGACTCCGTCCGGGCGAGGTGATCAGGATAACTTGTGGACGAACCAGTAATATGTAGTGTGTGGCAAAGGGTAATGTCAACCTTCCCTCACCCACCTTGCTCCTGAAATTAGTCCAAAAATACGGGGCCATCGATACCAGTATGTGTTTAAGCAGGCAGTGCCAAGTCACAGCCATTTTTTTTTTCACAATTGGGCCGTCAGGGTGATTGTGACATTTTGGTATAATTTGTTGGTGATCATGTCCTTCATGATATATAAAAATAACAAGTGATATATAAAGGTTTACTCATGTCCTTCCCTGAAGAAAAGGGCAACATATAATCAGTGTTATTACAGTTAGTCAGTTTGTATAGAAAAGGGCAACTTAATCAATGATCTTACAGTTAGTGATCGCGATGTACTACTCGCAATTGGTAGATTAAAGGAGATTAAACACCAGGACCAAAAAAAAATCTCCATGCGTATTTGAGTAACTACAGAATGAAATTTCAAAGCCTTTTTCTGAACTTTTGAACCTATCACTAAAGAACAGTAAGGAGCAACACAAATGGAAGCTTGCAAATATAACCCCAATATTCAAAAAGAGAAACAGAGCACAACTAAAAAACTGCAGGCCCATTAGTTTAACATCAGTGGTTTGTGAATTGAATGAAACTATTATCAGAGACAAGTCTGTGAAACACATTGAAACAACTGAGCCCATCAAAGATTTCCAACCTGAATTTCGAAATAATCGCTCTTGCCTCAAGAATCTGTTGAATTTTTTCAAAAACATGTTGAACATGTACACCGAGACCAAATCTGCTGACGTTGTCTACCTCGATTTTCAAAAGGCTTTTGATAAAGTTCCACACAAAAGACTCGTTCACATGAGTTCACTGGCACTGTGCTCGGGTGAGTCGAAGATTGGCTCACCGGACGAAAGCAAAGAGCAGTAATAAATGGAAAGGAGACTGGATCAACGTTACAAATGGAGTGCCACAGGGTTCGGTGTTAAGTCCTATCTCTTTTATTTATATACATAAACGGTATTGATGAAGGTTTATGTTGTAAGATTTCAAAATTTGCTGACGACACTAGAATAGGAAACATAGCAGATACAGCACTGCAGAGGCAGGCAATTCAGAGAGATCTTGATCAACTGTTTAACTGGGCCCAAACATGGCAAATGGATTTCAATTTTAACAAATGTAAAGTTTTAAACACTGGCAGCAGAAATGTAAGAGCGTTATAACATGAATATTGTTAAATTTTAGAGAGTAAGGTGTAAATCCTGAAAATGACTTAGGAGTTATAATAAATTATTTGAAACCAAACAAACAACGTACAGAAGCTGTAAAGAAAACCAATAAACTGATTGGATTCATAGGTAGAGCATTTGAATATAAATCTGATAATATCATCTTCACTTTGTATAATTCCTTAATATGCCCACACTTGCAGTAGTGTGTTCATTTTTGGTCACCATATTATAAAAAGTATATGGAGAAACTTGAGAAAGTACAGCGAAGAGTGACAAGGATGATACCTAGGTTGAGAAATAAACCATACGAAGAACGATTAAAAGCCCTGAATCTCTTTACCCTATGAAAATGCAGGTTACGAGGAGATTTAATTCAAGTGTTCAAAAGATTCCAAGGACATGATAATATGGCCATTAATAAATATTTCACAGTTGATCACCCAAACTACACCACAGGTAAAGGTCATAAATTATTGGTAAACGATTTCAGTCACATGAATCTAAGCATTTGTTTCTTTAATAGAGTTGTAAATAAATGAAACAAATTGCCCACAAATGTAGGAAACTGTGATACAATACTAACCTTTAAAAATCACTTGGATAAGTACGAGTATCAATTATCTGACCCCCAGCTAAGTATGTTAATCCCGAATAACACATTTCTGTGGAGTAATAGCTACAAAAATATGGGAAAGCATTTCCAATACCATGAAGCAAACTACTTCTTCTACAGAGTCGTAAACATGTAAAACAGACTTACTTTTACCATGTACGCAAAAGTTAATTCCCCTTCTGTCTAGAAGATACCCTGTAAACTTAACCTTCCAGTAGAAATCGTAGTGTCACGTCATTATATATTTATCAATTTGTTAAATGCAAATAAAGTAGTATAAGCACAGACTGGGATCTGCACAAATAGCCCTGAATTAATGGTCACTACACTTACTTTCGACCTGTGATGGGCTGTGGATCACTGAGGGTTCCTGTTGGTTAAGTAACCATCAACACAAATTATTTTAATGAACCAGGGGTCACTGCTTCAGGAGGTAAATTGTGTACTTGTCCTGCATGGGAAAGTTCCTTGTCTCAGTGGAGTGAACGGAGTTGGGGCCTGACTGACTGCTGTCTACCATAAAAGCGCCAGGCAAGGCTGCTGCACCACCCCTGAACATCAACACTATGCAATTTCCACATTGTGTCTGCAGACTGTTTATTAACTATGTGTTCCTGCCTTATGTATTGATTTTTTTGATCATTCATTTTGCTTTATTACTTCCTCCTTCAGGTTGTTCAAACTGGTAGCTAATAGATAAAGTATTATAGATTGTAACTTTCCCTTTCAGTCTTTCCTATGGAATATCCATGTCAGTTTTTCCATGCTGCATTGTGGTCCTTCTCACTTTTTCTTGCTACTTTTAACTGGAGGGTTTGGAGGCAAGGTGAACCTTCTTGCTTTACTATCCTTGTCCTTCGTCATGTTGAATTAGATCTTGTAGTCGTTGGCTGGGAGAAGGAGGGAGGTGAGAAGAGAGCAAGAAATCAATAGGATGAAAGTTGTGGAAACAATGAAGAAAGTCAAAATTGGAAACGCCCCAGGAATTGATGGAGAGTGAGATGAAATGCTGAAGCATGGGGGAGAGATAGTAGTAGAATGGATGTGGAAGATGTTCAAATTGGTCTGGGAGGAAGGTAGAGTCCTGGAGGATTGGAAGTGAGGTATAATTATTCCCTTGCATAAAGGGAAAGGAGAAAAAGAAGTGTGTGATAATCATAGGGTCATTTGTCTTCTTAGTGTAATAGGAAAAGTATAAGATAGGATACTTATTAACAGAGTTAGGGAAATAACAGAGAAATTAGTTGGAGAAGAACAGGGAGGCTTCAGGAAGGGAAGAGGTTGTATAGATCAGATATTCGTTCCAACAGCAGATCTTTCTTGGAAAAGTTTCTAGAGAAGGGAAAGAAGTTGTATGTGGCCTTCATGGATATGGAGAAAGCATATGACAGGGTGGATAGACAAGGATTGGGAAAAGTATTAAGAATATATGAAGTAGATGGGATGATGTTGAATGCAGTGAAGAGTATGTATAGGGGTGCTAAGGTTGCAGTGCGTGTGGATAGTGAACTGAGTGAATTTTTCTATTTGAAGGTTGAGTTGAAACAGGGATGTGTCATGTCTCCATGGTTGTCCAATCTGTATATGGATGGGGTTATAAAAGAGACGCAAGGTAGGGCAGTGGATGTTGGAGTTGCCCTAATGAGAGAGGACACTGTTTGGAAACTCCCTGTACTGTTCTTTACAGATGATACTATGTTGTTAAGTGAAGACGAAGGGGAGCTGCAAGGCTTGGTGGATGAGTTTGGGAGAGTGCGTAAGAAACGGGTCATTGTAGTGAAGAGTAAAGTTATGGTCTTCGAGAAAAGTGGACTTAGTGAATGCACAGTGAGGATAGATGATGAGGAAATGGAAAATGTGAGTGCATTTAATATCTGGGTAGTGTGATGAGTAAGGATGGAAGTTTGGAGGGTGAAGTGCTTGATATGGTACAACAAGGAAGAAAGGTTGCTGGTGCCTTGAAAGCAGTGATAAGAAACAGGGACGTGAGCATGGAAGTGAAAAAGCTACTACATGACAGTATTGTGATACCAACTCTAACGTATGGAAGTGAAGTTTGGACCTTGTTGGAGGGACAGAAGTCAAGAGTGACAGTAGTGGAAATGAGTTATTCGAGAGGAGCATGTGGAGTCACATGCAGAGACAGACTGACAAATGAGGATGTGAAAGAGCGTTGTGGTGTGGATGTGGATGTGATAGGAGGCGTTAGGAGAAATACATTGAGGTTGTTTGGCCATGTGGAGAGGATGGAGAGTGAGAGACTGACAAGGAGAGCGTGGATCAGTGAGATGGAAGGGGAGAGAGGGAGGGGGAGGCCAAGGATGAGGTGGAGGGATGGAGTGGAGAGGTATATGAGAGAGAGGTTTGTGAATTGGGGGCAAGGAAATGAAATGGCAGGAGACAGGGCGACGTGGAGGCGATATGCTTGTTGCCACCCTGTATGGGATTAAGGCGTCTGGCAATAGATAGATAGATAGTCGTTGTCTACTCTGTAACAGGCAGCCTCGAAAGAACCATAAGGTCTGTTGCTGATTGCTTTCCCTTGTATTCCTTCACCATCTCCTTCCTTTCATCTTTAGGACATATAAATAACATAATGGTTTACTCATGTCCTTCAGGATATATAAATAACGTAATGGGTTACTCATGTCCTTCAGAATATATACACAACATAATGGCTTACTCATGTCCATTCTTCATCACCAACACAGTCAGTATTTCCCACAGAGGTCACGTATGAGTTTACAAAATATATTGACTCCCTCTGATGTTCCTCTGGCACTCCCTCCTGGTTTCCCATAGGTTGATAGATAAAAAGATGGATAGATACAGAGAGAGAGAGAGAGAGAGAGAGAGAGTAGGAACGATGAAATACAAGAGTAATGTAAATACTGAAACACATGTTTGTTGTCTCAGCCTCGCAGCGGTAATTTCATGTAAGACATGCGACTTCCTGCCAAGATTACAAACTCTCTCTCTCTCTCTCTCTCTCTCTCTCTCTCTGACACACACACACACACACACACACACACACACACACACACACACACACACACACACACACACACACACACACACACACAATTTCCCCAACACTGTTACTCTGCCATATTTTTTCCCTCACTTTCACATGCTCTTTTCTCCCGTAATTTCTTAATTTCTTTGCCACTTTCGTTCTGCTTGACATATTTGGTGGAGCTTTATATATTTTTTGCTGTTTAACAGGGTTGCCTTCACTTACAAAATACTGATTATTTTTCTTGAAATTATTTCATTATTCAAATGTGTTCTTTTTGTTTTTATATTGTTATTTTCTCTATGTGACTTTGTGGATGGGCTTGTTATTCCGTATTTTTCTTTGCGTTTTTTGTATGGTTTTCATTTTAATTCATACATCTCTCTCTCTCTCTCTCTCTCTCTCTCATCAATGTCCTTCCCCCCCCTTTGCTCTCTTCACCGCCAGTTTTTCCTTTTTCTCTCCCTCTTTCCTCTCTGACTATTTTCTCTCCCAGCTTCCCTTTCTCCCTCCAGTCAAATCCCTCCTGCCGTAGCAACAGAAACCTTAGGTAGTATTTTACCTGCTGGAGACGAGGTAGGAGGAGGAAGAAGGAGAACTTGGGAAAAGTGAATAGAGGAGGGAGGACAAACTTGGAGGGAAAGGATGATTACGACGAGGATGATGAAGATTACGACGATGGTCATGATGATGGTGATGATGATGATGATGATGATGTCAATGATGATGATGATGATGGTGATGATGGTGAGAATGAATGTGATAAAGGAAAATGGAATAGAAAATGAATTCACACTGTTGAAATTAAAGAACAAACAGGTTTAAATAATCAGAAGCTGACTGCCAGCAAATTCATGTTGAAGAGAGAGAGAGAGAGAGAGAGAGAGAGAGAGAGAGAGAGAGAGAGAGAGAGAGAGAGAGAGAGAGAGAGAGAATCACACTTAGGTACTCTCATTCCATACTGAGAGCATTAGATTGTCTGACCTTACACGAGAGAGAGAGAGAGAGAGAGAGAGAGAGAGAGAGAGAGAGAGAGAGAGAGAGAGAGAGAGAGAGAGAGAGAGAGAGAGAGATCAGTAAATTTTTGGTTGTTCCTCAATACTGTTGCTCAGTTGAAGCTGTGTCTATACCTGAACCTGGCAGCGACCCTCCTGACCCTACAGGTGTCGTGTGACGGCAATCTAATGCAGTAAAAATAACATCTTAATACTGAATGAATCACTGGATTTTGTTTCTGGCTGTGTCAGTAGGCTATCAACGGTGTTTGCTTAGCCAATAAAACCTTCTGAATGTAACAGGAATTCATAAGACGACGTCCTGCATGGCACTGAATGGGTTCGTGCGTCTGTTTCTCATGAAGTGAAAAAAATTGAGTGCTGGTAGTATGAATGGAATAATGAGGCGTGGTGGTTGTGGTGGCTTTGGCGGTGGTGTTGATGGTGGTAGTTATGGTGGTGATAGTGGTTATGGTGGTCTTGGCGTTATGGTAATGGTGGTGGTGGTGACTATGGCGGTGGTGGTGGTTATGGTGGTCGCGGTTGTGGTGGTAGTGGTGGTTGTATTGGTGGTTAATGTGAGGTGTGTTGTGTTTGAGGGTAGGAGTGTGGTGGTGGTGGTGTTGATGGTGTTGGTGTGGACTGTTTTGTGAATGAGGATGAGCGTAATGTGTTGGTGATGTAGTGCTGCAGTATAATCATTGGAGCAAGAAATTAACCATATGAAATCATCGATGAGGCTGAAAAGAAGTTATTTTCATCCATGCTGAATGCTTCACGTGCGAACCTTTAGATCGTTAACAGATATCAGTTCTTGCTGCCTCACCATGAGTCTGATTGGGATCTGTTATTGTGAAAGAATAATGCTTCTTCAGAACAATACCTCACTGTAAGGTGCAGAGGCCTGATGCTGGGCCACAGTTTGTCCAGAACATTTAAGGGTAACAGACTGACTTACTCCTATGATGTCATTAGAGGACTGAAAAACCTCCAACTCTTCTCTTTGGGATTACAGCCAGTTCCTTTCCTCCTCTCTAGTGTTCCCAGTCATTCGTTTATATCACATTACAAATTGCTATTAAATTTTGGTCCTCCACAATATTAGTTCTAGTTGTCCTAATCCGTTATCATTCTTTTTCATAATTCCATCTTAATCCACTCCTGCAAACGTTTCGTTCTCTGTGTTACCTGCTCACAGATATTGAATTCTTCTACCGTCATCCCATCTCCCCCTCCCCTGTCTTCCTCCCGAGTCCCATGCTCTTCGAAAATTCTGATCTGTTCCTCATTACCATTCCTCCACAAAACCGTCACCAAACTGGCAGTTCCCCTTGATCCCTCACCATTATGTTGCTTCTCTCTCCCTTCCTCTCACACTTTTTATATTCTTGCTATATTATTTTCTACTTTCAAAGTATTTCTTTTCTTCTGATACCGTCTTTCTCCTCTCGCTTAATCGTCCCATTTCTACATACTTCTATTCCCCCATACTGCTCTCTTTAGTTCTGTATTTCTCATCACATTTAACAATTACTGCCAAACCTTACCCTTTCCCCAGACTTCCATTTACCCATGTTTACAATTTGCCCATAATTGCTGATGACCCACAGAGTCCAGCCTCACCCGCCACAATTGAATTCCTAGTGCATGTATTTACATTCCGCCGCGTCATGGTTGACCCACCTGTGCTGTGACACGAATAGCTAAACAGTTACCCAACAATATTATTTTTAACTTTTCTTGTTAAGTTGAAGTGAAAATTTGCTAACCTGGCTAAGAGATACCGGACGTAGCTGCAGTGTCGTTAAGCTACATTATTGCTCTGTGTGACTTCGTTAACCGGGACGCAGTGAGTGTAGTTGTCGTTTAACTCCTTCCTTGATTTTGGTGGGTCATCGTTAGTTTATCCTTCACATAACGAACTTTGCTTCAGTTTCGTTACTTTGGCTACAGACTGCACAGTGCCTGTTATAACAGTCTTTATTTTCCTTTGTGTGTGTGTGTGTGTGTGTGTGTGTGTGTGTGTAAAAAGAGTATCTTCTTACCTGCCATCTGTTATGGTCTCCGACCATGCAAATTCAAACTTATCCAAGTTCATGTGCCACTGACCTAGATACCTGAGGTGACTGTGAGCGTGAGGAAGTAAGGCCAACTACTTCTGAGTGCTGTGACGGCAAGAGAGAGAGAGAGAGAGAGAGAGAGAGAGAGAGAGAGAGAGAGAGAGACAGACAGACAGACAGACAGACAGACAGACAGACAGACAGAGACAGTGAGAGAGGAAGGGGGGAATACCTTTGATGAGTTGTGAAAAAATAACAGAAAGTTTCTGGTACGGTGGTTATTCACTGTATAAACTAAATTATCTAATATTACCAAATATATCTGTTTAGTCTATCGCTCCCCCAAAGCATCTTCATAACCCGGTGTATTTGACTCCCTATCCACAGTTGAGCAACCTTAACCTTGCCTTTCGCACCGAAAATATTATTTTGGGCAATTTTAACAAATTTAATGTTGAATGATTATTGCATTCTGCCAGGACTGACGGTGCTGGTCTAGAGTGCGAGCATTTGCAGAATCGTTTAATCTCAAGCAGTTGGTAAAGCAACCAAGCAGAATATCAGATCATCCTGACCATAATGCCCATCTTTTGGATCTATTCCTGACAAATAATCCATATCAGTACAGGATAGAAATACCGTCACCACTTGGATCCTCTGACCACAATCTCATCAAAGCCTTATTAGTTAGCCCCCCAAAACCTCCCTGTTCTGAACCTGTCAAGGTGACCCGATGGCACTTTGATAAGGCAAACTAGGATGGGTATAGAAATTATCTTGCTGACATTCCATGGCAGTCTCACTTCTCTAGTGATGTCAATTTGACCAGTCCCACATTAATGGCTTAGTACAAGCTGGTATGGATTTAATCATACCTAGTCAAGAGTTCACTAAAAGATCGAACTTTCCAAAATGGTTTGATAGTAACTGTGCCAGAGCAATGACCCAAAAGTCATTTGCATATAATTTGTACTTAAAATAAAAAAAACACCTGAATCACTCTGTCAATTTAAAATTGCT
>NC_136970.1:25969446-25986197 GCF_032717465.1 Coenobita brevimanus | reverse complement strand
CGTACCACAATTCTATCATATAGCCTTTCCTTTATTCCATCTATGGTACTAAAAAAAGATGCTATATTCCAATGGGAAGAAGAACAAAAACAAGCATTTAACAATCTAAAAATTAAACTAACAAATGCACCTTGTTTGGCACATCCGGATTTCACAAAATCATTTATTATCTGTACAGACGCATCAGTTAACCCGCGGCGTCCCGGGGACGTACTTCCACGTCCTCACGTTTTGTCACAGCTAATCCCGGGGACGTACTTCAACGTCCTGCAATTGCAAGGTTCATAATTTCCACAATTTTCAATTTTCGCGAGTCATTTTTGGTACGTATACACGTGACACCTTCCTCAACAAGATGCCAGGCAGAGACAATGCCTTACCCAGCATGACCTCCTCCCCCCCCCTGCATGCCATTGTCTCAGCAATTCACCTGTTATCAGTGACCTGGCCAGTATAGCCATGTCATGCCACGGTACGAAATTCAGGGCCAGAGTGATTCCCCAATCAATGACAATGTGGAGGACAAACTTTACATAGCATTAGAGGAAGAAACAGTTAGAAATGATGATCAGGTAATGTGGCAAAAAAAGGTCAGGTATTAGTGAGTGAAACAATGCTTATAATGCCTATATTACTGCTTGAAAACCAATATACTCTTGTACTACATATAAATTCGTAACAGTAAATAAATAAATACCGTTTATGAGTGGTGTGAAATAGTTATCCTCCCATAGAACTCGTTTTCTTTGGTGCCAGCCTGATAGAATACCCAGTAAGGTAAGGAGGCTCTCCTACCTGTAATGAGTATTTTAAACCTCAGGTGAGCGATTTCTCTATGAATTTTCGATGTTTCTCATCAAAAGCGAAAGTTTTAGCAAAAAAAAAAAAAAAGGGTCGAAAAATGGTTGGGATTGGGGGGTACCAGTGGTCAAAAAGTGGTCAGGACGGGGCGGGTTAAAGGATTAGGGGTTGTAATGATGCAGGAAGATAAAAAAGGAAAGAATCAACCAATCGGATTTGCCAGCAGACAAACAAAAGGTGCAGAGAAAAATCATTGTACTACAGACTTAGAGGCACTTCCAGTTGTTTTTGCATTACAAAAGTTTCGAGATTTAGTATATGGTTACGAAATACACTTATTCACCAACCATAAACCACTAGTGGGTATGTTTAAAGAAAAACTCCTCTCTGGGAGGAAAGCAAGATGGAAATGTACAGTTGAAAACTACAATGTACAAATTCACTATATACAAGGTAAAATGAACATAGTAGCCAACGCATTATCTAGGAACCTGAACACAATTCAGGTCGCGGCATTAGATCTCAAAGGAAATATCCCAAACCACGATGATATCGCAAAAGCACAAAGACTTGGCCCAATATGGTCTAAAGTTATATACAAGTTAGAAAGTGGAGATGACATACAATTACCCAAACTGCATGTACCACTCGAACAATTCACAATAGTTAATAATACTTTATACAAGAGCAACCCGAAACAACCAAACCGCCAAAGAAATACTAACCAGTTGGTAGTACCTAATGACATGATACCCCGGGTATTACGAACGATACACGATAGCCCACATGCAGGACATCCTGGAAAGGATAAGACATTCAAACAAGCCCAGGTGTTATATTACTGGCCTTCATTACGAAAAGATATAAACAATCATATAGACAGATGCGAATCATGTGCAAAACACAAAGGATACCCAATCACACCTGCACCGATGGGTAATTACCCTGTACCACATCAACCATGGGACGTTGTCGCTGTTGATTTACTCAAGATGCCATTATCATACAATAGTAACCAATACCTATTCGTAGCAACGGATCATTTTTCCCGTTATGTCATTTTAGCTCCAATTAAAGATAAAACAGCAGACAGTTGCAAAGGCAAAAACAGATAATGTAATGTGTCGCTTTACTACCCCAAAGGTACTAATAAGCGATAATGGAGGAGAATTTAATTCTGATATCTTACAAGAAATATGTTAACAATACAACATCAAAAAGGTTAATGTTTTAGCCTATCACCCAGCATCTAATGGGTTAGTAGAGAGACAAAAAAGTATTAGATGTGCGACAACACATTCTCAGTGAAAATTATGCAAGCTGGGATGATTGGATTCCCAGAGTAGAAGCCTCAATTAATGGATCTATAAATGAATCCATAGGTGACACACCACATTTCATTATATATGGGACAGATAAAAAACTACCATATGAGCTCATAGAAGGTGACAGTCTGCCCATTTACAATTACGATGATTACTCTAAACTCCGTTTACGTTAATTCCAGGACATACACAAAAGAGTCAAACAATTAACGATGTCCAAGGAAGAAATGACGGAGGCATATAACAAGAAGGCAAGAGATTCGCCTATCAGCTTAGGAGACATTGTTTATGGTATCATTCATACGAGAGACAATAAATTATCCTCAAAATTTGAGGGCCCATACAGAGTAATTAACATAAAAGCAAACAAAGTTTTATTTAAGTCACTGTCTAGTGGCGAAGAGAAACAAGTTCATTTTGACCATTAAAAACGAGTTTCAAGGGAACTATCCAATAGTTATTCAGCATCGGATGTAACCAAACAATCGAACGTAACTCATGAAACCAATCAAGAAAACAACATTAATTGCCAAAATAAATTAAGGTCATATACCAAACAATCAAACATAGGTGCAACTGTTCCAATAAAATCTACAATACATCATTTACGAGAATTAAATATCGATTTAAACTCCTTCTATAAATGAAATAACAATCAACCGTAACGCACATCAACACTATCATCGACCATAGCATGACCATATTAGGAAATTAATAGATTTTTTTGTCGGTAGGTAGCGATGAACGGACTTATGCTATGGATTCTCCTCTACATAGCAAGAGGATATGAGCACTTAGACCCCCAACACATAGTACGGCAAGGATGCCTCATAGCTCCAACGGCCACGACTTCAATCGTAAACGACGTCATGAGTACTGAAATAAATCTGGATTACTTGTATGAATTACCTTCTTATCTAGAAAATATCCTAAAACCCATGAGAACCCTGAACTTCATGATAGGAGGCACATAACACAAAGGAAGCACATAACACAAAGGAAGTGGATGAAATAGTGAAGTTAGCGAAATGGAAAACAGAACGGGCTAAGTCAACTATGCTCATCGTGATCCAAGATCTCCCATCTTATGGAACGGAGGTATTGAGCAACAAGAACAACATCACACGTACTCGCCAAAAGCGCGGTTTGTTCGACCTGGGTGACTCAGTTCTTGGGAACATCTTTGGATTGGCTACAGAGGAAGACCTTAAAAAAATGAACAACAAATTTAATAAAATAGCTCAGGTACTAACATACCAAGATAAATTCATCACAGGACATAACTCAGCAATGAAGACAATTGTGAAAAATCTGAAAAAGGCGGAAAACATAGCTCTCGAAAGTGTCGATAAAATTAATGAAATGGAAGGTAACATAACACTTTTCCAACACTTCTCCATCATCATAGAACATATTGACACAATTCTACTACAATTAGACAACACTAGAGTTCGTTATAGGACACTTATGCAAGGAATTTCGAATGCTGGTGATGGCAAGATCATAATTGACTTACTTCCAGTTCATCAGCTACGTCAGATAATTAGTCAAGGCATACATAAACATAAATTGACGCCTTTGTTCCGAAGTAGGGAATTCATGCAATATTATCCATATCTAGTAGCAACACTAACATCAACATCAGTAGTAGCTCATGTACCATTCATAACTGAAGACCTGTTCACAGTATACCAAATACACCCCTTCCCTTCTAAGAATAATAACACTTTGGTCATCAACATCAACACAGGCATCGAACTCATCATGGTCTCAAGAGACAGAACACTGTTACTTTCGCAAGTGAATCAACGATTGAACGAAAGTGCCGCACATCTTTACATGCTGTTCACCTTTGTCCTGCGTACATTTTCACGTTTCAGCCTACTGATACAGTCCCTTGTGAAATGGTTATCATCATCATTGTAACTTCACTTTTGCTCCAGATAAGCTTGTACACCATTAACGCATCGGACACTCACGTTTTTTTTTATTTCACTCATAACACATCAGTTTACATAGTCTGTCCAGATATACCACCATCTCATACTTCAGCCTCAGGATTATACATACCACCAGACTACTGTGCGGTATTTACACCATCCATGTCCACTTTATCCACCATCAATCACCACGCCATCCTCAATCATACACACAAACATTTCCACCCACTGCCTGACATGGACTTAACCATGAGCACAAGTATTAAGTTGACTTCACCTAGTTTGAAATTATGCAACTGATCAATGAAACAATGAAACCCTGGGAAGATTTGAGTTTCAGTATGTTCAACCCATATTATGTGTATAGCCCAGCACCTACTGCCTGTATAATCTTCTGCAGTGTATTTGCAGTACTGCTGTTTTCAATGCACAGAATGCATGCAACAATTGCAAATTTGGAGTCAGTATTTAGTGGGGGGAGAGTTAACATCCAAGGTAACCCCCCTGAATGAAGTGTTACAGTGTACATATTTTGTATATAGTATTAATTATACATATTAAAAAAAATACAAAGAAGAATGACCCATGATATAGAAGTAGGCTATACTAGTAGCATTATCTTTGAATGAAATATTAATAGCTCTTACCATAATCTTAACTTTAAACTATTTTTTTTTCTTGCATATATGCATTTTACTACAATAACCAATTTACAAACTGTATTACAGTTCAATAGTTTAACTTTAGTGCATTTATTCAATTATGTATACATCTTGTTTAAAATGTAATATTACTAGATCATTGCAATTTACTATGAATATTATACCTGTACAATATTATAATCAATATTATATATTAAGAGTTAAGAGGAAGACTATTGTGTATTAATGGATTAGTATATGTCAATAATGATTGCTGTAGTAGGACCTCCAGTGGCGTGACCGAGCAATGTAAGGACTCCATATTATAAATACAATTCATTATAGAAAACATGATAAATAGATAGATAGATAGATAGACAGAGCACAAGGCAAGCCTGGGAACGGGATATGAGCTTGGAAGTCTAAGTGAAGAAATGTTGACAATACACCGGAAGCAGTAAGTCAGGGGATGAGATAGGTAGTGTGTCAGTGAGATAAGCACACGAACAATGCCTAATGACCATACACACACATACACACATACTCACACACAGGCTTCTAGAACATTTCAACAACAGTGTAACACACGTGACACGACCCCTGCTACACCAGAATTTAGGAAGCAGAGCTCAGAAGGAGGTTAGCCATAGAACCGACAGGTAGTGGAGAGAGGAAACAAGAAGAGGGGTCCAACTAGACTTACTAAGTATATTGTCTCTGTTTTATACGCTGCTCAACTTAAGACTTTCGCTGAAGATAATAAATCAAGAACAACTCCCTATATTCATCTTTAACTCCTCCTGCTCTTCAATTATCAAAATAACAATGAAAACTCAAGACTCACCTATTACAAGAATAGTCACATTGGTGGCAGCCTACGAGTCTATGAGCCTACGAGCATACAGTAGCAACGACGAATTACAAATAACAAGTCTACAAAACAACTCTATAATCTTCATGCAACTTCAACCGTCAGCAAGAAGAATAAAAAACAAAGCAAGTAAAGGAAAAGAAAGACCAAAGCAACAAACCAGCAACAATCCAGTCCTGTATGAGACAGCCCTAGCATGTATTCAATATGGATGGTGGGTGTTAGCGGCGAAGTGGTGACATGTAGAGGTGTATGGTATGTAGGAGGACTGCTGGGCCTTGATAGCAGGCTGTGAAGCCTATGCCCAGAGTCGGACACATAAAAAAAAAACACACACACACACAAAACCCCAACACTCTCTCCCGCCTACCTCCATCACTGACGCAGAGGTCAAGACACACAGCAAAACACCAGAAACACGTTTATAACGCATCTTACTCACCTTTCTTCACCCAGGTTACGCATCGCTACTCGGTTACTTTCCACAGCTACCAGTATGGGAAGCCGACGTCACCATGTGTATCTGCTGAGACATCACCACGCGAGTTTGCTGACACAATGCCACGCCAATCAACGTGTGACTGACACCAGGCACTTCTCACCCACTACTCATTACTCATTATTCACATAGCTCCTACTCATACTCATTTATTTCCACAGCATTGAGTTGGAAATTCGACGTCCTATGATGAGGTTTGCCTGTGACTACAGCTGTTAACCACTACATGCACCAGGCCATGGAATTTCCTGAGTAATATCATCCATCAACACAGCCCTAGAATAATTATGAAGAGATCTTCACTCAACCCTGCATTTTTCTTCCGAGATCGACAGTTGCATCGACACGCCTCTCCGATCTGTATCAAGTGGGTGTAATTATACTTACTCATTTCTTCTCAGTGCTAAAATTAGGTATATTCAACTCCTTTACTTATTTCTGTATATACATTTACACACTCACTATCATTTATTACAACTCATTTACTCATCCATTTAGTTAGGACATAAACAAAAGGCGTATTTCATAACACCATACCTTAATGACAGGGATATTTTCGTCACCACTCACGTTAATACCAGATGATAAACAATTAGCGCACACAGCAGATCCACAATTAGGAGAGCACCAAGGCAACACACCCATTGTACAAAACTCAACACAAACTAAAGATCAAGAAACAAATACGTCAGTTCTAGATGATGAGTGGGAAACCCCCTCTGACGTAGCAAGTGAGGACTTTGTCTCTAACTTGCACACATATGACAATATACTTAACAGGGTTCACCATTCAGGCCGAACCTATTCCACTATTCCCTCACACAACGATAAACAAGTCCAAGATAAATTAACAGAGCAAACAGTGAAAATGAATAATGCAAGAAATATCGTGGATCAAACATCCCCACCTCATGTTTATGTTTATCATGAAGATAAAACTGCCCCAAAATTCTCTGGCACAGAAAAAGATCGTATTGACATCAATTCATTGGTCAGTCAATGCGAACAAATCTTTATCAAAAGACACATACTAGATGAACAAGAGAAAATTGCCATTTTTTCATCTTGCATAAGCCAGGAAAGATGTCCAGCAAGCAATTTACTAAGGTCAGATAAGCTCCTCAAGGCTAAGACATATGATGAATTTAAAACTGAATTTTTGGAGAAATTTTCTGGAGGTATGAACTTCTTGCCAGGTATAATTCCAGAATTATATAAGATTGTAGATCTTGTAAGGGAGCACACTACAAACCATATGCTCAGAGAAATAATTGCTGGTGTCTCCACAATCAAAAGAACATTATTATCTACTTTGGAAAACTCAAACTGGATAACAGATGATGGAAAGATGTCCTCAGACCTCGTCGTGGACATCATTGGTTATGTAGCTGCCTTGTGTAAATTACCTGATAGGACCCTTAAGATCGCCAAGACGATCACGTACACCCCAGGCATGTGCTTACTAGACTTAATGAACGAGGTAGAGATGCAGTGCAGTAAAGCACTGCATCTCTACTGTCCCAGGTACTCTCTTTCTACTAGAATGAGAGTACCTGGAACAGTATCACCTGTGAAAACAGCTAGAACTACCCCAAACAGAGAACAAAATTGATCGCGACCCAAAAGCAGGCAGAGCAAACAACTAAACGTGTCAAGGGTTCGATCACAAACACCAGGCTACAGGCAGTTTCATAAGGTTTCGTGCAGCCCGAGCAGATCTTGCGCCACAAACAACATTACATATGGGAAGTCACCTCGTAGATCACAGTCAAGAGATAGGTCCATACTATGTCATTATTGTGCAAAACCAGGACACACAAGGAATGAATGCTTTATCAAAACAAAAGAGATAAGACAAAAGACACAAGGATTTGGTCCCTACTGTAGGCATCATAGATGCCAAGGGCACTGGACCAGTAACTACAAAACAGTAGAAAAAATTGTGTCTATGTTCAAATTGGGGGAAGACCAGGTCATGACAAAAAATGAACAAACGTAAAGAAAAGCAAGTCTAAGATTCACATAGGAGGCATGTTGAGAAATGAGTGTATCTTGATACCAGCTGTATGTGAGAATCAAAACG
This sequence comes from Coenobita brevimanus, assembly GCF_032717465.1. Classification (NCBI taxonomy): domain Eukaryota; kingdom Metazoa; phylum Arthropoda; class Malacostraca; order Decapoda; family Coenobitidae; genus Coenobita; species Coenobita brevimanus. The sequence goes on along the minus strand of NC_136970.1, from coordinate 25,978,037 downwards.
TTTCCTTATTTTTAGACACAGGCTCTCCAGTGAACTTAATAACACAAGATGAAATAAACAGAATTTTTAAAAATGAGAAGAAAGTAACTTTTCTGGAAGAAGCTGATTTAGATTTATATACAATAGGTGGAAAAAAAAAAATCACAGTAAAAGGTATGATAAGGTTAAATATCAGTTTCACAGAGACTACAAGACCAATCTGCATTTTTCTATATCGTTGAAAACTTAGCAATTAAAGCTCATGTGTTACTGGGCTTAAGATGCATGAGAACAGAGAAAATAACTTTACTTCCACAAATGAATGGAATAGACTATGACAATGAATTCATAGAGGAAATACCATCAGAGCCTCACCAATTAGTAAAAGTGAACCAAAAAGAATTGGTAATATTAAAAGCTTAAACAAACATACACAAATGGATGAGTGTATAGATCCACTCACACCACCAGCCCCAGCCTCTATGATTAGAGACCCACGTAACAGTACTGATTTATCAGTTTTTCCCGCCCATCTCACCAATGATTTAGTTATTAGTTATACCACCTAATTCCTATGTGAAAGTTACAATAAAGAGCAAATTACGGAATAGTACTGTTCTTGTCTTAGAAGAATTATGTAATGTAAAGGGATTGTCAGTAGAAAACGCATTATGTCAGATGAACGACGAAGGGCAAACTCAGATATTCATAATTGACCTGCGGCGTCCCGTTGATGTTCTTTAACATCCACACGTTTTGTCACTGCCAATCCCATCAACGTACATAAACGGGAATCAATTGCAAGGTCCCTAATTTGCACAATTTTCAATTTTCGCGAGTGATTTTTGGTACATATACACGTGACAACTTCCTCTACAAGATGCCAGGCAGAGACAATGCCTTACCCAGCATGACCTCCTCCCCCCCCCTGCACACCATTGTCTCAGCAATTCACCTGTCATCAGTGACCTGGCCAGTAAAGCCGTGTCATGCCACAGTACGAAATTCAGGGCCAGAGTGATTCCTCAATCAATGACAATGTGGACAAACTTTACATAGCATTAGAGGAAGAAACAGTCAGAAATGATGATCAGGTAATGTGGCAAAAAAAGATCAGGTATGGTGATGAGTTAGTGAGTGAAACAATGCTTATAATGCCTATATTACTGCTTGAAAACCAATATACTATGGTACTACATATAAATTCGTACCAAGTAAACAAATAAATACCGTTTATGAGTGGTGTGAAATAGTTATCGTCCAATAGAACTCGTTTTCTTTGGTGCCAGCCTGTTAGAAAACCCAGTAAGGTAAGGAGGTACTCCTACCTGTATCGAGTATTTTAAACCTCAGGTGAGCGATTTCTCTATGAATTTTCGATGTTTCTCACCAAAAGCGGAGGTTTGAGCCAAAAAAAAAGAAATTCCAAAAATGGTCGGGATTGGGGGGAGTCAGTGGTGGAAAAGTGGTCGGGATGGGCGGGGGGTTAATCACATGAATGGGGAAGTACAGTTGAAAAAGGGGACTTGCATAGTTAATATTGAAAAATGTCCCGCCCCTGTGAAGGAAATAGTTATAGCTGGAGTGACAAGTGAGATAAAATCTATGGATAGAGAAAGCATAAAAGAGAATTTAATTCACTCAGGTGAATTTGATGAAGAAAATGATTTGTTAACCCTGCTGGAAACACACAGGGACACCGTAGCATTACCTGGAGAGCAATTAGGGTGTACTAACCTAATTAATCACAATATTAATGTGCACCCAGAAACACCACCAACTTTCGTACCAGCCTACCGCATCCCACAATCTCAATGTACACTTGCAAATCAATATGTCGATGAAATGTTAAAACTTGGAATTATTGAACTCTCCCCATGGAATGCCCCATTATTCTTCGTGGCCAAACGAAATGGAGAAATGCGTGCGGTAGTAGATTACCGTAAACTAAACAATCACACAATCCCAGACCGATTTCCCATGCCATTGCTAAGCAACGCTCTACAGAATATTGGACTGGAAAATAATGTATTTTCACAAGCGATCTACTAAATGGTTATTACCAAATACCGGTTGAACAGGAGTCACGTAATTACACTGCCTTTTCCACAAATAGAGGACATTACCAATATACAAGGATGCCGAAGGGACTGAGGACAGCCCCAGGCACATTACAGCGTCTTATGAATTACGTATTGTCCGGAATTTTAGGACAAGGAATATTTGTTTATCTTGACGATATTATAATTGCAACGAAAAATATTACAGAACATCTCAAGAAATTAGACTTACTCTTACAAAAGCTTAGTGATGCTGGTTTAAAAATAAAGCTTTCTAAATGCAAATTTTGCTTTAAGGAAATAAATTTCTTAGGCCACAAATTAAGTTCTAATGGTATTCACACCACTGATGACAAAATACAGGCAGTGAGAGATTTTCCTGAACCCACTACGACTGATGAAGTTAGACAATTTTTAGGTCTAGCTGGGTACTAAAGGTCATTTGTACCACAATTCTCTCATATAGCCTTTCCTTTATTCCATCTACGGTACTAAAAAAAGATGCTATATTCCAATGGGAAGAAGAACAAAAACAAGCATTTAACAATCTAAAAATTAAACCAACAAATGCACCTTGTTTGGCACATCCGGATTTCAGAAGATCATTTATTATCTGTACAGACGCATCAGTTAACCCGCGGCGTCCCGGGGACGTACTTCCACGTCCTCAAGTTTTGTCACAGCTAATCCCGGGGACGTACTTCAACGTCCTGCAATTGCAAGGTTCATAATTTCCACAATTTTCAATTTTCACGAGTCATTTTTGGTACGTATACACGTGACACCTTCCTCAACAAGATGCCAGGCAGAGACAATGCCTTACCCAGCATGACCTCCTCCCCCCCCCTGCATGCCATTGTCTCAGCAATTCACCTGTTATCAGTGACCTGGCCAGTATAGCCATGTCATGCCACGGTACGAAATTCAGGGCCAGAGTGATTCCCCAATCAATGACAATGTGGAGGACAAACTTTACATAGCATTAGAGGAAGAAACAGTTAGAAATGATGATCAGGTAATGTGGCAAAAAAAGGTCAGGTATTAGTGAGTGAAACAATGCTTATAATGCCTATATTACTGCTTGAAAACCAATATACTCTTGTACTACATATAAATTCGTAACAGTAAATAAATAAATACCGTTTATGAGTGGTGTGAAATAGTTATCCTCCCATAGAACTCGTTTTCTTTGGTGCCAGCCTGATAGAAAACCCAGTAAGGTAAGGAGGCTCTCCTACCTGTAATGAGTATTTTAAACCTCAGGTGAGCGATTTCTCTATGAATTTTCGATGTTTCTCATCAAAAGCGAAAGTTTTAGCAAAAAAAAAAAAAAGGGTCGAAAAATGGTTGGGATTGGGGGGTACCAGTGGTCAAAAAGTGGTCGGGACGGGGCGGGTTAAAGGATTAGGGGTTGTAATGATGCAGGAAGATAAAAAAGGAAAGAATCAACCAATCGGATTTGCCAGCAGACAAACAAAAGGTGCAGAGAAAAATCATTGTACTACAGACTTAGAGGCACTTCCAGTGGTTTTTGCATTACAAAAGTTTCGAGATTTAGTATATGGTTACGAAATACACTTATTCACCAACCATAAACCACTAGTGGGTATGTTTAAAGAAAAACTCCTCTCTGGGAGGAAAGCAAGATGGAAATGTACAGTTGAAAACTACAATGTACAAATTCACTATATACAAGGTAAAATGAACATAGTAGCCAACGCATTATCTAGGAACCTGAACACAATTCAGGTCGCGGCATTAGATCTCAAAGGAAATATCCCAAACCACGATGATATCGCAAAAGCACAAAGACTTGGCCCAATATGGTCTAAAGTTATATACAAGTTAGAAAGTGGAGATGACATACAATTACCCAAACTGGCTGTACGTTTTCGTTTTCGTTTTCGTTTTTAAAGGCTCCAACATGCTTGCATGTGTCGGCCTTGGTCACCTAATGGCGGCTCTCCATGCTGCACGATCCATTCCAGCCTCCCTGTTCAGTCCCTTAACCCTAAGGTCACACTTAATGACCTCGTCCCATGTCTTTCTCGGTCTACCCCTCATAACCCCACCCCCAATATTAACACTTCTCACCTTCCTCACCCAACTATCATCCCCCACCACTCGAACAATTCACAAGAGTTAATAATACTTTATATAAGATCAACCCGAAACAACCAAACCGCCAAAGAAATACCAACCAGTTGGTAGTACCTAATGACATGATACCCCGGGTATTACGAACGATACACGATAGCCCACATGCAGGACATCCTGGAAAGGATAAGACATTCAAACAAGCCCAGGTGTTATATTACTGGCCTTCATTACGAAAAGATATAAACAATCATATAGACAGATGTGAATCATGTGCAAAACACAAAGGATACCCAATCACACCTGCACCGATGGGTAATTACCCTGTACCACATCAACCATGGGACGTTGTCGTTGTTGATTTACTCAAGATGCCATTATCATACAAAAGTAACCAATACCTATTCATAGCAACGGATCATTTTTCCCGTTATGTCATTTTAGCTCCAATTAAAGATAAAACAGCAAACAGTTGCAAAAACAATAACAGATAATGTAATGTGTCACTTTACTACCCCAAAGGTACTAATAAGTGATAATGGAGGACAATTTAATTCTGATATCTTACAAGAAATATGTTAACAATACAACATCAAAAAGGTTAATGTTTTAGCCTATCACCCAGCATCTAATGGGTTAGTAGAGAGACAAAAAAGTATTAGATGTGTGACGACACATTCTCAGTGAAAATTATGCAAGCTGGGATGATTGGATTCCCAGAGTAGAAGCCTCAATTAATGGATCTATAAATGAATCCATAGGTGACACACCACATTTCATTATATATGGGACAGATAAAAAACTACCATATGAGCTCATAGAAGGTGACAGTCTGCCCATTTACAATTACGATGATTACTCTAAACTCCGTTTACGTTAATTCCAGGACATACACAAAAGAGTCAAACAATTAACGATGTCCAAGGAAGAAATGACGGAGGCATTTAACAAGAAGGCAAGAGATTCGCCTATCAGCTTAGGAGACACTGTTTATGGTATCATTCATACGAGAGACAATAAATTATCCTCAAAATTTGAGGGCCCATACAGAGTAATTAACATAAAAGCAAACAAAGTTTTATTTAAGTCACTGTCTAGTGGCGAAGAGAAACAAGTTCATATTGACCATTAAAAACCAGTTTCAAGGGAACTATCCAATAGTTATTCAGCATCGGATGTAACCAAACAATCGAACGTAACTCATGAAACCAATCAAGAAAACAACAATAATTGCCAAAATAAATTAAGGTCATATACCAAACAATCAAACATAGGTGCAACTGTTCCAATAAAATCTACAATACATCATTTACGAGAATTAAATATCGATTTAAACTCCTTCTATAAATGAAATAACAATCAACCGTAACGCACATCAACACTATCATCGACCATAGCATGACCATATTAGGAAATTAATAGATTTTTTTGTCGGTAGGTAGCGATGAACGGACTTATGCTATGGATTCTCCTCTACATAGCAAGAGGATATGAGCACTTAGACCCCCAACACATAGTACGGCAAGGATGCCTCATAGCTCCAACGGCCACGACTTCAATCGTAAACGACGTCATGAGTACTGAAATAAATCTGGATTACTTGTATGAATTACCTTCTTATCTAGAAAATATCCTAAAACCCATGAGAACCCTGGACTTCATGATAGGAGGCACATAACACAAAGGAAGCACATAACACAAAGGAAGTGGATGAAATAGTGAAGTTAGCGAAATGGAAAACAGAACGGGCTAAGTCAACTATGCTCATCATGATCCAAGATCTCCCATCTTATGGAACGGAGGTATTGAGCAACAAGAACAACATCACACGTACTCGCCAAAAGCGCGGTTTGTTCGACCTGGGTGACTCAGTTCTTGGGAACGTCTTTGGATTGGCTACAGAGGAAGACCTTAAAGAAATGAACAACAAATTTAATAAAATAGCTCAGGTACTAACATACCAAGATAAATTCATCACAGGACATAACTCAGCAATGAAGACAATTGTGAAAAATCTGAAAAAGGCGGAAAACATAGCCCTCGAAAGTGTAGATAATATTAATGAAATGGAAGGTAACATAACACTTTTCCAACACTTCTCCATCATCATAGAACATATTGACACAATTCTACTACAATTAGACAACACTAGAGTTCGTTACAGGACACTTATGCAAGGAATTTCGAATGCTGGTGATGGCATGATCATAATTGACTTACTTTCAGTTCATGAGCTACGTCAGATAATTAGTCAAGGCATACATAAACATAAATTGAAGCCTTTGTTCCGAAGTAGGGAATTCATGCAATATTATCCATATCTAGTAGCAACACTAACACCAACATCAGTAGTAGCTCATGTACCATTCATAACTGAAGACCTGTTCACAGTATACCAAATACACCCCTTCCCTTCTAAGAATAATAACACTTTGGTCATCAACATCAACACAGGCACCGAACTCATCATGGTCTCCAAGAGACAGAACACTGTTACTTTCGCAAGTGAATCAACGATTGAACGAAAGTGCCGCACATCTTTACATGCTGTTCACCTTTGTCCTGCGTACATTTTCACGTTTCAGCCTACTGATACAGTCCCTTGTGAAATGGTTATCATCATCATTGTAACTTCACTTTTGCTCCAGATAAGCTTGTACACCATCAACGCATCGGACACTCACGTTTTTTTTTATTTCACTCATAACACATCAGTTTACATAGTCTGTCCAGATATACCACCATCTCATACTTCAGCCTCAGGATTATACATACCACCAGACTACTGTGCGGTATTTACACCTTCCATGTCCACTTTATCCACCATCAATCACTACGCCATCCTCAATCATACACACAAACATTTCCACCCACTGCCTGACATGGACTTAACCATGAGCACAAGTATTAAGTTGACTTCACCTAGTTTGAAATTATGCAACTGATCAGTGAAACAATGAAGCCCTGGGAAGATTTGAGTTTCAGTATGTTCAACCCATATTATGTGTATAGCCCAGCACCTACTGTCTGTATAATCTTCTGCAGTGTATTTGCAGTACTGCTGTTTTCAATGCACAGAATGCATGCAAGAATTGCAAATTTGGAGTCAGTATTTAGTGGGGGGGAGTGTTAACATCCAAGGTAACCCCCCTGAATGAAGTGTTACAGTGTACATATTTTGTATATAGTATTAATTATACATATTAAAAAAAATACAAAGAAGAATGACCCATGATACAGAAGTAGGCTATACTAGTAGCATTATCTTTAAATGAAATATTAATAGCTCTTACCATAATCTTAACTTTAAACTATTTTTTTTTCTTGCATATATGCATTTTACTACAATAACCAATTTACAAACTGTATTACAGTTCAATAGTTTAACTTTAGTGCATTTATTCAATTATGTATACATCTTGTTTAAAATGTAATATTAATAGATCATTGCAATTTACTGTGAATATTATACCTGTACAATATTATAATCAATATTATATATTAAGAGTTAAGAGGAAGACTATTGTGTATTAATGGATTAGCATATGTCAATAATGATTGCTGTAGGAGGACCTCCAGCGGCGTGACCGAGCAATGTAAGGACTCCATATTATAAATACAATTCATTATAGAAAACATGATAGATAGATAGATAGATAGATAGATAGACAGAGCACAAGGCAAGCCTGGGAACGGGATATGAGCTTGGAAGTCTAAGTGAAGAAATGTTGACAATACACCGGAAGCAGCAAGTCAGGGGATGAGATAGGTAGTGTGTCACCAAGATAGGCACACGAACAATGCCTAGTGACCATACACACACGTACAGACTTACTCACACACTGGCTTGTACAACATTTCAACAACAGTGTAACACACGTGACACGATCCCTGCTACACCAAAATTTAGGAAGCAGAGCTCAGAAAGAGGTTAGCTATAAAACCGACAGGTAGTGGAGAGAGTGAACAAGAAGAGGGGTCCAACTAGACTTACTAAGTATATTGTCTCTGTATTATACGCTACTCAACTTAAGACTTTCTCTGAAGATAATAAATCAAAATCAACTCCCTATATTCATCTTATCTCCTCCTGCTCTTCAGTTATCAAAATAACAATAAAAACTCAAGACTCACCTATTACAAGAATAGAGAGTCACAATATTACCGGTAAGCGTGTAAACCTCTAGCACTGAGGACAAATATACAGTTGGGAGTAATTGCACCACAAAGTCTTTTATGAATCAGTTTATCCAGATAAAAGTAGGAAGGGAATGTTAGAAATAGTACACACACACACACACACACACACACACACACACACAAGTAGGCCTATATAATGAGGGATGATGGACACAGAGATACTTAACCAATTCCTTGGAAGTTTTATTTATAGTTATCAACATTTCGTTTCTGAGATTTCAGTTGTCGGTATTTTAGTGATTGGAATACTTGCTG
>NC_136970.1:25921946-25966946 GCF_032717465.1 Coenobita brevimanus | reverse complement strand
GATGATAATGAGTTGGTTCATGCCACATTAGCAATATTGACACTGGGTAACTTTGATGATGGTCATATTAAACTGAATGTCTGTAATTGGCATAAGTTGATGATAACCTGGCCTTGTGTGAGGTTCGTGGAAGGTGACGGAATAAAAGTTGGAGGAATTAATGAAATGCCAAGTGTCCAGTCAGAGAAGAGGGCGCTATTAATATCATGGACTCCTGTGATAACTTGAGCTTGACTGACTCGTGAAAGTTGGCAGTAATAAGAAGATAGAATATATTAATAACTTAAACTTCTTTAACCTTTGAAAGCTGCCGATAATAACAGGGGACGGCGCATTAAAAACTGGAAAACGCTATACCTCATACCAATTAATCTGGCCAGGCATGTATGGCAACACTGTTCCGGCTGAGATTCTGATTGGCTGGAGGTGTTTGTTCGATTTCGTTGTTGCTAAAACTGATACTCTTTTTATTATCAGATGTCATACTGAGTTTGTCAACAATACAATCGTCAAAAGCAATAAGAAATCCGTTATATACTTATGAACAATGAAATTTTCGTAAGAAGATAGAGATATGAGTCAACAAAGTATTATAACAGTTCAAATCAAGGTCAGCATTCGAATAATTCCTTTAAATCTCTGACACTTCGTAATATAACAGAAAATTAAGGAAACCTGCTTAATCTAAGCGTTGGTATAACACATTTAAATTTTAAGATCAGTTCGTACTATGATAATAGAGGATATATAATAAAATAGTTTTCCTTTAGCCTACTTTGATTTTTTGCGATTTTTTCAAACCTCCCTCCCCGCAGAACTCGTCTTTTCATTAGAATTTTTAATTATTCAGAGTTATGGCGCGATTTAAGGGTGCGGACTGATCTTGAAATTTAAATGTGTGTTATACCAACGCTTAGATTAAGCAGGTTTCCTTAATTTTCCGTTATATTATGGAGTGTCGGAGATTTAAAGGAATTATTCGAACGCTGACCTTGACTTGGACTGTTATAATACTTTGTTGACTCAATATCTCTTCTTCCTACCAAAATTTCATTGTTGATAAGTATATAATGGATTTCTTATTGCTTTTGACGATATATTGTCGACAAACTCAGTATCACATCTGATAATAAAAAGAGTATCAGTTTTAGCAAAACGAAATCGAACAAACACCTCCAGCCTATCAGAATCTCATCCGGAACAGTGTTGCCATACATGCTGGCCAGATTAATTGGTATGATGTATAGTATGGTATTTTTGAATGTCGTATCCTTCATTTGTGTCGGACTGAAATGTTCCCTCTTTCAGGAACATCAAATCCTTAAATAAAATAACACAAGCTATATAACGCATCAGAATAACGTTATTTATTACACCATACCAAGACGGCTGGGTGACCCGAATGAGTGTTTCATATTTAGAAAAACTTGTGTCCCACGCCCGCCAGTGATTCTGATGTCTCTGCTGCCCGAGTTTAATGGCAGTTAATTGTTGTAGCTGAAGCAGCACCGAAAAATTATAGCAACATACACACACACACACACACACACACACACACACAAGTATATTTTAAAGCTCTACGGGTGCGTATGCAGTCGTCAGATTGGTAGAAACGTGTGGTTGTGGTTCTTAGGTTCAGAGGTTTGTGTCACCAAAGTATCCCCATTTAATACCAAAGAGGACGTCGTAACCTCGCTTATAACTCTGTTCTGTCTGAATACAGGTTGAAACTATCATCTATAATTCTGTACACATTTGCATCAATAACTCTCACATTTCAGGTTTTAGTAGAAATTCTACAGATTCTGTAAATTCATATCAGTTCCCCTGTTTTTGCGGCAGGATAAAAAGTGTATTGTCCTTAGAGATAATTTTAACTCCAAAACCAAGAAAGGATAAATGAAATGCCATGAACTTAGGCTCTGAGCTGTAGAAGCAACGCGTCGCTCGTTACACCTCCGCAAAGCCTTGCGCACGGAGTCACCATACAACCGCAATGACAGGGTTCATTGTTGGTTGAAATGAGACTACAGATAATTTAAGTCGACCTCATATGACCTTGACTTTTTATTCCTTGACCTTGCTGACCTACTCAGTTTATCGTTCCATCATACTCTATCAATGACCAAAGCATGGTCGAAATCCATCGTGGGGTTCAGGCAGTGTTTGAGGTGGTGTATTAGGCAGTGTATGAGGTGGTGTATTAGGCAATGTATGAGGTGGTGTATTAGGCAGTGTATGAGGTGGTGTATTAGGCAATGTATGAGGTGGTGTATTAGGCAGTGTATGAGGTGGTGTATTAGGCAGTGTATGAGTTGGTGTATTAGGCAATGTATGAGGTGGTGTATTAGGCAGTGTTTGAGGTGGTGTATTAGGCAATGTATAAGGTGGTGTATTAGGCAGTGTTTGAAGTGGTGTATTAGGCAGTGTATGTTGTGGTGTATTAAACACTGTATGAGGTCGTGTATTAGGCAGTGTACGGTGTTTCTGCGACGGGGTATGTTAAATGAGTACATGTGGGAAGTGAGGATGGGAAACAGTGAAAGAGGAGAAAGAGATTGGAAAGACAAGAAGGAAAGGTAAGGATGGAGATATACTGTATAATGGGGATAGGAAGAGGAAGATGGGAGAGTGGAGAGACGAAAGAAAAAAGATGGAAAGGAAGGAAGAGGAAGAAGAAGTGAGGATACGAGGGAGGAAGAATGGAGAGAGAGAAGGGAAGCTGATGGGAAGAAAATAAAAGTGAATAGAACAGTGAAAGAGGAAAGGAAAACTGAGACGATGCAACTAACTTGCGGTGGACATGGCAGCCAAATATCTAATGACATGTAACTGCAGTGCAGTTATGTCCTGTACTGGAGAATATGTGGAAAAGAGGAGGGCAGAGAGAGAGAGAGAAGGAGAAATTACGGTAGCGGAGATCAGAATAGAAAAGGTATATTTAAAAAGGAAAAGAAAAGGGAGAGAGGTAATAGATGGAGGAAAAGAAGGAGTATGCATGGACAAGGAGAAAATACCCAGGAACTTTAGCGGAGAGAGAGAGAGAGACAGAGAGAGAGAGAATCAGTGTAACCAATAAGCAGGAAAGGCGGCGGGAATAAAAAGGAGAACTGAATCACGGACGGAAGCTGTGACAAAGAATTCACTGTTGAGGATGACAGAGAGGGAGAATGGCAGGGAGTGAAACAGTGGAAAGGAAACCAAGGAGGTTGGAAGGCGTTGGAAGGAAAGACCTAAGAGAGGGGAGAGTAACAGGAACAATTAATAGAAATCGATAAGAATGTAGGTAATCAGGGAAACGGGAATGAAGGCAGGCATAGTGAAAATGGCTGAGAGGAAAATAAACCGAGAGACAGAAAAAGAGGCTTACAAGTATTAAAGGTGGATAATATGAAGGTGAAACGAATTAGGAAGAGAAAAGAGAGGAGATGAGGTTAGTGAGGAAGGATGATGGGATGGAGCACGCGTAAGAGGCAGATAGAGAAGCGTCGGTGAGATAGGCGCAGTGTAATAGCCAGCGGGGCTGTGCACTGTCAGGTGTCTGCATGTTTGGCCTTCATTGACTCCTGGAGATGAAGAACCCTGGCAGGGAGACAGGCAAGCAGACAGTCACTGAGGCAGGTAGAGTGTAATAGCCTGCGGGTCAGTGAGCTATTAGTTGTCTGCATAATGAACCTTTATTGACACCTGGAGATGTAGAACCCAGACAGGAGGGCATGAAAGGCAGGCAGGCAGGGGCAGGCAGGCAGGCAGACAGGCAGGCAGGCAGAGTCATGGCAGGAAGGCATGGGATAGGTTGGTAGGTAGATAGACAGGAGGGAGGTCAGGAAGGTACGGTGAAGGTAGGAAGGCAGGAGAGAGCTATGTCGGGAGGTAGGCAAAAAAATGTTAAGAAAATGTGATGCATGAAAGACATTAACCCTAGAACAACATACCTATTTGCGCCTATACTCGTACACCATTAGTACACCTGGGTCTCACAGACCCACAAAATAAAAAAATATATATATAGTATATACTTGTGTTTTATTGAATCCTTGATCATTCTACAACCTTTTTGGTTCAGATTACTTTGCAATAATGACCATAAAATTATGATTAACTTAATTCATGTATTTTAGGCAAATTTTTGAAAAAAAATCTTTATAAAAGAGTACAGTTTCTGTTTACATGGACCCATAAGAAAAAAAATGACACATTGATGCTTGCACTGCTGTCAAAGCTAGTGATATGAAGGGTCTTCATGGTGTGGAGAGGGCAGTGCAAATGGTGTAGAAATATGCATCACACAATAGAAAATTACAGTTCCCCCTAATCCAGTATTCCTGGGTCTCACAGACCCGACCGCGACTTTATTGTGTTATACACCAAAACAGAGGGAAACCTGGAAAACCGAAACATTCAACTTTAGCGCCAGCACCCAAAACTAGGAAACTATTGAGAAAGACAGGAGTCCCTGGCATCTAGAAGATGCTAAACCGAAAACTGGCAAAAAGTGGCCGGGTCTTTCAGACCCGGGTGTACTGTTGTAGGATTAAGAGTAAAACTACATGGGATAAGCATTGTTGTTTAAAGGTACGGGCTAGGCAGGGAGGTAGACAAGAAAAAGGGAGGTCAATATGAGGGATGAAAGAAACTAGCAGTAAAAATACATGGAATAGGGTTGTATAGAGGTACGAGATAGGCAGGGAGGGTGGCAGGAGGTAAGGACAGGGTGGACAAAAATGGCAACAAAAACGTGCACGAAAACTGAAGGAAAAACGTTTACACCTTTTCCCCTCCTCTCCTCTTCCATTTGTTCTCCCTTCCTTTCACTCACATTGTCCCCCTTCACTACTTCCTTCATCTCATATCTTATCCTGTCTGTCCTTCCTCCCGCCTCGCCTTAACCTTATTTCTCTTTCTGCATCTCCCCCTTTCTCCCAGCATTTTAGTTTTACATTCTTTTCTCTCCTCTTCCTTTCTTCTTCGTTAATCCCCTTACTATCCTAACTTACCTCTAGAACTTCTCAATCTCCCTTCTTCTTTTTTGCCTTTCCTCTCCCTCTATCATTTTTACATCCTGTTTTACTTCTACTGGCATTATCACTTCTCTCTCTCTCTCTCCCTCTCTCTCTCTCTCTCCCTCTCTCTCTCTCTCTCTCTCTCTCTCTCTCTCACACACACACACACACACACACACAGCATACTGTCTGTTATACCAGTGTTTACATACACCAAGTAAATATTATCGGAGAAGCTTGCTCAAGAAGACAAATCCAGCATCAGTGATGCTAGAGATGCCTACGAGATATTCATTTTTATTTTGCCCTAATGCTGGAAATGTCTATTCTGTCTACGTTATCATATCATCTTAATGTCACTCTCATTCATTATAAATATTTTCTTTTTCACATTTTCCTGTTTTCTTTTACTACACGTTTGGCTCACAGAATAATATTTTCTTCTCTCCATTAAATAACTTCCGTGAATTTATATAATACCATTCATTTAGTTTTTGTTCATTGTATTTCCTCCCCCTAATTCCTTTTTTCATTTTACCGTCAACATTTTCGCAGTTTTGGTTCACATTGATTCCTTTCTTTCCTTCTTACCCTGATGTCACTTTGTCCCACTTGCTTGTGGCTCTTTCTCCTTGCCCTGGCTTGCCTTTGCAATAAAACCCTTGCCTTGTTCCCTCCCATCATCCCAGAACTGCCGTTGCTGCTGCCCTCACAAGCACACATGTGTCTAGATTACCCATCCTCTATGATTGTGTGTGTGTGTGTGTGTGTGTGTGTGTGTGTGTGTGTGTGTGTGTGTGTGTGTATTGGAAATTTCAGTTTAGCCCCTTCCGTTTCTTGCCCTAATACTTAAAAACATCCTTCTGACACTCTCCTGTAATCATTTATCTACCATTCTTATCTATTATATCCTTCCATGCCTCTCCCCATGTCCTTCAATTGCCCCTGATACCCCTATAATTACCCGACCGGCATTCCTACTTGGCTGCTTTGATCCTTATTACCCTCACTGCTTTGTTACAGGAGTCTTGTAACCCAATAATTACCAGACCGTCTGTCCTGCTGGGTTACTTTGATCAGTATTATTACCCTCACTGCATTATTACCGGGGTCTTGTAACCCAATAATTACCCGACCGTCTTTCCCGTTGGGTTGCTTTGATCCTTGTTATTACCCTCACTGCTTTATTACCAGGGTCCTGTCAGGGTCGAGGGGGGACTCCAGCACCAAGTAAAAGGTATAACAACTTTTATTTTATCCAAAGCTCAGGGTCAGGCTTTATCTGTCTTCCCTCTCTTCTAAATTCATCTTTGTTCTCTCTTGTCTTCAACTCTTTCTTTTACTTCCCCTCCTTGTCTCTCCCTTCTCCTTCTCCTGGTCTATATTACGTCTTATTTAATCCTGACAACACTTTATCATCGTTTTTTTTTTTTTTAACTCCTTCCTCTCTCACTTCTTTTTTGAACTCCACCTTTGTTCTTCCGTTCAACCACCTCTCTCTCTCTCTCTCTCTCTCTCTCTCTCTCTCTCTCTCTCTCTCTCTCTCTCTCTCTCGTCAAGCCATATGGTGATGAACGACCTGGACTGACCTTTCCAAAGGTCATTTCCTTCTGGGTTATGACCTGCATGCTGGATCATGGAGTATTTGTTGTTATTTTCCTTACTGGTTTTTTGCTGGACCGATTGTCAGTGTGGTGTATTACACATTACAGTGTACTTTCTTATTATGCCTATAATACTATTTTTTTTTCTTTTAATACCCGTATTTAGCTACGGTTTTGAAATGATGTATTTTTTTACATGTTCTGGTGTTTTTAGAAGCTGTTTTGGTTTTCTCTCTGGAAGTGGGAAGAGGTTATGCAGATATCTTTGTAGTTTGTTTATCGTCAGGGTATCTTCCAAAACCAGAACATCAATATTTCTTTAAATAATAGAACAGAGGAAGGAAAAAAATGAATAAAAAAAAAAAATAATCCATACACCAGATTACTGGCATCCTCCATTCATAAAATATCTGAAACAGTTGGACTTGAACAGCTGTAGGTTGAAGTTTGGGGGGAAACAACTCTGGGGAAGAGAGTTCCAAAGAGATGCAGTTCTGGGAATAAAAGAATTCTGATAGGCAGAAGTTCTGCAATATGGCTGAGTGACATTAAAGTCATGAGCGCTACCATATGCCCGTGTAGCACTAGGGAAGGCATGAAGAGGTGGCACCATGGACGCAACTTCGTCTGAGCATTTGCCATAAAAATATCTGTAAAATAATGCAAGGGAGGCAACATTCCTTCTTACTTGTAAGGGAGGTACTTTATTTATAATAGCAGGGTTATTAATAATTTCAACAGCTTTGTTTTGAGTTTTGTCTAGTTGTTTTAATGCAACCTCTCCACATCCATTCCACAAAGGTGAACAATATTCAAGCTAAGAGCAGAAATGGCTCTTATAATTGTAGTTAACTGCTCATCAGTGAAGAAGTTACGGACTCTGTACAACAGTCCAAGTTCCTTTGAGGCGGTTTTATCAAATGATCTGACAAGAGAGGTCCAGCTGATGGCATTGTTAGGTGAGACACCGAGAATTTCAATACTTCTGGAGATGGGAATATTAGTAGCATTGAATGTAATATATGAATCTGGCAATATCTGTCTATTAGTAAATTGTATATATTTGGTTTTACTAGCACTGAATGAGGCAAGGTTGTTTTGTCCCCATTCATTGATTATAGAGAAGTTTTGATTTATGGAGATGGCTGTACTGAATTGAGAGGTAGAGATATTAAACTTTGTAAATGGGTGTTTGAATGTGAATGAACTGTGAAGTGTTGAGTCATCCACATATGAATGGATGGGATTGTGGGTGACAGATAAGAGATCATTAATATGAACCAGAAACAGGGTTGGCACCAGAACTGATCCCTGTGGCACGCCTGCATTAATTGAGTGGAAATTGGAATATACATCATCTAGTTTTACTCTTATTTTCCTGCTACTGAGATGTGAGGAGATCAAAGGAACAAAAGACGTTAGTCCATAGCAAGGAAGTTTGGACAGCAGGGAACAGAAAACAGTACCCCTCCCCTCCCTGGAGGGGCTCAGGGACAGGTACTGTTTTCACTCGGTTTGTCTGTTTGCCTGTTTATTTCTTTGTCTGTCTGTCTGTCTGTTAACATTACGCGAAAACTACTGGTGCGATTTTGATTAAAATGACAATGATGATGGGCTATGACCTTCTGATCACCTGATTACATATTGGGCAAAATTGGTCCAATGCCCAGGCTCCAGGCCCCCCAAATGGAAAAAAGTAAAAAAAAATCGTTTTCTCGCCATAACTCCTTTCAAATTTGTCATAAGACATGGAACCAAAGCCTAAAGGTGCATCTTTCATATCTACATCCCATAACATGCCTCATTACATCAAGGGGGCCACATCCTATAGTCCATGGGCTACGAGGGGTTACCATGCACCCCCTCCACCAGTCTACTTCTTTGGTACTAAAATTTTCCTTGAAGCCTCTGGATCACGATAGGACATGTTAACATTGAATATCTTGGGATGCACTATCCATACCACCACAGTATTGAAGGTGGGGTCGAGCCAGTCAAAATCGCCACTTGGCGCAAAGGTTCCTCTTTTATTTTCTAATACAACTCATATACTTTTCAGATCTGACATACAAACTACATGTCAATGGAAAGTGAATAAAATGCTCTTTCCAATGGTATATTTGAAATGGTATTTTGTTTTGATATATACAGTAGCTATTACAATTAATTTTACATGGTGAAGGTGATATTAATAAAGTGAAATTATACTCATGCATATTTTTTTTGTTTTTGTGGAGGGATGTTGACAGTTCATCAGGAATTGAGTTAATGTTACCTGCTGTGTAGAAAACTGACAAATACATGAATTCATAAATCTAAAATTCCTTTTAAAATGCTTTGGAGAATTTAGGGTTCTGGTTGTTTGATACTGCTTCAGTATATAATACCCATGCATTCCTAACGTATGAGTGTTCATTATCAAAGGATAAAGCTTACAGCATGAAAAATAATAATATAATTGCCGTGTCTTGCAGGTTTCTGACTGACTGTAAAAAAACAAGATCAAAATGGATGGATGTGAAACGACACACGGAAAACTGAAAAGGCGGAAGAATCCAAAAAGAACTAGGCCACAAGTGTGTTCTTCACTGGAGTGGATCTAACTGCAAGGAGTTTACATACTTCTCTGACACATGATTCACAGCAAAGACTGTCCAAATTGCATGATATCCTTGACAAAAGGATGGCACAGCCTGTGAATTCACCTCATCGAATGCAAGATGTATGTGCATGTCTACCCAAAGAATATGAGATTAATGAAGGATATCATAGGGATTGTTGTCAGCGATTCACCATGAATCTGAACAGGCTTAAACCCATCCCTGCACCAAGTGCGCCATCATGTTCATCTCGAGGATCATGAGGATCAAATGAAGGAGACAAAATCATCTTCAAACCCAACTGTACAGTATATTTTGCAACAAAGAAGGTCGCAAGAAAGTCAAAGTTGGCGGTATATACACAACAGAAGGACTTTCGTTGTTCACATTTGATGGGGGTAAAAAAGTCTTTGAAATTGCTGAAAGAAAAGGTGATGAAAAACTGCTTACACGTATTCGAGGACATGACCTGTTTGCCTGTGAGGCCAAGTATCATAGCAGCTGTAGATCAAACAATACGCAGGACTCTCAGAAATGACGAAGTAAAGATGACGAGGCCAAGAAAGAACAAGAAGAGCTTGAAGGTGCTCACCAGGAGGCATTCTTGGCCGTTAGCAAAGTTAGTGATGAGGACATCCTAGAAAAACAGTATGTCATGAAGTTCAGACCCTTGTGACGTTTATAAAGCAAGTCTACAGAAATCAAAGTTTCCTAATCCTGCCTATCGAGGTGAAAATCTAAAGAAAAAGCTACAGAAACATGAGAAATATGGACAACTATTGTCATTTGGTTTCTTGGGCAGATAGGGAAAATTCCATTCGTACTTGATGAACAGTGCTTCGACTGATACTGGAACAGCAATCAAATTTGCTTACGAGCTTGGAACAACAGATCTTATAAAAGAAGTGGGCACCGCACTTAGGCACGCCATTCTGGATGCATTCAATAGGTCGGAGATTCTCCCATGGCCTCCTACTACGCATCACCTTGGCAACCTGCAAGATGTTATACTCAGACAGCTGCAGACGGTACTTTGCTACATCATATGTGGAACCCCAACATCACCCAAACCTAAAGCCAATAGGCCCAGAGTTACACTCAGCAGTACTGCACAGCCCTGATGGCACTCCATGCCTTTACTGGAACTGACAAGACAAGTGCCTTTAAAGGCACTGGGAAAGTAAAACCAATCAAGGTCCTTTTAAAGATGCCAAAATTCCAGCCAGTGTTAGCTGAACTTGGTGACCACTGGAATATTCCTGATGACCTGATGGATGACCTGGAAGAGTTTGTGTGTGCCATGTACTCAAAGCCGTGTTAAGAAAGTTAATGACCTCCGACTTCTCTTGATAAAGGAGAAATTTGGTCCTAACGACAAACTAGACCCAACCCACACTTGACATGGCAACACTTCCTCCGTCAAGGGGCTACTTGATACAGCACATTCGATGTGTTAATTATCAAGTGGCTATCTGGAAACGAGCCAACACTGCTGAGCCTGTCATTCCTCCAGCAAGAGAAAATCACGGATGGCCTTTAAAGAATGGTACCTTGGAACTATTGTGAACGGAAGTGATGATATTGCCACATTCTTGACGAAGCTACTGCTGATGTCAGTTCGGAGGACGAGTTTGTATGTGACAGAGAACAGGTGGATGAGGACATGGCATCGGTTACTGAGGGTAGTGAAGACAGTGATTAATGTTTATGCTTTGATAAGTTCTTAATCTGATGCTTAAGTTTGTAAGTTACATGCATTATGTAAGAAGAAATGCTATATGCAAATGTCATATGTACGTTAATGAACCTACCCATACTCAGCAAATTATAGTTGTGTCGAGTTCTGCCCGTTAAGTGATCCCATCTCCATTAACAATAAGTGATCTAACCTTCAATGACAGTCAGCGATTTAATCTTTGTCAAAACTGGTGCCAATTCTCACTGATATTTAAAATGAAAATATTATACAGAAAGCACAATCTGTGAAATTAAACCTTTACTGTGATCTGTACCTGTAATAATAATGTAATATATATAGTGTATTTAATTTCGTGGAAAATACATCCTCTCTTATTATTTTCAATTTAGCTGCTAAAGATGGTTGTTTAGACAGACAATATGCCATGGAAAGAGTATTTTTATTCACTTTCCAATGACATGCAGTTTGTATGTCAGATCTGAAAAGTAAATGAGTTGTATTAGAAAATACAAGAGGAACCTTTGCGCCAGGTGGCGATTTTGACGGGCACGACCCCACCTTCATTATTGTGGAGGTATGGATAGTGCATCCCAAGATATTCAGTGTTAACATGTCCTACCGTGATCCAGAGGCTTCAAGGAAAATTTTGGTACCAAAGAAGCAGACTGGTGGCGGGGGGGATTGGGTGCACGGTAACCCCTCGTAGCCCATGTACTACTAGTTAGCAGTAGGAGGAACAATGTCAGGTAGGTCGGGCCTAAAATTTCAAATAGGCATAAAATCGTCAATTTTCACCCGATTTGCTCCAAATTTGCTATGTGACGTCTTTCCTAGATATCCTGTTGTGTTTATACGTCAGCACTAAAATGCCTGCTGGGGAGAGGTTTGCTGTGTTTTGACACTGTTTGTTTGTGTTTGTATTTATGGAGGTGGAAGGTGGAGGTACTGGGGGTGATTTTGACGACGAGTGGGAGGGGAGAGGGATATTGGCGGAGAGGGATACTGACCACCCACGTCCTCTTGTCTCCCTAATGAGAAAGTATATGAAGGAGGAGGAGAAGGAGGCTGGCGGGGGAGGGCAGGAATGTGGTGCGGAATAGTGCATACCTATCATACATAAGAACATAAAGACATTGAAGTTTAGCAGTAGTTTCTGCCACATGCATTTCTGTCTCAGGAAAAGGCATTGGTGAGGAACTGTATATTCACGTCTCAGATGAGCATCTTTCAGTATACGCTTTGTGAAAGTGATAATCAGCACCAGGTGGTGTGGAATGTGACCTCCCTTGTCCTGTCCTAATTATCGACGCCTATATTGATCTCTTGAGCAGGCCATTAATCAGGCTTCCTTCGGGACACTTAAATGATGTCTGCTAGCAAAGGTTGGCGTTATGACCACGTACAATAAAGAAGCCAAGTATATTAGTAATTCACATTGATCTTTTGAGCAGGCCACTAATCAGGATTCCTTTGGAACACTTCTATGATGTCTGCTAGCACGGGGAAAAGGGGGGCGTTATGACCACATAAAATAAAGACAAATATGTTAGTATTTCATCTCCACCCGTAGCATTTTTACACACACCTTATTATCTTCACTTCTGCCAAACTCAGCCTTCACCTCCTCACCTCACCACCTGTACCTCACTTCGACACAACCTTATTTCTGCCTCACTCTGCCTTCACCTCCTCACCTCACCATATGTATCACACTTGACACACACCTCATTAACCTCACCTCTGCCCTCGACTCATCTCACCACCTGTATCTCATTTGACACACACACCTCATTAACCCCACCTCTGCCTTCAACTCACCTCACCATCTGTATCTCACTTGACTCACATCTCATTAACCTCACCTCTGCCTCAATCTGCCTTTATCCCCTACACATATCCAAGTCACAGCCATTCATTAAGTAACCCACAAACAATACCTGAGTCGGATAACACTGTGGTGGTTGAAGTCATTAGGCTATGCTAATTGTCCATCAGATCCGTGGTTGTTCTTATCCAAACCCTGTCATACAGAGTATATAGGTGGGGGCACCCATCATTCACTCACTTATTGTAGGGATGCCTTATGGTATCTACAATAAGTGACGAATCAAATGGTTTCTTGTACCCAGGAAACCATTTACTACGCTGGCTGATAACCATATAACCGGGTATTCTTGTCGGGTTAAGTGTCCACCATATCCCACTACCAATAATCACTAAATTATGGCAAACATTTCAGAGAACCTCGGAGGGCCCAATACCTGCCCAGGGCCCCACCCAAATGGGCAGATTCGCATGGCCATGTGGAATGTGAGAGGTGTGAATGTGGACAGCATGAGGGTAGAAGTAGTGAAGGTGTTCAAGAGTGCGATATGCTGTGATGGCACTGTGTGAAACAAAAATGAAAGTGTGTGAAGTGGAGTGAGAGGGTGTGAAATGTGTAAGATCAGGCATGAATGGGCGAAGAAGATGCAAGGAAGGAGTAGCTTTGTTAATTAATGAGGTGTGGCAGAGTGGAATGAGAGATTACAAAATTAATGTGTCAGCTCGACATGTGTGTATGTCATGTTCAACTTTAAGGTGAAAGTGTCAGTAATTGTAGCGTACGCACCGTTTGATGACAAAAAGACAGGTTTTGGGATCACCTGGATGAAGCAGTGGGAGAAATGCACAAGAGTTATAAACTAGTCATAATGGGAGATATAAATGGAGGAGTAGGCACTGGTCCTAAGGATGACGTAATGGGTCGTAATGAAGTACCAGGAGAAAATGATAATGGGAAGCGACCGATGGATATATGTCAGGAAAGGAGGTTGTGCATTTGTAACACGTATATCAAACACAAAGATGCTCATAAATATACATGGTATAGAAGGGACGGGGATTGTGTTGAATGGAGCCTGACTGATTACGTGCTCGTAGAGAGGTCGATGCTGTGAATGGTTGCTGATACGAGGGCTGTGAGAGGACGATGCGGAGGTCTATCAGACCATATGATTATGGTATGCAAGATCAAGCTGAGAGGAGTGAGACTGACCAGGAGAGGGAGGATCAGTCACGGAGAAAGACTGAAAGTAGAGGAGTTGAGGATCAAAGAAATGGCAGATGAATACAAGACTAAATTAGAGGAGTTTGAGTCCTCTGAATTGGAATGAAATGGTTCTGGACAGCCTATGGAATGCATAGAAGGATCGCTTAGTTATAAATGCTGAAGCTGTGTGTGGTGTGGCAGGAGTTACATCAAGGAAGAAAGTTACGGCACTGTGGGATGAAGAGGTTAAGAGAGCAGTGGAGGAAAAGAGGAAGGAGTGGCTAGAGTGGTTACAGAACAGGCGTTCAATTGAAAGAAGAACTGAATATACTGAGCGCAAGAAGCACATAAAGAGACTAGTTAAGAGGAAAAAGGAGATAAACGATGATCTAGGAAGAAAAATGAATGTAAACTACCCTGAAAATAGGAAGTTATTCCGGTGGTGCGGAAATGTAGAAGTGGAAGCTGAAAGAAATGTAAAAGTGTGAAGGATGTAAGTGGTAGATTATTAACCCATGGTGTTGAAGTTAGGACCAGATGGAAAGAATATTTTGAAAGCCTGATGAATGGGAATAGAAAGAGCAGAGCCACTGTAAACATGATTGGTTTGGGGTTTATGCAGAGAAGGAATGCAGTGCCAGGAAACGTGACCCTCGCACAGGTAAAGAGTGCTGTGAAGTGGCTGAAAAATGGGAAAGCAGCTGGGGTTGAGGAGGTGTATGCAGAGATGATAAAGTGTTGTGAAGATAGCAGAATGAAGTGCTTGTTGGAGATATGGAGAAGGGAATGGATATCTGAAACTATGCCAGCAGTCTGAAAAAAGACTGTGATTGTACCTTTCTACAAAAATGAAGGTGAGCGAAGTGAATGCAAGAATTATCGTGGCATAAGTTTACTGAGTGTCGTAGGCAAGGTGTATGGAAGAATTATCATGGGGAAAATAAGAGAGGTATCAGACGTCCTAGTGAGTGATGAACAGAGGGGCTTTAGGAGTGGCAAAGGATGTGTGGCTCAAATATTTGCAGTGAGACAAAGAGTGGAGAAGACTTGTGAGAAGGACTATAAGATGTTTAGGGCATTAATGGATCTGGAAAAAGCATACGCCAAAGGAGACAGTGAAGGATTGTGGAAGGTTTTGCGCATGTACGGTATAGATGGTAAGCTGCTAGGTGCCGTCAAGAGTTTTTATGATGGTAGTGAGGCATGTGTATAGGTGAATTGACATCCAAGTGAATGGTTCACGATGTGGGCGTGCGACAAGGTTGTGTGATGTACCCATGGTTTTTCAATGTATAATATGGATGGGATGCTGTGAGAAATAATAACACGAGTGATGGAGAAAGGGATGACGTTAGTAATGAATGGTGATGGATGGAATATCCCAAATTTGTTGTATGCTGATGATGCAGTGCTACTTGCAAATACCGAACAAGAGCTTAGTACACTAGTGCAGAGTTTTGCTGATGTCTGTGAGCGTCGTGCCTTGTGAGTAAATGTAGAAGAGAGTAAAGTAATGGTACTTGAGAGAGAAGGTGACTCCCAGTGTGATGTTACAGTGAATGGAAAGAGACTGGAACTGGTGAGATAGTTCAAATCCCTTGGTAGAGTGATAGAAAAGAGAGGAAAATGTGTAAAAGATGTGGAAAGTAGAGTGCCACAAGGAAGGAAAGTAGCTGTGCTATGTAGGCCTTGATTAGAAACAGAGGCTTGAGTGTTGCAGCTGCACGAGGCTTACCTGATGGAGTGTTAGTGCCAACTTTAACATATGGATGCGAGACTATGGTATGGCATGAAAATGAAAAGTCAAGAGTGAGAGCAATGGGGATGGGAATGCTGAAGAATGTATGTGGAGTACAGAGAATGGATAGGATACGAAATAATGCGATTCGTGAAAGATGGGGAGTGAGGAACTAGCTGGACACCAGAATCGAAGAGAGTGTACTGAGATGGTATGGTCATGCGGAGAGAATGGATAACAATAGAGTGGTGAAAAAGGTACATCTGAACGAATTTGAGGAACGAAGGAGGCGAGGTTGGCCAAGAAGAAGGTGGTGGGATATGGTGGATGAGTGTGTGAGGAAGAGAGGCATAGAAGTCGGTAAGGCTAGGGGACTGACAAGAGATCGAGGTGACTGGTTGAATGTTGTGAGAAATGCACGCTCAGTGATTTGGCATCCCGTTTTAACGTGACAGCGTTCGGACTGAGTGTATTAGATAAGTTTACGTGAGGCTACAGAATGTGGTGAAAGTTTTTTGGCATATCCGATAGAGCCAGGATTCCGCGGGCTTGAATAGTGAGTGAATGGAAGCGTGGCCCAATGACGTGGGTAAACTTTGGGTGTCTGGACGTTGCTACTCCTCACCCTGCTCTAGAGTGGGAAAGGAGGTCCGGATAATGATGATGATGATAATGATGATGATGATGATGATGATGGTGATGATGGTGATTATTATTAATTATTATTATTATGATATTTATTATGCCTCCCCCCACCTATGGTAGAGGGGGCTTTATGTGATTAGTCTGTTCATGCATGCGTGCGTGGCTCCATGCGTCCGCAACACTATTGTGGGCGCGATATCTAATGAACCCTTTGACGGATTTCCACCAAACTTTTATCAATGTTGCACTATAAGGAGATGATGAACTGAATAGGTCAGATTGGTCAAGCGGTCAAAAGTCAAGTTCTTATGGGATACACTTAGTTTAACCTTATGGGTGCGATATCTGAATCCGTGAATGGATTTCGACCAATCTTTTGTCCGTGATACAGTATGAAGGGACGAAAAACTGATTAGATTAGAAAGGTTAAGGTCATATGAGGTCGACTATATTTATCTTAAGTCTTATTTCAACTGACAGTGAACTCTGTCATGGAGGTTGTATGGTGAGCCCGTGCGCAAGGCTTGTCGGAGGCATTCTGAGCGATAACAGGTAGTTTGTATAAATATAGGAATATCGTGAGGCGAAGAGGAAAGAATAGAGAAAAGGGGGAACAGGAAGGAAAGCAAAGGGGAACACAGCCATTAACCCTTACGTGACTATTTGTAACTGAAGGAGGAACATGAACAATGCAGAATTTTGTACAGTTGTTTCGCCTTACCTTGGACCAGATCTTCCTCCGTTTCCAGCATATTTCCCTGTGATCACTGGCATAAAAAGACAATAATGCGGCTCTATATCGTTTACAGAGCACTTCTCCATGACTAACATTATTGTGTCATGTTAATATATTTGTTTTTATATCATTATGTTTACACCATTGTGTTTATGCCAGTATTATCATACTATTGTGTTTATATGATTGTTTATACCATTGTCTTCATACCATTTTGTTTATACCATTGCCTTTATCTATCTATCTATCTATTGCCAGACGCCTCAATCCCGTTTGGGGTGGCCACAAATAAATCGCCTCCACGTCGCCGTCCCCCGCCATTTCACTGCTATTCTCTCAACTCACACCCCTCTCTCTCATATACCTCTCCACCCCATCCCTCCATCTCATCCTCGGCCTCCCCCTCCCTCTTCCCCCCTCCACTTCACTCACATACACTCTCTTCGTCAGTATTTCAACATCCATCCTCTCCACATGGCCAAACCACCTCAGTGTGTTCCTCATAACGCTTCCTATCACATCCACATCCACACCACAACGCTCCTTTATATCCTCATTCGTCAGCCTGTCTCTCCATGTGATTCCACAGGCTCCTCTTAAATAACTCATTGCCATTATGCCATTGTTTATACTATTGCATTTATACCAATGTGTTTGCACCAATGTGTTCATACTACTCTGTTTTATCCTATTGTTTATACCATCGTTTATACCACTGGCTTTATGTCATTGTGTATATACCACTGCAATTATACCATTGTGATAATACCGTTGTGTTTATACCAGTGTGTTTATAGTTATAGTAAGGACTTTCAATAGCGTGGCCCTGAAAACAACTGTAGGTGTAGGTGTTGACGGGGCTTTGTATTGTGGTGTGGAAACAGACGATTTCATTAGTCAAGAATGTTACTGTGTACTGAACGCTGATTAACTGGCAGTGTTTGTTAAGGTGTATTGTTAGAGCAACACGAGATCACATATCCTTGAAACTATTATAACGTGTTGTGTGTGTGTGTGTGTGTGTGTGTGTGTGTGTGTGTGTGTGTGTGTGTGTGTGTGTGTGTGTGTCTTGATAAGAGCTTACTGGATGTGAGACAAGGAAAGCAGTGTTGGCTTGAAATGGACGTCTACAATTGCGTCCTTTTGAGAGAGAGAGAGAGAGAGAGAGAGAGAGAGAGGGGGGGGGGATGGAAACGACAATGGAATGTAGAAGATAGGAGAAAGAGGGGGAAAACTCCACAAGAATAGCAGAGAGAGAATGGAAGAGGAGGGGAGAAGTGAGGAGGAACGGTAAAGAGAGGAATAAAACGAAGGGATAAAAATTAAGTAGCATAAAGGAAAGAGTCGAAAATGGAGAGGGAAGAGGAAGTGAAAGGAACATTAGGGAGAAAACGGTAATGAGAGCGTGAGAGTCAGAGGGGAGGAGCTGAGGAAGAAGGAAGCGAATAATTAAATGCATAGAACTTAACTGAACCATTATTAGAATCATACAGAAATGTTAATGATGTATATGAAGCAAATCAGGAGGGGAGAGTGGTAATTAGTGTTCGTTATGCCGCACGCACACACACACACACACACACACACACACACACACACACACACACACACACACACATACACGCACTCTGTGTGTGTGTGTGTGTGTGTGTGTTTGTGTTTGTGTGTGTGTGTGTGTGTGTGTGTGTGTGTGTGTGAACGCTGTGTCGTATTGTCAAGCAGCATCTGTAGCAATTTCGTCTCCCTTGAGCGTTAATGACAGCAGTATATCACGACTGGTGGAGTAGATAAAGCGTAATTGACCTAAGTCATGTAGTTTTATCATCAGTAACGTTGACTGGAACTCTAAATCATCCCTGTGCATGTTCATTTATATTGATAGACTATCTCATTAACTACAAAACTTTTTACTTAGCTTCCCACAAGTTAATTTTATTCTTCCTACCACTAGACAATGTTATTTAGTTGGGGTGGAAGGGAGGTCTGATGTAGTGTAGCGTTCAGATGCAATATCTGTCAGAGAGAAACAGTGAGGTATATTGAGGCTGTCGGTGCGGCGCTTGTGTATTTGGTGTCTTAGGTAAGTTCACAGAAAAAGACATGGAGTAAAACATTGAATTATTATCTCTCTACTTACCTCCCTCCCCCATTTGACTCTCAGTTTGTAAGACCCCTGTTTGCTTCAAGCCATTCATAACAGTAGACTTGAGTGTGGCTGTCGTCACAAGCTTGTTTACAGGTGTGGAGAGACCTGTTTGGCTATAGTGTCTGTGACCTCACTTCTGGTCACGCAGTTGCCTCCTCCTCCTACTAACTCAGTGCCTCCTTCACTTCCCCTACACCACACGCCCTTGATGACTTCCGCCCAGCTGAGGTGCTATGCAAACTGGACACAGAGAAACCTGGGAGGCTTGATGGTGTATGTGTGTATATGGGTGGGTGGTAGACGTTTGTGAGTGTGTGTGTGTGTGTGTGTGTGTGTGTGTGTGTGTGTGTGTGTGTCAGAGAGAGAGAGAGAGAGAGAGAGAGAGAGAGAGAGAGAGAGAGAGAGCACTTCCTTGGCTCGATATTGTCCTTTCCTGTCAGTAAGTGGCACTAGTCATACCCACGGTCCTCTCGCTCTCCTCTAAGACGTATCCGTTTGCTCTTGCTCCTTCTGCCTCTCCTCCTTCCTATCTTACTCCTACTCCATCCCCTCCTTCCTATTTTACCCCTTCTCGTTCTCCTTCTTCCTATCTTTCTTCTCCCTCTCCTTCCTCCTATTTTACTCCTCCCTGTCCTTCCTACCTTACTCTTTCTTCTGCTTGTCCTGCCTGTCATTCTCTCTTGCTATCAGTATTATTCTATCTTGCTTCTCTTTCCATCTGTTTCTCTCATTTTGTCTCACCTTCCTCCCGCCTCTGCCCAGCTTCAGCTCTTTCTCCATCGTCTCTTCTCTTCCTCTGATTCACTTTTCCCTTCCATTTTTTTCCTCTTGTTTTCTTCATGGTTAATCCTCTTACCCTTCCTTCCTCCCTCTTCCGCTCTTTTCTGTCTCTCTTTTCTCCCTTGTCTCCTCCCCTCCTTTGTTCTTTTCTAAATACAGTTTTACATCCTTTGGCATTCTCATATTTGTTAACGCCGCATCTCTCTCTCTCTCTCTCTCTCTCTCTCTCTCTCTCTCTCTCTCTCTCTCTCTCTCTCTCTCTCTCTCTCTCATACACACTATCACATTTCGGGAATACTTTTTCTCTTCTGTTTTCACAACATTTTTTTTCCATATTTTTAGGTTATTTTTTTTCTCTCACCTTTCCGCTTATTTTTCAAGGTGGGAGACTGCATCGTCGAAGACCAAACGAAAAAAGAACAATTTATATATTATGATGTATAATGTTATCTAAACTATCTATCTATCTATCTATAAATGTGTGTGTGTGTGTGTGTGTGTGTGTGTGTGTGTGTGTGTGTGTGTGTGTGTGTGTGTTCCACTGATGCTTTTTTATCCCATAATTTTTCCACTCCTCCTTTCCCTTTTTCTCTTTTTACTTATACTCTGCACTTTTTTCCTCCTCTCCTCTCGTCAGCACCTCGCCATGTTTTTTTGCTCTTCTTCCATCGCTCTGTTTCTCCCATAATCTTCATATTTCCTCCTCTTCCCATCTTTAGCTGGCTGTTCCTCTTCCCTATCTCTCTCTCTCTCTCTCTCTCTCTCTTTCTCTATTTTCCAGTCTTTCTTTCGTTTCACTCACTTTTCCTTTAACCTTTCCTCTCTCCTCGTTCTTTAGTCTATTTCTTCCTCAGCTTCTCCGTACCTTCCTTCAGTCTCTCATTCTCCCCTCTCCTCTCCTCCTCTCTAGTCTCTCCTTCTCTCAATCTTTGTACGTTTTCTTCAGGTCAGTGTTTATGTTTGGTGGACTGCAGATCCGCCATTTAATAGATCCCATGCTATCACCACCTGCCATCTTGGGTAAATGTTTACCTTTATTACGCTGCTTCTCATGCTCTCTTATCTTCTGCTCTTTCTTTTCCTTCATACAGTGGGTTTCTCTCGGTTCCTCTGCCGTCTTTCTCTTGTAGTTGTTATCGTAAGCTAAAACTAATTTTCTCCTAGAACCGCTTTTCCTTAACGTAACCGTCATTTACTTATACATCCCCTATCATACTCTCCTACAGTTACATGTTCAATATTTCTTGTTCTCTTTTTTTCTTTTTCTCACGATATGTATTTCCTCGTGCGGTGGCGGAATGAAGAATGTTTGTGCCGGGAGCCAGTGCATATCGAGTAATACGATGCAGTGCGTAATAATTTCAAAATTAGAAATAAGAAACAAATTAGTTGAACTAGATTAATGATCGTCATGTAATAGGACACATGTATCAGGAATGTGTTTTAGTTCACATCATCACGAAAACTATACTCTTTTTATTTTAACTTGGCCTAAAATTGCTGTCTCACCGTGATGGATGCTGAGTTCTAAAAAGAAATTAGTATTTAACTATGATGGTAGTCACTAACAAGTGCTAGGGTAAGCATGTACTGTAGATCCGCATTTTTTTTTTTTTTTTGCCACAGAGATACGTGAAATAAGCTGCATGAGGTAAAAGAATATAAGCCAAGTTAAGGTGAAAAGAGTATAATTCCTGTCCTGGAAAGCAGTGTTGGTGTGGCAGCCATTCCACTGAGCTAACAAATGGAAGTGCTAAAAATAAATAAATAAATACATAAATTCTTCCCACAGAAATAAATATTCACTAATACTGTAAATAAATATCAAACATTTAAGGAAAAATCTTTCATGTAATTAAAAAAAAATTATTCCCCCTATCCAGAATGCAAGCAATCACAATTAAATCCACCAATCATCCCCACGGCCACCTCACACTGCCAGCAGCCCCTGTGATAATTGCCCACACGTTAAGTACTTCACCATATAAAATAGCCACATTATCACTGACCCCCGAGGTGTGATAACTGATAAGATATTTACCTCTTAATTATTGTGTTACTGCCACACCTGGGCCTCTGTGCAGGGGTGTGACAGTAATTAATAACTGGGTTTTAGTACTAGAACGTTAATCAGGTTTGATTGTTATAGAGTATTGTGGTAAGCGGTTGGTTGATATTGGAGTTCATCATCATCATCATCATATTCCAGAAAAATAATCCATATCAATATAGAATAGAAGTACTGTCACCACTTGGATCCTCCGACCACAATCTCATCAATGACCCATTTGTTAGGTGCTCCAATCCTACCCCTTCTGAACCAGTCAGGGTGACCAGATGGCACTTTGATAGGGCAGACTGGGACGGATTAGGAAAATTAATTATCTTACTGATATTCCATGGCAGTCTTTCTTCTCCGATGACATAAATTCTACCCAGTCCCACATTAATGATTTAATACAAGCTGGTATGAAATTGTTCATACCAGATCAACAGACCACTAAAAGATCGGACTCCCCAAAATGGTTTGACAGCAATTGCCCCAGAGCAACAGGCCAAAAGCCCTTAGCATATAAATTTTATTTAAAATCAAAATCATCTGAATCGTTCAGTCAATTTAAAATTGCTAGAAACCATGCAAGAACAGTAATTAATCTAACTATCAAACTTTCTTCACAACCAAGCATCCAAACTGTTAAATAATCATAATGATAATTGAATATTTTGGTCAACTCTCAGTTCTTTCAATAATAACCTTAATTAGTCATCACCCACTCCCCAACTAAAATCTTCTGATGGTAACACTATAAATGACCCGCTTGGTAAAGCGAACATCCTAGCCAGTATATTTGACAGAAATTCTACCTTAGAGGAAGTCAGCCAGAACGTCCATGTACTAGAACTTGACTCTCCAGAAATAGCTCCACTAAGATACAGACTAGATACGTAAAACCCATTCTTGACAAATTACCAATCAACAAAACTCCATGTCAAGATGGAATTCTTCCTTTTTTTTTTTTTGAAAAAGTGTTCCACAGAACTTGCTGCTATTCTAGCTAAATTTTTCAGACTATGCATATGTACTTCTTCATTCCCCAATTGTTGAACAAAAAAATACGCCTAATTCTAAATAAGTTCCTCTGACTCCTTCGGTTACAGACCAACAGTTATCACATCTTCTGTTGGTAAAGTACTTGAGACTATAATCAATAAGCACATTGTTAAACATCTTGAACCCAAGAACTTAATTAGTGATAAAGTATGTTTTTAGCCACAAAAGATCCACTGTTGATATACTCAGTCTCCTAACTCATAGCATCCATCAGGCATTTGACTAACATAGAGAAACCCATGTAGTAGCCCTACATAATTTTCTACCGCTTATGATAGACTATGCCACCGTCCCTGCTATCCAAACTCCCTTGCAATGGCATACCATCTTTTGTTCCTCTGACTTCCTCATATCTTAGCGACAGGAAAATAAAAGTAGATGATGTACATTCCAATGTCCACACGATTAATGTTGGCATGCCACAAGGATCAGTTCTGGCTCCAACCCTCTTCTAACTCATATCAATAATCTCTTATCTGCCACCCATAATCCCGTTCACTCATATGCAGATGACCCAACATTTTACAGTTCATTCACACTTGAACACCCTTCACAAAATTTACTATCTCTAACTCACAATTCAGTACAGCAGTCTCCATAAATCAAGACTTATCCAAGATCATGGAATGGAGACAAAATAATATTCCATCATTTAATGCTAGGAAAACCAAATATATGCAATTTCCGAATAGACAGATATTGTCTGATTACCATATTAACATCAATGTTACTAATACTCCTATTTTTAAAAGAATTGTTCTCGGTGTTTCACTTGAAAATTCCTTCAGCTGGACCTGTCATGTTAGATCACATGCTAAAACCACTTCAAAGAAACTTGGATTATTGTACAGTCAGTGAATGCTTCTTTGATGAGCAGTTACTATAATTTTCAAGAGTCATGTATGCACTCATCTGGAATATTGCTCACCCTTGTGGGATGGATGTGGAGAGGCTGCATTAAAACAACTGGAAAAAATTCAGGACAAGTTGTTAGAATTTTTAATAACTTTACTGTTACAAAAGAACTACATCCCCTACACGTTTGAAGGAACGTTGCTTTCCTTGCATTATTTTGCAGATACTTTTATGGCAAAGGCTCAGACGAAGTTGCATCCATTGTGCCACCTTTCCATGCCTTTCCCCGAGCTACACGGGCATCTGGTAGTGCTCATGACAGGACTGTCACACTACCATATTGCAGAACTTCAGCCTATCAGAATTCTGATCGGTTTCCCCTCAAACTTCAACTTATGGCTGTTCAGGTCCAACTGTTACAATATTTTTATGAATGGAGGACACCTGCAACTAAGTGCATGGATTATTCTTTTTTCCTTTTGTTTTTCCTTCCTTTGTGCTGTTGTTGTAAAAAAAAAAAAAAAAAAAAAAAATCAGCTGCAGCCTCGTCGTCGTCGTTGTCGTCGTCGTCATGAACAATTGCCCTTCTGAAGATGGGACTGTGGTCTTAGGACTGGAAGATGACTTTATTAATATATTAATTATTATTATTATTATTATTATTATTATTATTATTATTATTATTATTACAGATATGGTGGTGATCCATCAGTGACAACAAAAACTGCTACCAAAATAACTGCCTCTACTACAACTTCCACAACAGTAACAAATAAATAAATAAAAAATTAAAATTACTACTATTTCAAGCCAACAAACGAGTAAGTATTATACTTTAGTTGTCACTGTGTACTGTATATGCGTATTAGGTGTATATGTATTTGTGTAGCATTATGTGTGGTATCTAATCACACAACTCTTTTTCAGTCAAGGGTTGCATCTGTCCGTCCTTCAATTTGTGTTTTGAATTATTTTTTCCATCAGATCACTGTTTCTCTTGCTTGTCCCTCTTCTCTCGCTTCTCCTCCTTGTGACTTCATTCATTCATTAAATATTTCTCTTGAGTTTCGGTATTTCTAGGCTGTACCTTCCCCTCCCACCCTTCTTCCCTGTCTTACTTTAATCATAAAAACTCCGTGACGTCAGTTCATTTTGAGTCCCCTAATTTTCTTACTCTATTTTTTTTGTTAGCTTCACTGAGCCTGTATACAGTATAAGCAACACTTGAGAAGTATCAAAAGGTTTAGTTGTAAGGTTTGAAAACCATAATTTAGAAAACTGATCAAGGACTTTTTCTTTATTTAAATAAAAATCATTACGATTTCTTTAAGCTCATAGACACAGTTGCCAGCATGCCAATAATGAGAGAGAGGGAGAGAGAGGGAGGGAGAGGGGGGGGAGGAACTGAATAAAGGAAAGGGAGGGCATGAAAGAGAAGGTGAAATAGCATGAATGAAAATATGAAGTTAGGTGAATGAGTTGAGATGGCGTGAAATGTGAGGAAAATGCCAAGTGGAGGAGATGTGGTTTAACTCGTGTGGAAGATATGAACAGCGAGAAATTATAAAGTAGAGTCTGTGAAGAGAACTGAGGTGTGTGGAAGAATTGAGTTGTAAGGTAGTTTAAGGTAAAGGATGTGTGTGTGTGTGTGTGTGTGTGTGTGTGATAGCAAGAGAGAGAGTAGGAAAGGCAGACACAAGGTCTTTCGTGGTGTGAAATGTGAGGGTAAGTTGTTCAAGAAGTATGTGTGAGGTGGGGGTGGCGTGACTTGTGGAGAAAATTGAATGTGAGATAAAATGTAAATCGGTTTGAACAAAGAAGGGTTTGTAGGGGGACAGCTGTTGAAGGACGTGGGAGATGAAGGTGTGTAAAGTGTGAAGAATGAAGTGTGACGTAAGTGAGAAGTGTGATCTGAGCTAGGATAAAGACGTGAGAAGTGTGAGTTTGCATAATGCAGAGGGTGTGTGAGGTATTGGTTCATCCATGTGATACATGGCCAACAGTTGGTGTAAATCAAGCCCAGTATAAAACTCTTGGGCTATCTATCCTGCCTTCTTTTTACAGTACTTTATTTCTCACTCAGTGCAGAACGGAGAGAGAGAGAGAGAGAGAGAGAGAGAGAGAGAGACAGACAGAGACAGACAGACAGACAGACAGACAGACAGACAGACAGACAGGGGGATGGAGGTGGGGACTGCACCAAAGAGTGTCACTTCACCCAATAATAAAACAAGACATATTGAAAGTGAATCCTAACTTGCCGACATTTTGTGCCTCTGACAGGTGGCCATCACAGCTGAGCCGCGGGATCGAGTCCTTCTACACAGTGGAGTGCGAGAGAAATGAAGGTTGAAAACAAAACATACCGGATTTCCTGTGTACATGTTTGTGTGAAAACAAATTTGCAGGCGACCAGACTATGTTGGTGCGATATTTACTGGAAGAGAGAAAGAAAGAGAGAGAGAGAGAGAGAGAGAGAATGCCACTTTCTTCCCCTTCATTCCCTCTTCCTCTTATCCCTCTATTCCACTCCTCCCCTATCTCCCCTCTTTCTTCCATTCTCTTCCTACCTCTCACCCTTCTTCCAGTCTCTCATATCCCAAGTCACAAGTGTTTTATATTCTCATAAGTTCCTTCATGTCCCACTCATTTGCTATTTTACCGGCAAACAAGCGAACTTTTCTCATGGCAAACGTTTCTGTTACCGAATGTTTGTGTCAGCGAATGATTTCATCAACGAACGTTTTTGTCGGTGAACGTTTATATCACTAAAGAAATTCATGTAATGAGGTTCTTTGTCTCAGATGAGGCTCCTTGTTGTTGAAGCGTGTATATTTGTGGAAGAACTATTCTTTGGTGGTTAAGTCTACCTTACTATTTTTTGCAGTTCTTTGATTTATTGACTGAACGAGTGTGTGTGTGTGTGTGTGTGTGTGTGTGTGTGTGTGTGTGTGTGTGTGTGTGTGTGTGTGTGTGTGTGTGTGTGTGTGTGTCACATTAAACAGTACGTTAACCGAGACAGAAAAGGAAGGAAGGAACGAAGGAAGGAAGGAGGGAAGGAAGGAAGACATGAATGATGGAAGGAAGGAGGAAAGGAAGGATGGATGGAAGCAAGCAAGGAAGGAAGGATGGAAGGAGGAGTGGAGAGAAGGAAGGAAGGAAGGAAGGAAGGAAAGAAGAGAGGTAGGTATATAGAAAGGAAGGAAGGAAGAAGGAAAGTCGGCATATGATGGAAATAGCCGGTAGAAAGGTAGACTGGTAGGACAGAAAGGAAGGAAAGGAAAGATATATGGGAATCGGAGTAGGATGAAGGAGAGGAAGTAGCGCAAGAGAGATAAGACTGATATATAAAGGAAATGATAGAAGAAGGAATGGAGAGATGGAGAAATAAGGAAGGAGAGGTAGGTGGGAAGAAAAAGAGAGGGAGACATATAATATAAGGGAAGAGAGAGAGAGTAAAACTACAATGGACGAAGGTGGTATGGGCGAGGTTGCACCGAAACTCGATTACAGTGGCCATGTCAAGCCAAATATCAGTTAACACTTGACTAATGTAATTTTATCTTGTATTGAGAGAGAGAGAGAGAGAGAGAGAGAGAGAGACGATGAAACATTTGCGACA
The DNA here is from genome assembly GCF_032717465.1 of Coenobita brevimanus. Taxonomy (NCBI): domain Eukaryota; kingdom Metazoa; phylum Arthropoda; class Malacostraca; order Decapoda; family Coenobitidae; genus Coenobita; species Coenobita brevimanus. The sequence continues at coordinate 25,939,375 of NC_136970.1, read as the reverse complement.
AGGCACCCACCTGTCTAGATGAAATGTCTGGTGACAGTGTCGCCCATAGCACTTGAAGAGATAAGTTAAGAGTGTTAAGCTGGACATATTTCCCCTCCTAACTTTTATGAATGACACTTATAAGAGTTCTGAAAATAAGCTTTCCATTGTGACGTTAAGAAAGCTACTGTGTAATACAAAACACGAACACACAGACACACACACACACACACACACACACACACACACACACACACACACACACACACACACACACACACAAACAAACACACACACACACACACACACACACACACACACACACACACACACACACACACACACACACACGTCATCCACAATACTGAAACTCTTCTAATGAAGTATACTTCTCAAATCAGCGTTTAGAGACAGAGACGATAAGTTAACTAAGGTGTCTGAGTCTCGAAAGTATTACAACTAAGAGGATGAATGGAGGAGAAGAAGGTAAGAGAAAGGCAGGGGACGGAAGAAGAGGTTATGGATTGAGAAAGGGGGAAGAAGAGGAGGAAGCCATGGATACAAATTGATGATATAACTGGATCTAATTACCATTTATTTTAGATGGGTGTATGAATATTAGGATTATTCAGGTTCAACGTCGTTAACAATTCTTTTAATTATTTTCTAAACTGATTATTTTTGTACGCCATTATTATATGATTCTTTCCCTGACAGTCATGGAGTTTTTGCCTGGTTATATAGTTGTGGTTTTACTTTTTGCACTTTTGACCCTCACCCCCCAACACAACCTCTCCAGTCTCAGCACCAGAACGCCAAAAATCTCACCCCACCACCACCATCACAACCCACCAATCTCACTCCCACCACCACCAAAAAAACACCATTCTCCCCCCCCCCCAACAAAACCCACTACCCAAAGATACCCCAACCAAACTCCACCTCCCATCTGCTGCAGGTTATAACTAGGTAAACTTCTTTCTTTCCTTATAATTTACCTTTCCCTTTTCCTTTCATCTTCTTTCCCTTGCTTGTACCCTTTCTCCTCTCTTTCCCACATCCCCTCTTCTTTCTACACTCTCATCTTACTTATTCATTTTTCGCTCTCTCTTGTCTCATCTCTCAGTCACTTCCCTCAATTTCCGTTGTCCTTCCTTCTTTGTTCCTTTGTCCCTTAACCCCTTTCATTGCTCATCACTGTTTCTGCTTCCATTTTGCCCTTTCCTTTTCTCCATCATTTCTTTTACAGCCTCTGTCTTCTGTTCCTCTCAGGTTTCCTTTTGCCATACTCCTTTCCCTTCCTTCACCTCCTTTCTTTCTCCATTTAAACCACCTCTCCATTCTGTATTTCTCTCTTTACCATCTCCTCCCCTCATTTCCACCATTCTCTTCCTTTCTCTCCCCTCCCCTATCCTTCCCCCTTCTGTTCTTTCCTCTCCTCTTCTCCTCCATTCAGTTTTCTCTCAACCCCTCCTCCCCACTCTGTGTTCTTTCCTCACCTCCTCGTCCCTCCCCTTTCCCCTCATTTCCCTGCTTCCCTCCCCTGACAGCTTGTCGTAATGGCACCACAGAAAGTTAGTTAAGGGGAGGTGAAATGGGGAGGGGAGGGTCATGCGCCTGAAGTCAAAAGTTGGATTGCATCTGAGAGAGAGAGAGAGAGAGAGAGAGAGAGAGAGAGAGAGAGAGAGAGAGAGAGAGAGAGAGAGAGAGAGAGAGAGAGAGAGAGAGAGAGAGAGAGAGAGAGAGAGAGGAATAATTCACGAAAAAGCAAAGTTATAGCAACTAAAGGATATATAAAAAAATTAGGAAACTGAATGTGACTTGAATAGCGTCAAGAATTCCCTTAACGTTGCAGAAAAGAATGGAGTCGTGATCTTAAAAGAGGATTGCGACCGTAAGCTGAAATAGAATGTAAACCACTTAGTTAAGGTTAATTGTTCAATCTTTACTGTTCCTCTCTGTTGCTGGTGTAAGAGATTTTGTGGTGTGTTGTGATCTGAATGCCGAGTGTTTGTTTGGTTTTTTATACTATTCTTAGGCGATGATTTTATTATATCGTTCGTTTTGACAAGGGAAAAAAATCATTACTTCTTAATAGTCTCTCTCTCTCTCTCTCTCTCTCTCTCTCTCTCTCTCTCTCTCTCTCTCTCTCTCTCTCTCTCTCACACACACACACACACACACACACACACACACACACACAAATCAATGTATATAAAGAGTACTACTACTTAAACCATCTGTATATCTATATGTACAGTATGTTTGTAGAAAGAATCCATTTATTTATGACAAACCACTTGTCTCTTTTATTTGTGTCTTCCTATGCCTGTAACTATGTATCCAATTATCGATAAGAGTGAAATATAATTGTACCTACTTATCTATCTACCCTTATCAGTTATCCCCGCCCATCCCCAGTATCCTTCACCCTCACGCCCAACCTCAGTCACTCAGCCTGATAACAGGGCAATTTGTGTGACGTAATGACATAATTTTTGACCAAATTGTAGTTTACGTTCCCGACTAACCACCACAGTCGGCTGACCTGTCACTGCCTTATTAGTCATGATTATGGCAGGGGACGAAGGGGAGGGGGCTTTTCTTTATGCAAGGAAAAAGGAACCAAAGGCTGAGCCAGCAAAACAGTTCCTTCCAAAAAAAAAAAAATACAAAAGTGACCCAAATTCAAGATCTGTTCATTTCGAGATGCCTTGACACACTGCGTTTGAAAGACTGGAAATCATAGGAGGTAGAAAAAACAGACAGAGGGAGACAGTTCCAGAGCTGACTCGTTGCATAAATGAAGGACTGGGAGTAACGGTTAACTCTTGCATTAGAGAGTTGGACAGAAAAGGGATGAGAGTTTGTTACTAGACGGGTGCTACGCACTCGTCGTAGAGGTGGAGGGATGCAAGCAGACAGTTTAGAGGAGCAGTGACCATTGCAATAGCGATAGAAAAGAGATAAAGAGGTAACAGTGCGGCGAAGAGACAGAGGTTGAAAGGAACCAGTAAGAGATGGAGAGCTGATGAGACGAAAAGCCTTTGACTCCACCCTATTGAGAAAAGCTGTATGTGGGGAGCCTCCCCATACATTAGAGTTATACACTAAACAGGGGCGAATAAAATCCATGTATAAAGTCAACAACTGGGCAGGGGAAAAGAAGGCACGGAGTCGACTCAGCGCACCTAATCTCTTGGAAGCAGATTTTACGAGAGATGCAGTATGATCTTTCCAAGATAAGTCCCGAGTGAATGAAACCCCAACCAAATTCAAGGATGATGCAGGATTGTGGGTGGATGGGAGGTGGAAGGAGGAGGGGGCTGGTGTCTGTGGGTGGGTGGGAGGTGGAAGGAGGAGGGGGCTGGTGTCTGTGGATGGGTGGAGGTGGAAGAAGGAAGGGGCTGGTGTCTGTGGATGGGTGGAGGTGGAAGAAGGAAGGGGCTGATGTCTGTGGATGTGTGGGAGGTGGAAGGAGGAGGGGGGTTGGTGTCTGTGGATGGGTGGGAGGTGGAAGGAGGAGGGGGCTGGTGTCTGAGGATGGGTGTGAAGTGGAAGGAGGAGGGGACTGGTGTCTATGTATGAGTGGGAAGTGGAAGGAGGAGGGGGCTGGTGTCTATGTATGAGTGGGAAGTGGAAGGAGGAGGGGGCTGGTGTCTGAATGGGTGTGAGGTGGAAGGAGGAGGGGACTGGTGTCTATTTATGAGTGGGAGGTGGAAGAAGGTGGGCGCTGGTGTCTGTACGTGGAAGGGAGGTGGAAGAAGGGGGCTGGTGTCTGTGTATGGCTGGGAGGTAGAAAGAGGAGGGGGCTGGTGTCTGTGGGTGGGTGGGAGGGGGAGGGGAGAGGATGAATAAATTATGGTTGGAAGAACTTTGTCTGGGAGGTGGGCGGGTAGGTGAAGCGTTATGGGCTGTGGACAAGGGAGAGTAGGGTGTGTATGAAGCAAGTTGGGCAGGAAAGGGGGAGGGAAGATGGGATATAAGCAAGACGAGAAGGGTGGATGGGTGAGAGTGGGACACGGGTAGAAAAGGTATGGGAGAGTGGAAGCGTGAGTGAAAGAGAGTGGTGGGTGAAAAGGAGTGGAATTTGATTGTTGATGGTGTGGAAAATAGTAAATGGGCGAGGATGTGTTAGTATATGACGGATGATGGGTAAGAGTGTAGCACGAAACTGTGAGAGATGGGTAGGTGATGATGAGGATGATGTTTATGGTTGTGATGGTAGTGGTGATCGTGGTACGGCAGAGGATATGTAATGTGGGGCAGGTAGAACATGAATGTATATCCTAATATCTCATTATACAGAGAATCAGTTATATACGAGTTGTCCATGCCAGGCAGTAGCTTTAACACTGGAAATAATTCACACACACACACACACACACACACACACACACACACACACACACACACACACACACACACACACAACACACACACACACACACACACACACACACACACAGTCAAAAACCTACATCAGCATAAAAAGTCTGCATATAACCGAGTTTACTCGTAGTTAATATCTTGTTACAAACACCAGCAGTCCATGTGTGTGTAGTCGAGATCAGTTGCTCGTTCAGACTTTGATAACTATGGCAAACCAAGTGTGATGCTGCTGAAGTAATCAACAATACTCAAGCGTGCTGGAGAATTATTTTATTAGTTCCAAACCTCACACATATAAATGAAAAGTATAGCCTTCGATGTTCCTTTATTATCTTAGCATTTTCTATTGTGTTCAGGTATAGCTAAGTGGCATCTTTCTCATACCAGAAGTTTTCACGACAACATTTTCAACTAGATAATTATGCTTGGGGTATATAAATACCGTTCTTGCAAATTAAACACATTACTGAGTTCATATCTGCAGATATTATAATCAACCAGCAGGCAACCATCTCTGCTGGTATTACATTTTCTAACATTTTTCTGTTTTTTTCCATGTTTGAATTAACACAGTGAGAAATATATATTTGTTGATTTTCCACCATTACCAAGCTCCATGCTGAATTTATTGTTAGTCGCGTTTTCTTTCTTTCTTTCTTGTAATCTTGTATTCTTTCTTCCTGGTTTAATTGTGTCAGGTACTTCTGCCCTTTAGACTTAACCGATGTCAACCAAACTTGGATACAATGACCAGCCTGTGACTTAGTTGTGTCCGCAAGGTTTTGGTTGCTAAACATCTACTCATTCCCTAGCAACGGCCGAAAATCCGCTTTTTTTTCGTACTTCTCATGTTTTGAGCTGTAGAAACATTACCGATTGGAGTAGAAAACTTTGACTTCTTTAGGCGTAATCTTGAGGTAAATCCCTATCGGAAGTGCTCCATCCATTTTTCCTGTCGCTCCTCTAGTTTACGAGTGGCAACCCTGCCAAGATTGGCCTCAGCATCCCCAGCTACCAGTACCAGTTTTCAAAAATGCCCCCCTAGTTCCATAGGAGCTCAATGGAACTGAATGAAACAGCATGCCTATTGACACTGATTAATAGTACAATCTTCTATTGGTCAGGTCAGGGGTCAAAGGTCATCAAATGTAAAAACGGTGAAAATAGCTAAAATCATGACCATGCTCGCGCAAAATGCTAAGGTTCCGACGATTATTAAGCCAAGGCCATGAGTCCTTGGTGGAATGTTGCACTGGAGTAGCCTACCTCCATACAAAAACAACATATAGTGCCAGTCGCTGACAGCGCCACCTAGAAGTTGTACCTCTGGTGGGCCATTCCACGAATTTTAAGTTCTTTAGCTCCACAGTGGGTGGATGGAATCCAGTGAAACTTTGCATGCTTATAGACGTTAACGAGTACTACAAGTGTGCTTCGTTAAAGCATGACCGATATCCACCAGGACAGAGGTCAAAGGTCAAGTGCAGAAAAATGAAAAGCTCTAATATTACGACCTTGCTCACGTGGAATGCTAAGGCTCCGAAGACTATTAAGCCAGGACCATGATTCTTGGGTGGAATGTTGCACTGGAGTACCTCCATATAGAAATGACATTCAGTATCGAAACTCATTTCAGGTCGCTGAGAAAGCTTGGTCCTCTTAGAGCTAGCCATCGTCGCCTACCGGCTTGTAAATTTTCTCCATCATTAGTTGTGCATTAACAATATCTGTTATGCTTCCTGTTATTAATACGTGCTCTTTATATACATTAAGTCTTACTGCATTGTTCTACTTTTCCTCAGGGATAACTAACGTCGTGCTGTATCTAACTGCATACAAAATCATTAATACCAGTATATCCAAACGTGACTGAAAACGATGACAAGCAGCAACTGACTGCTGTACATAAGTGTATGTTTCTCTCTCTCTCTCTCTCTCTCTCTCACACACACACACACACACACACACACACACACACAAGTGTCCATTCCTCTAATGAGCTCCTTCAAGTCTTACTCTATTGTTGTTTTACTAGCGAATATATATATATATATATATATATATATATATATATATATATATATATATATATATTTATATTTATATATATATTTATATATATATTTATTTATTTTTTTTTTTTTTTTTTTTTTTTTCAGAGAATCTTTTCTTCCGGCAAACGTTTTCTCAAGCTTAAGTTTCTGCCCGCGATCGGTTCTGACAAAAAACTTCAACAGCGAGCGTTTTTCTCTGTCATCATTTTTCTCTGGGAACGTTTTTGCCGGTGAGGAAACGTAAGTAGCCCTATTCTGTGTTTGAGGCCAGGCTCTTTGTTGCTGATGATTGTAAATTTGCGGGATTTTTTTTTTTTCCAATTTTCTCATGGGTGCTTCATTTTTGCCCGTGTGTGTGTGTGTGTGTGTGTGTGTGTGTGTGTGTGTGTGTGTGTGTGTGTGTGTGTGTGTGTGTGTGTGTGTGATGTTTGTAGTTTTATAGTGTCATAGCATAAGCTACATTGCTGCAAATACAATAGGCTTCTATGAGTAAAGGCACAGTAAGATGAACATTTCTGCTGTCGAAAAGGGCAGTGGAACAACAGACTCGGAGAGGAAGAGTTGTAGAGACTTATGATATGCATTGCAGTGATGGGGTTTAGAAAATACGCCAAATAATATACAATGTGTCTCGGGAGGAAAGAGTATAAGTTTGAGAAATGACAGGTGAATCAAATCTAAACACGAAATGTTATACCGACATGTGTTCACACCACACGTTACGGAGCTACGGTACATTTACTGATGACCTTATGGGTGAAAATAGCCTCCTGAATAATTTACCCATAAGCTTATCTTTCTAGCTCCGTAATGGTTGAGTTTTGTACCAATGTTGGTATAGCTTTTTTTTTACTTAGAATTTCCTCATCCTTCCACCCCTTCAACCGTTGTTCCCACCCCCTAACCCTCAGTTCCCACCCTCTCACCCCCAGTTCCAACCTCTTCACTCTCAGTTCCCACCCACCTCACCCCCAGTTCCCACCCTATCATCCCCAGTTCCAACCCACCTCACTCCCGCTTTCCACCTTCTCACCCCCAATTCCTGTCCCCACACTCCAGTTCCCATTAACTTACTCCAATTTCCCACACCTCACCCCCAATTCCTACCTCCTCACTCCGAAATATCAACCTATCTCCCCCAATTCCCAGCACCTCATCCCCATTTCCCACCCCTCATGCCCAGTTCCCATCCCCTCACCCCCAATTCCCACCAACTCACCCTCAGTTCCCTGCAGCTCACTCCTCACCCTACGTTCTCACTCCTCACCTCCAGTTTCGACCCCCTCACCCCTTCACCCCCAGTTCCAACCCTTTCACCCCCAGTTCCCATTCCCTCAGTGCCAGTTCCCACCCCCTCACCCCCAGTTTGCACCCCCTCACACCCAGTACGCACCCCTTCACACCCAGTTCCCACTCCACCACCCATCAGTTCCCATTCCCTCACCCCCAGTTCCCATCTCCCCACGCCCTAGTTCCCATCCTATCACCGTCAGGTCCCACCCCCTCACCCCAAGTCCCTCACCCTCACACTGTCTCCTTCACCTTCTCTCAACTCCCTATAAGAATCACCAACCCCTTCAAGCTGCATTAGTTTTCCAGTCTACTGAAGTTATCCCTCATTCTTAGTGTTCCAGAATCTCTCTCTCTCTCTCTCTCTCTCTCTCTCACCGTTTTCCACTGTTTCTCCAATCGCATCCACGACCATTCTTTCCTAGGATGTCTTTTTTTGTTTTTGTTTTTACCTCACCCTCACTGCGGTTCACTGGGTCAGCCACGCATCATAATAATGGAACTTCGCAGTAATACTGTACACTCATATTCTGCGACATTTTGTTTCACAGTAAGGGAATTTTGCTGGATTACACTCTGGCATAAATCTATAAATTCCAAACTGCCCTCTTACGGTTTCTATCCTTCTATCTGTGCCTTGATCTTTAGCTTCCTTTCTGATCGTTCTGTAGCTGCTGTTGTAGAAGGCCACCATTCTTCTCCTACATCTGTCAACAGTGGTGTTCCTCAGGGCTCTGTCCTATCATCAACTCTCTTCCTTTTTTTCATCAATAACCTTTTAAGCTGTACATCTAATCTCATCCACTCATAAGCTGTTGACTCCACCCTTCACCTTTCCATTCGCTTCCCTCAGCGTCCATCCCAGCAGTTGCTTCAACAAACAAGGGATGAGGCTATGGCACACCTTATGTCTGACTTGGCTCATATCTCTGACTGGGATAAAAATAACCTAGGTTTTTTTAATGCAGCAAAAACTCAGTTCTTTGATTTACCAATCCAACAGAATCTTCCACAGAAGTACCCTCTAATTTTAAACAATATCCAGCTCAATCCTGCATCATCATTAAACATTCATTCTCTCGGGATTCATCTTGGAAAGAACAAGTTACCTCTCTTGTGAAATCTACTTCCAAGCGATTGGGTGTGCTAAGCAGACTCAATACCTTCTTTACTCTTTCACAGTTGTTGACTTTATTCATGGGTTTCATTCGCCCTTTTGTAGACTACAACTCTCATGTGTGGGGAGGCTGCCCACACAGATACCTCTTCTCAACATGGTGGAGTCAGAAGCTTTTCGTTTCATTAACTCTCCTCCTCTTACTGGATCCCTTCAATCTCTGTCTCTTCGCTGCACCGTTACATCTTTATATTTTTTCTATCGCTACGTCAATGGTCACTGCTCCTCTGAACTGTCTGCTCGCATCCACCACTACGGCTGGCACGTATCACTCGTCTTACAACAAACTATCATTCCTTTTCTGTCCAACTCTCTAATGCAGGAGTCAACCGCTACTCCCAGTCTTTCATGTATGCAACAGGTAAACTCTGGAACTATCTCCCTTTTTCTGTTTTTTCCTACTTTTTATGATCTCCAGCCTTTCAAACGCATTGTCTCCAGGCATCTCGGAATGAATGGATCTTGAATATGGTTCTCTGTTATCTTGTTTTTGTGTTTTCTTGGAGGGAGTAATTGCAGGCCCTTGGCAGTTGTTTCCTTCTTCCTTGCATTTAAAAAAATTACTCTGACATTAGTTTCACAATAATGGAATATTTCCGCAGTACACTCAATTGTTGTGTATTGTCGACTTTTGTCCCTCCTTCACTATCCGCCATCTACAAGTGTTGTATACAAAGTTATTTATGTATGAACTGCACAGACAGTATGTTGCAATAGATTTATAATGCATTAATCAGTCTATATTCATGTTGCAGTGTGAAATATATTAAGCGGATGTTATCTTGACATTCCAGTACGACATTCTTGAATTTTGAGATTCAAACTGGTGTTGTCTCTGTGTGTAAAAATTGTGCTAAGCCCCGACTCCATTATGTAGTGTCCCTGATGGCTGGTGTGTTGTGGGTGTGTGGCGAAGAGTGAGGCCAGCTGCTTTGACGGTGGATGGTGTTAGCTGAGAGATAGACAGATAGACAGATAGATAGATAGATAGATAGATAGATAGATAGAGAGAGAGAGAGAGAGAGAGTTTTCTTTTTCTTGCTCCTCTTTTCTATCTTTCCTTCTCCCTTTCCATTCCACATTTCTTACCATACCTTACATCTATATTTCCCACTCTTCTCTTTACCCTCTCTCCCTGCTTGCCCTATTCTTCTCCTTCTCCCCTCAACCTCCCTCCCTCCTACCCCTCCTTCTCTACTCCCTCGACATATCCAAAGTTTCGAGAAGTTTTTTTCTTTTGTGTGTGTTTTACCATCATTATCAAAAATATTTCTAGGATTTCCACATCTTGCTTATCATTTCCCGTTGCATTGTTAATCATAGTTTTCTTAATCAATGGGAAGCTCATCACCGGAAACCAAAACAGATGGTGTCACATGCTTATTTTTAAAATATATTTTGTTATAGTTCTTGTTTGTTGTTTGTGTAATGATTTTATTGACTTCTTATTCAGGAATTTGTTTTTTTTAGAGTTTATTTCGTTTAATCGTTAAAGGCCATCTCCAGGATGGTTATTGTGTTCTGATTAGTGTTATCGTTGTTTAAACTATGCAGACACAGTATACTTTCATAATCTTCGGAAACACTTTTTTTCTCATGCACTAGTTACCTGTAGTATTATCTACCAGTTTGGGGAAAAAAATGTATATATTCGTCGTTTTATATAATTCTTCTCCTTCTCTACTTTATCAGTTATTACTACAGAATTTTGGAATGAAATCGTGTTTTCCAAGGGACAGCTAACATGCCACACGCAGAAAGTTATATTTGACAGTTAAGTGTGAGAGTGGTTGCTGGTGTGTGTGTGTGTGTGTGTGTGTGTGTGTGTGTGTGTGTGTGTGTGTGTGATAGACAACAGATATAGACTGGATCAACCAGGAGGCAATACAGTAAGTCGGACTTTGAGAGCGAGGAGGTAGATTGAGGTGGAGGGGGGGGGGGGGGGAGGCGGTAGTCGAATCAGAGGTTGGTTGTGTCAGCTTGTAAATCTTTCACTGTCTGACGTCCGTCAGAGTGGACTTCTTCACAGATTTTGGATGACAAGTCTTTCCTTGAGAGAAAGAGAGAGAGAGAGAGAGAGAGAGAGAGAGAGAGAGAGAGAGAGAATCAAAATCGTAATATTATCAAACGGTGAAGATGGTACATGGTAAGTTAAACTATCTATCCATCTATCTATCAAAGCCTCATTAGTTAACCCTCCTACACCTCCCCATTCTGAACCTGTCAGGGTGACCCGATGGCACTTTGACAGGGCAGACTGGGATGGATTTAGAAATTATCTTGCTGATGTCCCATGGCAGTCTTTCTTCTCTAGTGATTCCAATTCTACCTAGTCCCACATTTGCGACTTAATACTAGCTGGTATGGATTTATTCATACCAAGTCAACAATTCACTAAAAGATCAAACTCTCCAAAATGGTTTGATGGCAATTGTGCCAGAGCAACAGCCCAAAAGTCATTAGCATATAACTCTTACTTAAAATCAAAAACATCTGAATCACTCTCCCAATTTAAAATTGCTAGAAATCATGCAAAAGCTGTATTAAATCTATCTAAATCACACTTTCTTCAAAAGCAAGCATCAAAATTACTTAACAATCCTAATGACAATAGAATATTCTGGTCAACTCTTAATTCTTTCAATAATAACTTTAACAAGTCATCTTCCATTACCCCACTAAAATCTTCAGATGGCAATATTACAAATGACCCACGTGGGAAAGCAGATATCTTTGCTAGTATCTTTGCAAGAAACTCTACCATAGATGATACCAGCCAGAATGTCTCAGTACTGGAACTTGATTCTCCCGAAATTGCCCCACTTAAAATACAGACAAGATACGTAAAATCCATCCTAGACAATTTACCGACTAACAAAGCTCCAGGCCCAGATGGAATTCCGCCAATTGTTTTGAAAAAGTGTTCCCCTGAACTTGCCTCTGTCCTAGCTAAATTATTCACACTATGCATACGTACTTCTTTATTCCCAAATTCATGGAAAGAAGCCAATATCCACCCAGTTCCGAAGAAAGGAAGTTCGTCTGACCCCTCCAATTACAGACCAATAGCTGTCACATCTTCTCTTGGTAAGGTATTTGAAACTTTAATTAATAAGCATATTGTTAAACATCTTGAATCCAACAACTTAATTAGTGATAGACAATACGGTTTTCGCCACGAAAGATCCACCATTGACATACTCAATCTCTTAACTCATACCATCCATCAATCAAGTGATCTTTTTGGAGAAACTCATGCAGTAGCTCTTGATATCTCTAAAGCTTTCGACAGAGTATAGCACCGTTCCCTGCTGTCCAAACTCCCTTGCTATAGACTAAAGTCTTTTGTTCCTTTGATTTCTTCTTATCTTAGTGACAGGAAAATAAGAGTAAAAGTAGATGATGTATATTCGAATTTCCACTCAATTAACGCCGGCGTGCCGCAGGGATCAGTTCTGGCCCCAACCCTATTTCTGGTTCATATTAATGATCTCTTATCTGTCACTCACAATCCCATTCACTCATACGCAGATGACTCAACACTACATAGTTCATTCACACTCAGACATCCATTTACAAAGTCTAATATCTCTACCTCTCAACTCAGTACAGCCAGCTCCATAAATCAAGATCTATCTACAATCAGTGAATGGGGACAAAACAACCTTGTCTCTTTTAATGCTAGTAAAACTAAATATATACAGTTTACTAATAGACAGATATTGCCAGATTCGTACATTACCTTCAGTGCTACTAATATTCCCATCTCCAAAAGTATTGAAATTCTTGGTTTCTCACTTAACAGTGCCCTCAGCTGGACCTCTCATGTCAGATCACTTGCTAAAACCGCCTCAGAGAAACGTGGATTATTGTACAGAGTCCGTAACTTCTTCGCCGATGAGCAGTTAGCTATAATTTATAAGAGTCATGTGCGCTCTCACCTTGAATATTGCTCATCCTTGTGGGATGGTTGTGGAGAGGTTGCATTAAGACAACTAGACAAAATTCGGAATAAAGCCGTTAGAATCATTAACAACCCTGCCATTACATATAAACTACCTCCCATGCAAGTAAGAAGGAATGTTGCCTCCCTTGCATTATTTTACAGATATTTTTTTGGCAAATGCTCAGACGAAGTTGCGTCCATGATGCCACCTCTCCATGCCTTCCCTCGTGCTACACGGGCATCTGGTAGCGCTCATGACTGGAATGTCACTCAACCATATTGCAGAACTACTGCCTATCAGAATTCTTTCATTCCCCGAACTGCATCTCTCTGAAACTCGCTACCCCAGAGTTGTTTTCTTCCAAATTTCAACCCACAACTGTTCAAGTCTAACTGTTACAGATATTTTACGAACAGAGGACACCAGTAATCTGGTGTATGGATTATTTTTTTTTACCCATTTGTTTTTCCTTCCTCCGTTGTGTTATTTATAAAAATAAAAAAATAAATAAAAAAAAATCTATTGGAGGCGCCTTGATCCCGTAAGGGTTGGCCACAAACAGATCGCCTCTACAGTATGTAACCCTTTCCAGCGCCATTTCACTGCCCTGCTCCCAGCTCACACACCCCATTCTCATAAACCTCTCCACTCAGTCCATCCAGCTCATCCTTGGGCTCCCGATCCCTCTCCCTTCCTCCACCTCGCTCACGTACATTCTCTCGCACTCCATCTCCACATGGCGAAACCACCTCAGTGTATTTCTTCTAACACTTTCTATCACATCCACATCCACACTACGAGGCTCCATCACTTTCTCATTATTTTGTCAGTCTGTCTCCCCATGAAATTCCACATGCTTCTCTCAGATAACTGATTTTCACTGCTCTCTTGACATGTGTCCTTCCAAGAAGGTCCAAGCTCCACTTCCATAAGTTAGAGCTGGTATCACAATACCGTCATGCAGCGACTTTTTTCCTCCATGCTCTCTCCCCTGTTTCTTACCACTGCTTTCAAAGAAGCAGGAACCTTTCTTCCCTACTGTACTCTTTCAAGCACTTCACCCTCCAAACTTCCATCCTTACTTACTACACTACCAAAGTACTTAAATGCAGTCACATTTTCCATTTCCTCATCATCCAAACTCACTGTACATCCGGTAATTTAATTTCTCTCGAAGACCGTAACTTTACTTTTCCCTACACTGACCTTTAGATTCCATTTCTTACACACTCTTCTAGACTGATTCACCAAGCCTTGCAGTTCCCCATCGTCTTCTCTTAACTATATAGTATCATCTCCAACAACAGTACAGGGAGTTTCCAAACGCTGCCCTCTCTCATTAGGGCCTCTCCAACATCCACTGCCCTATCTTGTATGTCTTTATTATCCCATCCATATACAGACTGAATTACCATGGAGATATGACACATCCCTGTTTCAATCCAACATTCAAAGAGAAAAATTCACTCGTTCACTATCCACACTCACTGCAGCCTTAGCCCCCTAATACATACTCTTTACGGCACTCAGCAGCTCCATATGTTCTTAATATTTTCTACATTCCTTATCTATCCACTCACTCATATGCTTTTTCGAAAACCATGAAGGCCGCATACAACTTCTTTCCCTTCTCTAGAAACTTTTCCACTAAAGATCTAAGAATGAGTATCCGATCTATGCAGTCTCTTCCCTTCCTTAAATCTCCCTGTTCTTCACCAACTAATTACTTCCCTAACTCTGTCAATAAGTGTCCTACCATATAATTTACCAATTACACTAAGAAGACAAACGCCCCTATCATTATGAAAAATTCTTTTTTCCCTTTTCTTTTGTACAGGGGAATAATTATACCTGACTTTCAGTCTTCCAGAACTCTACCTTCCTCGCAGGCCAATCTGCACATCTTCCATATCTATTCAACAGCTATCTCTCCCTCATGCTTCAGTATTTCACTACACACCCAATCATTTCCTTGGACTCTTCCCATTTTGAATTTTCATTGCTTCCACTGCTTCCATCCTACTGATTTCTTCCTCTCATTTCACCTCCATCCTTTTCCCAACCATTCCCCTGCCACTTATACCCGTATTACTTTCTTTCTCTATGTTTATAAGTTCCTTAAAGTGTTCTCTCTATCTTCTTTTTTTTTCTCCCTTCTCCACTATCAATCTACCATTTTTATCTTTCACTCCCCAGTTAACTTCTTTAACGCCCTGTCTAACTCTCTTTACTTCTTTCCAAAATATTTTCTTACATTCCCTCCATTTTACACCCATATTCCTTCCAAATTCCTCACCAACTCTCTCATACTCTCTCTTACTAATCTTCCTTTCGACATACAACTCTCTCTTTCATCTCTCAACTTCCTCCACGTCCCTGTTTCCCAACCACTTGCTATATGCTTTCTTCTTTTGTGCCACAGTTTGTCTCGCCTCTTCAATCCGTCATGCTGTACCTTGCACTCCCATGCGTCTTCTCTTCATCCCCCACACCCCCTCACATGCTGCACAGACTTTTTCTGTGAACATCTTGCACACCCTTTCCACCTCCCCCATCTTCTCCAAATCATATTTACCCAATCGCTCCTCCACTTCTCCCTTTTTTTCTGCCTTTTTTTTTTCATTCTCTTGCAACTTTCTACCGTTCTTGTATTGAAATTCATTCCATTTTAAACCTTAAGGCTGAAGGGAATAGGGTCTTTGGTTAAACGGTAACAAATAGTGGTCCAGAGTGCCATTACGGTTGTAATGAGGGAAGCGAGTGGTCAATCATGCTGTTGAGAGGTTTAAAAAGGTATTAGGGTGAGGAGGCAATTATTAATGAGACTACAGTATATACTATTTTTCTTCCTGGATATTACCCATATATCCAGATTCGGCCCACTTCGTTTATCAGTGGGAAGTAACAGTATGTGATGTTGTTGATGATGATGATGAATGCTAGCGAGCGAAAGAAGCGATCGAGCGATATTTACTCTCAGTTAAGTTTGGAAATAGCCGGCCCGACCCTACCGTGCCCGACATTGCCATCATTTTAAGCAGAAGCTAATAACTTTACTCTTACGTGAAGTAGATTTGAATTCTTTCTGCATGTGATACACTCATTCAGTAAATTTTGTTATAAACTAAAAACTCATCCACAGAGGCGTAGGAACTGCGTCGAATCTCGAGTTTTTTAAAGGAGTGCTCGACTGTAATCGGTGATCGCCTCAATTACGAAATCAATTTGAAAAAGAGTTTCCGTCTTTTTACCGTTTTTTTCTTTTTAAGCAAAACTAGCAATTAAACATCGGCGATTCCGCCTATGATTTTATTTCAGAGGGAAATTGTGATAAAATGGCACTCGCTTGCTCGTCACGCGCTCATAAAGGGCACTTTACTAGTGGTAAAAGAACAACAGCTGGTGACATCCAGGGACGGATGTGTTAGCAAAACTAAATCGGGATCTTAGTGCATGTGGAGGTACTTGCCATTTGTTCCTTGGACTTGGCCAAATTTTTAAAACTTTGTCCTTGGTTCTTACAGACATTTTTTGCTCAAAGTAATTTCAATTAGAAATGGGGTTACTTAAGGTAATTCATCCAATTTGAAAAGTCTTTCCAATGCTGAACAAAATCATCTGAGTAGGCCATAATGAAGCAAGGGAACGCCATCGCAGTGAAGGGGTTTAAAACATACTTGTTGAGAATGAGGCAGAATTATTAGCAAAAACAAGCGTTGTTAAAAATACATGTGAGTGGAACAACACACACGTCACAGTACCATAGCTACCGCCTGTGATCTTACAGTGGTTCGTACACCCGATGCACACACACACTGTTTTGTGTTGTAATAGCCACTACCTGGGTTCAGATCCGGGGTGGGCTAAGATTAGGAAACACCAGCTGTAACTCAGTGGAGATCCAGGAAGCCCCCTAAATTACTGTTGGTTTTTATTATATTTGCATACACTGGATGGAATATAAAAATATCTTTGTTGCTCAAGAAATGATCTCGCTGGAGAGACAAAAACAAGTTCTTGTGCTGTAGCTAAAATTACACACCTTCCTGACTTGGAAGATTCTGCCTCGTACTATCTGTACAGAGGCAATAATCCAGTATTCCGTTAATAAATAATTCAGTCTACCTCATAATATAATAATGTCCTGAGATAATAATCCAGCGTCCCTTAGCAGATAATTCAGTCTGCCTCATAATATCTGTACTGAGGTTACAATTCAGCATTCCTTTGGTAAATAATTCTTTTTGCCTTATAATATCTGTATTGAGGTAATAATCCAGCATTCCTTGGTAAATAATTTAGTCTGCCTCATAATATTTGCCTATCTATCTATCTATATACCTAGGCTACTTCCCGCAAGGAAAGGGAGGTAGCCAAGACAGGACGACACACTCCCCATACTCATCACTAAAAACGCATTCATTTTGCATCTTAGCCCCAGAGGGGAGAAGGGACAGATCCTCACCGCATCACATAGCACTAGGGTCACCTGCGCAGTGCAATCAGTGACATCCGCAGCAGGGCCCGACATCAGAGCTGGTTTACCCCTGCCACATCATAATAGACCCATCCCCTTACCCGCACCTGACC
>NC_136970.1:25826946-25916946 GCF_032717465.1 Coenobita brevimanus | reverse complement strand
AGGGCCTTAGTACTTGACTCAGTCAGAAATAGAGGTGGATTTGGAGGAGTGGTTAACTTTTGCTAAATTGTGTAAATAGTACAGTATTTGTGAGCGTGTGTGTGTGTGTGTGTGTGTGTGTGTGTGTGTGTGTGTGTGTGTGTGTGTGTGTGTGTGTGTGTGTGTGTGTGTGTGTGTGTGTGGTATTATCCGCCCCTTCCTACATGGACATCATCCCCCACCCATCACATCCATCACCAGGGGAAGACTTTACCACACACACTGCCTCTTTGCTTGCTCACTCACCCACTCATTCACTCGCTCACTCCTGACTTATTCACACACATTGTCGCTTTATTTACTCACTCTCTCACCTCGTTACCTTCGCCAAGGAGGTTATATTATACCCGCATTGGTTTGTTTGCCTGTTTGTCTGTTTGTTTGTCTTTTAGTAGGATTACTCAAAAAATTTATAAACGGATTTGGAAGGGTGGACCATTGGATAAGGAAAAAAAAAATAATTTGGGCTGGATCCGGATCCGGAGTATCCCGCAAAATATTTCCAAATGTTCTGAATGCATTTCAATGAAATTTTGTGGAATTGTGGCACATGGACCAAGAAAGAATAAATTAAATTTTGGGACGAATCCAGATCCGGATCCTATGTCCACGGATCGCGATCAGGGACACTCAAAAAGTTATGAACGGATTTTTATGAAACTTTGTCGTAGGGTGGGCCATGGACCAAGAAAGAAACGATTAAATTTTGGTCCGGATCCGGATCCGGATTCGGATTATCCCGCAAAGGGTCTCCAAAAGTTTTCAATGAATTTTAACGAAATATTGTGGAAAGCTGGGCCACAGACCAAGAAATAATTTAATAAACTTGGGGACGGATCCGACTCCGGATCCTTTTTAATAGCAATGGCACTGACAGAGATATGAGAGTTTCCTAGTTGTATGTGTTGGGGAGCTGAGTTTGTTGAGAGAGAGATTCCGCCCAAAAGATCCATGTGGCGGTTGCCAAAGCAAAATGAAAGACATCATCCTACTGAGTTTTCCTTTATAATTTTTAGACTCAGTACCATGAATCTTATGCTTTTACCCAGAGTACATCATTTTTGTTTGACTGTTGCTGTAAGTGGACGGTTTGACTCAGCCTTGAACAGACTTGAAGATCAGGTGTGGTTAGGTAGTAGTTATTCATTAGTGCTTTCACTGTCAGGAGGCTCCCGTAAGCTGGATAAAATCGTCTGGCATGTGGAAGTATAACACAAAAATTACATTATACACACACAAAATAGACAACTAAGGAAAAACCGTTAGTAGTGAAGGGATTATTGAAGTTTGTATCTAAACACTGTATCTCCTGCTTTCCCTTAGCTGAGTGAAATCGTTTGTCAGCAGCAAGCATTATTATTGTTATTATTATTATTATTATTATTATTATTATTATTACTGAAGTTAGTAGTAGTAGTAGTAGTAGTAGTAGTAATAGCAGTAGTAGTAGTAGAAGTAGCAGCAGCAGCCGAGTATCCTTGGTCTGTGTGGTCGAGCAGACCCTTCAACCTCAGGCAAACAGTCGCCTCTGCATGACTTCCATTGAGTGAACAGATGTTCCCCCTCGATGAACAGCGCCTAGCCACATCGAGGCGCAGGGAAGAGTGTTGGGGTGTGGTTCCTGGATGGACGCCGCATTAGCGTCGCCACCCAGTTAACAGGAGTACATTAGTATGCGCCATGTCACGCCTTTACTTGATTATATGGTTACCCTCCAGCGATGTAAATGGTTTCCTGGGTTACAATAAACCCTCAGGCTTTTCACTCAGTGTACAGTCACTGAAGGAAAAAAATAGGCAGCACTTCATCAAGGAAGTGGATGGTGATCACCACCACCTACGACCAGCAGCAGCAAATAAAAAAATACAAAGATACGTTATCATAGTCAAGATTTTAATCTACCACCAGACAATTTTATTCATCTTCAAAAATAATGTCAGGTACTGTAGTGAAGGTCTCAATATATCTGTCTCCTCGGTAACTCAGTAAACCCGTCTGGAGACAGCATGAAAAAAATACAAAAGTTGTTGTCATAGTGAAGATGGTGAAGGGAGTAACACTTTACCATTTGCATTTCTTTTTTAGTTTCATGCTGCTACCTCTGGACGATTTTATTCAGCCTGATCCCAGCAGAACCAAAAGCCCTTCCTAACCAAAATAAAATCGTCTGACACTAGCAAGCATCAAACAAAAAAGTGCCGTTGTATTAAAAATTTAGTTTGACATCTTCACTATGAGAGGCCTTTCCTTAACTAGATGACATGAGAGAGAGAGAGAGAGAGAGAGAGAGACAGAGACAGAGACAGAGAGAGAGAGACAGAGAGAGAGAGAGAGAGAGCGAGGGGGGTGAAGGAAGGGAAGGGGGAAGTGGATGGGGGGAATATTTGGAAGAGGGAGGGGATGGAAGAAAGATAGAGAAGTCGGGAGGGGAAGGGAGAGGGGGAGACAGAGGTGAAGGGATGGGAAAGGGGAAGAAATGGTGATGAGTGTCTGAGTGAAAGGGCAGAATGTGGGAGAGGAAGGAAAGCGTGATTGGGTTTTGGAGAGAAAGAGGAATAGGAGAAACACACACACACACACACACACACACACACACACACACACACACACACACACGTGAAGGCGTCCCTCACAGCATCAGATCTCATCATTGGTCAGGGAATCAAACCCGAAACCTGTCGCTTGTGAGATGAGTGTGCTTCCGCCTACACCAGCGACATCCCACACGTGTATACAGCTGGGTACCATACCCCACACTTGTATGCAGCTGTGTACCATACATAGGCACCACACTTATATACGGATGGGTAGCTTACCATACATTAACCCCACACTTGTGTACAGTAGGGTGCCATACATACATACATGCATGCATG
This sequence comes from Coenobita brevimanus, assembly GCF_032717465.1. Classification (NCBI taxonomy): domain Eukaryota; kingdom Metazoa; phylum Arthropoda; class Malacostraca; order Decapoda; family Coenobitidae; genus Coenobita; species Coenobita brevimanus. The sequence continues at coordinate 25,914,031 of NC_136970.1, read as the reverse complement.
CATCCATTCATCAATACATATATACATAGAATGTTAGTGACAGAAAACCTTTCTGAAATTCTTTTCATCATCTTTACCTGAGGAGGTGGCAGATGATTATCGTGTTGTTACTGTTACCTCTGTCAAGACGGTTATGGTGTTGGCTTGGTTTCTCTGTGTGTGTGTTTAGTTCCAGTATTGTTGCACAACTATTGGATATAGTTGCATCAGATGTAAAAAAAAAAAAAAAGCAATAAACACCCTAGGAGATGTACGTGATTGCTATACACCTTTGAAGATAAAGGTCAAAAGACAATGTCAGAAGGGGATGTTGGTGCCTTTGTAGATTTGCTCATGTTGTTGTGTGACCACAAGTTCACGTAAACGTGCACCGGATGGGCTGCAGGCTGAAGCTGATCTTCTGCAGGTCACCAGCCTCCTTTCAAGGCAGAGGGAGGGAGGTCGTTTGCATAACTAGGCAACAAAGCAGTTGGTATATACAAAAGTGCAAGTCTACATACATGTGGTTGGCAGCTCTTGGTTATGCCCTCACTAGCGAGGTGTCCGGCATAGGAGACCATGGTTGGACCACCGGGGCACGTAAGCTCCCCCACCACGACAAGGTGGCTGCCACGGGGGAGGGGGGAGGGTGGGGGGTGGGGGTGTGACCGGTAACTATTGCAAGGAGCAGGAGGGGGGAGAGGCCGAAAATAAGGAGGCGAATTACTGATGATCGCTCTCAGACTGTCTGAGGAAAATGAGGACAGTGATTAGAGTCATGATTTTCTTATGGTACTCTCCCGGGGTGTACTTGTTTAGACACTGTCCAGGAACACCCTTGTTGTTCTGGCCTCTGAAGGCACTGGTGGGGCACACTTGCTCAGCTCGTCGCCTCTCAAAAGCAGCTTGCCTTTTCAATTGTGCCTTTAACCCGCCCATTGTGATAATTTATGTGAGAAGGTTGCGAGACCTGCTCCTTTAAGAAAGATATAAGGCCAGTACAAAGGTTGGTGATACCCAGCTGTTTTATATCTAACCTGGAATATGTACTTAAATACATTATCATGGGGGCATAGGCAGTGTCTGTGATATTCAGTTAACTTTATGAAGGATCACTTTGTTTGTTTCATTTTTCACTTTACTAATGACTGTGTAGTAGTTTGGTAGTTGTATGAGTGAAGATAAATGTATAAGCAATGCATGTTATACACAAGGTAAGCTTAGGATGGTTTATGAATGCGTCCCCTGATGTTAACCCTTAATACTGCGAGAGGGCAGTTCTTACCTGCAGAAAACCCTTGGATGGCCACCAAAATGAAAGGATTAACAGCTGTGTCTCAGTGACTCGGTGAGCGAATATTTTTTTAGCTCTTGCATGACGATAAGTAATCATAATACGATGAAATCGCTTGGCCGTAGCGATATTATCCTGTAGGTAAGATTGTTTTCTTCTTGTTAGGATATTTATAAGCTTGCGATGACGATAGACATTGTTGGGTTGAATCAAATCGTGTGGCGGCAGTGGAAATATTTACTTAAGATCTGCATTGTCTGGATAGAGTTAATGGAGGTTTCTTTTTTAACTTTTTCGAAGAAAAGCGACCATTCCTAGTTTGAATGAAATGGTTTGACGGTGACGAAAATGAGGGAGTTGAGATCTGCATTGAGTCAAAGAGTTAGTGGAGATTGATTTTAACCCTGTGATTGCAGAGGGCCATTCCAAAGCCGAATAAAATCGTCTGACGGTAGAGGGAACATAGTGTAGATAAGATTTCTATTATCCCTTTTTTTTTTTTTTTTTTTTTAACCTCTGAACAGTCCCACTGATGGTCAGTGATAACTGCGAAGTCACGGTGATGGTGTAGATATATCCGTCGTGTGTGGGTGTGATTTGAAGGCCTGTGCAGATGACTGACGAGTATGCAACATGGTTCGATTATTTTCTCTTCAGTCGTGACGCGTGTGCAATCATGCCGGACGATTTTTAGGTATGACTTCGTGGAGAAAGGTCTATGAAAGTTCCTCCTGTTTTATTTATTTATTTTTTTACCAGTGCGTCATCCATGCGATATTATTTCCTTGGGTTTGAGGGTGTGTATAGCAAGGATTATAGGAATACATGCTTCCGGGGCACCAATGTCCACGGGACGCGCTACATACGCAGTAACTGAAGGATGAACAAGATTGTTACAGGTGTGTGGCCAAAGCCAATGAATCTACAATCACAGTAATATCACAGCTATGACTGACCGCCCCTCTGGTCCTTACGGTGACGAGAGGCTGTTGTTTTTAAGTTTTTTAGAAGTATCGGAAATAGATAGTTAAGATTTGTGTCGTGCTCAGTAGGTTGGTGGATTCGGTTTTGCGCTTTAAGATGACGAGAGACAGTTTGTATTGTTTTGTTTATTGTTTATTTTACACCCAGCAAGAACATTGCATAAAGGCGCAACAGATCACAAGAGAATTCGACATCAGAGACACGACGGTAGAGAATGGATGAGAAGACACTGACGCCAGACACAAGTAGGGGCTTCATGACAGTGCTGACAGCCATAGAAAGGAGCACAGTGAATTATAAACTCGAGCAAGTTGTTCCACAACCATACACTACTTTTCATAAAACACCTGCTGAACTGTTTCGTCGAACAACGCAGCTACAAGAATGCCAGGCCATGCAATGTTGTCATAGCTGTGATGCGTGATGGAGCAACATAGCGACCCGGCACCACATCATGCGTGTGCCGACACGGGTTGTTCACTGTCTTATACGCATGAAGGACGCGGCGGCCACACTTCCGTAATCAGACCTGGGCAGACGCACATGTTGCAAACCAAGTCCATAAAACTGTCAAAGTAACAGATGAAAATCAAAACGTTCTGCATTGACTTGGTGGAATGTTGCAACAGCGCCCTGCCACACCCAGCTTCTAACTCCACCCACAAAGGTCCTACATCTGCACGCGTGCCGGGAGCTACTCTTCCTCCCATATCCTACATGAACCCAAACACGAGCGTTGGATTTGCACCAGCCATAAGTTTTTCGGCCTTCCCTTTGTCCTCCACCACTCCAGGGTGACCCCTTCAGATATCTTCCCAGGAGGTAGATGAGCCTCAGGGAACCGTGACGTGTGCCCATGTAGACGGGGTTGACGTTCACGTAATATTATGTAGGAAGTAGACCTCCACTCTGAGTGCTGGAGTAATCCGTCATTACGCTCTTGGGCATACCAGTTATTCCTCTTTATCCTTGAAGGGCACTGAGCACCAGGGAAGTAATTCGCCGCTCCAAGGTGCTGTTTTTTGCCCGCGTCACACATGGACTTTAAGGAAGCCTATAAGACGCCATTGTACCGAAGGCTGTTATAGAGGCTGCTGGTAACCCACTCACTGGCACAGATTCCGCCCAAAAGATCCATGTGGCGGTTGCCAAAGGAAAATGAAAGACATCAGCCTACTGAGGTTTGCTTTTATAATTTTTAGACTCAGTACCATGAATCTTATGCTTTTACCCAGAGTACATCATTTTTGTTTGACTGTTGCTGTAAGTGGACGGTTTGACTCAGCCTTGAAAAGACTTGAAGATCAGGTGTGGTTAGGTAGTAGTTATTCATTAGTGCTTTCACTGTCAGGAGGCTCCCATAAGCTGGATAAAATCGTCTGGCATGTGGAAGTATAACACAAAAATTACCTTATACACACACAAAATAGACAACTAAGGAAAAACCGTTAGTAGTGAAGGAATTATTGAAGTTTGTATCTAAACACTGTATCTCCCGTTTTCCCTTAGCTGAGTGAAATCGTTTATCAGCAGCAAGCATTATTAATATTAGTATTTTTATTATTATTATTATTACTGAAGTTAGTAGTAGTAGTAGTAGTAGTAGAAGTAGCAACAGCAGCCGAGTATCCTTGGTCTGTGTGGTCGAGCAGACCCTTCAACCATAGGTAAACAGTCGCCTCTGCATGACTTCCATTGAGTGAACAGATGTTCCTCCGCGATGAACAGCTCCTAGCCATATCGAGGCGCAGGGAAGAGTGTTGGGATGTGGTTCCTGGATGGACGCCGCATTAGCGTCGCCACCCAGTTAACAGGAGTACATTACTATGCGCTATGTCACGCCTTTACTTGATTATATGGTTACCCTCCAGCGATGTAAATGGTTTCCTGGGTTACAAGAAACCCTCAACCTTTTCACTCAGTGTACAGTCACTGAAGGAAAAAAATAGGCAGCACTTCATCAAGGAAGTGGATGGTGATCACCACCACCTACGACCAGCAGCAAGAAATAAAAAAATACAAAGATACGTTATCATAGTCAAGATTTTAATCTACCACTAGACGATTTTATTCATCTTCAAAAATAATGTCAGGTACTGTAGTGAAGGTCTCAATATATCTGTCTCCTCGGTAACTCAGTAAACCCGTCTGGAGACAGCATGAATAAAATACAAAAGTTGTTGTCATAGTGAAGATGGTGAAGGGAATAACACTTTACCATTTGCATTTCTTTTTTAGTTTCATGCTGCTGCCTCTGGACGATTTTATTCAGCCTGATCCCAGCAGAACCAAAAGCCCTTCCTAACCAAAATAAAATCGTCTGACAGTAGCAAGCATCAAACAAATAAGTGCCGTTGTATTAAAAATTTAGTTTGACATCTTCACTATGAGAGGCCTTTCCTTAATCAGATGACATGAGAGAGAGAGACATAGATAGATAAATAGATAGATAGATAGATAGAGAGAGAGAGAGAGAGAGAGAGAGAGAGAGAGAGAGAGAGAGAGAGAGAGAGCGAGGGGGATGAAGGAAGGGAAGAGGGAAGTGGATGGCGGGAATATTTGGAAGAGGGAGGGGATGGGAGAAAGATAGAGGAGTCGGGAGGGGGAGGGAGAGGGGGAGACAGAGGTGAAGGGATGGGAAAGGGGAAGAAATGGTGATCAGTGTCTGAGTGAAAGGACAGAATGTTGGAGAGGAAGGAAAGCGTGATTGGGTTTTGGAGAGAAAGAGGAATAGGAGAAACACACACACACACACACACACACACACACACGCACACATACACACACACACACACACACACACACACACACACACACACACACACATGTGAAGGCGTCCCTCACAGCATCAGATCTCATCATTGGTCAGGGAATCAAACCAGAAACCTGTCGCTTGTGAGACGAGTTTGCTTCCGCCTACACCAGCGACACCCCACACATGTATACAGCTGGGTACCATACCCCACACTTGTATGCAGCTGTGTACCATACATACGCACCACACTTATATACGGATGGGTAGCTTACCAGACATTAACCCCACACTTGTGTACAGTAGGGTGCCATGCATACATACATGCATCCATCCATCCATCCATCCATCAATACATATAAACATAAAATGTTAGTGACAGAAAACCTTTCTGAAATGCTTTTCATCATCTTTACCTGAGGAGGTGGCAGATGATTATCGTGTTGTTAATGTTACCTCTGTCAAGACAGTTATGGTGTTGGCTTGGTTTCTCTCTGTGTGTGTTTAGTTCCAGTATTGTTGCACAACTATTGGATATAGTTGCATCAGATGTAAAAAAAAAAAAATAATAAAAAAAAATAAACACCCTCGGAGATGTACGTGATTGCTATACACCTTTGAAGATAAAGGTCAAAAGACAATGTCAGAAGGGGATGTTGGTGCCTTTGTAGATTTGCTCATGTTGTTGTGTAATTCACCGGGTCGGTCAGGATCACTTGATGGTCGTGATGGTCAGCTTTTACCCTCCCGGAAGGGAGCTGAGAGCTCATATAGTCCGATCTAAGGGCAAGACTGTGACCTTCACACACGCACACACCCGTCCCCTTGCTCAAGGGGGACAGTAACCACCCACTTCGTCAGTGAAACTTTTCGCAACCTGAGCGAGGCGCGAGCTCCCGTCCACCAGTTGGTAAGCGGGAACGTTACCGCTACACCAGGGAGCGGTGCCACGACAAGTTCACGTGTGACCACAAGTTCACGTAAACGTGCACCGGATGGGCTGCAGGCTGAAGCTGATCTTCTGCAGGTCACCAGCCTCCTTTCAAGGCAGAGGGAGGGAGGTCGTTTGCATAACTAGGCAACAAAGCAGTTAGTATATACAAAAGTGCACGTCTACACACATGTGGTTGGCAGCTCTTGGTTGTGCCCTCACTAGAGAGGTGTCCGGCATGGGAGACCCTGCCTGGACCACCGGGGCACGTAAGCTCCCCCACCACGACAAGGTGGCTGCCACGGGGGAGGGGGGAGGGAGGGGGGTGGGGGTGTGACCGGTCACTATTGCAAGGAGCAGGAGAGGGGAGAGGCCGAAAATAAGGAGGCGAATCACTGATGATCGCTATCACATTGTCTGAGGACTATGAGGACAGTGATTAGAGTCATGATTTTCTTATGGTACTCTCCTGGGGCGTACTTGTTTAGACACTGTCCAGGAACACCCTTGTTGTTCTGGCCTCTGAAGGCACTGGTGGGGCACACTTGCTCAGCTCGCCGCCTCTCAAAAGCAGCTTGCCTTTTCAATTGTGCCTTTAACCCGCCCATTGTGATAATTTATGTGAGAAGGTTGCGAGACCTGCTCCTTTAAGAAAGATATAAGGCCAGTACAAAGGTTGGTGATACCCAGCTGTTTTATATCTAACCTGGAATATGTATTGTACTTAAATACATTATCATGTTGGCGTAGGCAGTGTCCGTGATAGTTAACTTTATGAAGGATCACTTTGTTTCATTTTTCACTTTACTAATGACTGTGTAGTAGTTGGGTAGTTGTATGAGTGAAGATAAATGTATAAGCAATGCATGTTATACACAAGGTAAGCTTAGGATGGTTTATGAATGCGTCCCTGCTGTTAACCCTCAATACTGGGAGAGGGCAGTCCTTACCTGCAGAAAACCCTTGGATGGCCACCAAAATGAACGGATTAACAGCTGTGTCTCAGTGACTCGGTGAGCGAAGATTTTTTTAGCTCTTGCATGACGATAAGTAATCATAATATGATGAAAATCGCTTGGCCGTAGCGATATTATCCTGTAGGTAAGATTGTTTTCTTCTTGTTAGGACATTTATAAGCTTGCGATGACGATAGACATTGTTGGGTTGAATCAAATCGTGTGGCGGCAGTGGAAATATTTACTTAAGATCTGCATTGTCTGGAGAGAGTTAATGGAGGTTTCGTTTTTAACTTTTTCGAAGAAAAGCGACCATTCCTAGTTTGAATGAAATGGTTTGACGGTGACGAAAATGAGGGAGTTGAGATCTGCATTGAGTCAAAGAGTTAGTGGAGATTGATTTTAACCCTGTGATTGCAGAGGGCCATTCCAAAGCCGAATAAAATCGTCTGACGGTAGAGGGAACATAGTGTAGATAAGATTTCTATTATCCCTTTTTTTTTTTTTTTTTTTTTTTTTAACCTCTGAACAGTCCCACTGATGGTCAGTGATAACTGCGAAGTCACGGTGATGGTGTAGATATATCCGTCGTGTGTGGGTGTGATTTGAAGGCCTGTGCAGATGACTGACGAGTATGCAACATGGTTCGATTATTTTCTCTTCAGTCGTGACGCGTGTGCAATCATGCCGGACGGTGTTTAGGTATGACTTCGTGGAGAAAGGTCTATGAAAGTTCCTCCTGTTTTATTTATTTATTTTTTTACCAGTGCGTCATCCATGCGATATTTTTTCCTTGGGTTTGAGGGTGTGTATAGCAAGGATTATAGGAATACATGCTTCCGGGGCACCAATTGTCACGGGACGCGCTACATACGCAGTAACTGAAGGATGAACAAGATTGTTACAGGTGTGTGGCCAAAGCCAATGAATCTACAATCACCGTAATTGCACAGTTATGACTGACCGCCTCTGGGGTCCTTACGATGACGAGAGGCTGTTGTTTTTAAGTTTTTTAGAAGTATCGGAAATAGATAGTTAAGATTTGTGTCGTGCTCAGTAGCTTGGTGGATTCGGTTTTACGCTTTAAGATGACGAGAGACAGTTTGTATTGTTTTGTTTATTGTTTATTTTACACCCAGCAAGAACATTGCAAAAAGGCGCAACAGATCACAAGAGCTTCGACAGCAGAGACACGACGGTAGAGAATGGATGACAAGAGACTGACGCCAGACACAAGTAGAGGCTTCATGACAGTGCTGAAAGCCATAGAAAGGAGCACAGTGAATTATAAACTCGAGCAAGTTGTTCCACAACCATACACTACTTTTCATAAAACTGAACTGTTTCGTCGAACAACGCAGCTACAAGAATGCCAGGCCATGCAATGTTGCCGCAGCTGTGATGCGTCATGGAGCAACATAGCGACCCGGCACCACATCATGCGTGTGGCGACACGGGTTGTTCACTGTCTTACGCATGAAGGACGCGGCGGCCACACTTCGGCAATCAGACCTGGGCAGAAGCGCATGTTGCAAACCAAGTCCATAAAACTGTCAAAGTAACAGATGAAAATCAAAACGTTCTGCATTGACTTGGTGGAACGCTGCAACAGCGCCCTGCCTCACCCAGCTTCTAACTCCACCCACAAAGGTCCTACATCTGCACGCGTGCCGGGAGCAACGCTTCCTCCCATATCCTACATGAACCCAGACAGGAGCGTTGGACTTGCACCAGCCATAAGTTTTTCGGCCTTCCCTTTGTCCTCCACCACTCCAAGGTGACCCCTTCAGATATCTTCCTAGGAGGTAGATCAGCCTCAGGGAACCGTGACGTGTGCCCATGTAGACGGGGTTGACGTTCACGTAATATTATGCAGGAAGTAGACCTCCACTCTGAGTGCTGGAGTAATCCGTCATTACGCACTTGGGCATACCAGTTATTCCTCTTTATCCTTGTAGGGCACTGAGCACCAGGGAAGTATTTCGCCGCTCTAAGGTGCTGTTTTTTGCCCGCGTCACACTTGGACTCTACAGTAAGGAAGCCTATAAGACGCCATGGTACCGAAGGCTGTAATGGAGGCTGCTGGCAACCCACTCACTGGCACTGATACGCCGAACAGAATCGTCTGGCTGTTGCCAGAGGAAAATGAAAGACATCAACCTATTAAGTTTTGCTTTTAACTTTTTTAGACTAAGCACCATGAATCTTATCTCTTTAACTGTACATCGAGTATGTCATTTTCGTTTGACTGTGGCTGTAAGTGGACGGTTTTACTCAGCCTAGGACAGACCTGACGATCAGGAGTGGTTAGACAATAGTACTTCATGAACCCTGTCACTGCCAGGAGGCTCTCCTAATCTAACTAAAATCGTCTGCCACCTGGAAGTATAACAAAAAATTACATCTTACACAAACAAAAACTTACACAACTTACGTGAAACCTGTAGTAGTGAAGGGATTATTGAAAGATTTATCTAAAACCTACATCTCCCGCTTTCCATTAGCCGCATAGAATCGACTGGTACCAGCAAGTATTATGAGTATTAGCATTGTTATAATAATATTATTATTATTATTATTATTATTATTATTATTATTATGATGATTTTTATTATTACTACTACTATTATTATTACAATTTTTATTAATAATAATAATAATATTATTATTTTTATTAATATTAGTTGTTGTAGTAGTAGTTGTAGGAATAGTAGTAGTAGTAGTAGTAGTAGTTCTAGAGCATCTTCGGTCTCTTTGGCCGAGCAGACCCACGAACCACAGGCAAACAGTCTCCCCTGCATGACTTTTCCATGAACCGATGTTCCTCCGCGATGAACAGCGCCTAGCCACATCGAGGCGCAGGGAAGAGTGTTGGGGTGTGGTTCCTGGATGGACGCCGCATTAGCGTCGCCACCCAGTTAACAGGAGTACATTAGTATGCGCCATGTCACGCCTTTACTTGATTATATGGTTACCCTCCAGCGATGTAAATGGTTTCCTGGGTTACAATAAACCCTCAGGCTTTTCACTCAGTGTACAGTCACTGAAGGAAAAAAATAGGCAGCACTTCATCAAGGAAGTGGATGGTGATCACCACCACCTACGACCAGCAGCAGCAAATAAAAAAATACAAAGATACGTTATCATAGTCAAGATTTTAATCTACCACCAGACGATTTTATTCATCTTCAAAAATAATGTCAGGTACTGTAGTGAAGGTCTCAATATATCTGTCTCCTCGGTAACTCAGTAAACCTGTCTGGAGACAGCATGAATAAAATACAAAAGTTGTTGTCATAGTGAAGATGGTGAAGGGAATAACACTTTACCATTTACATTTCTTTTTTAGTTTCATGCTGCTGCCTCTGGACGATTTTATTCAGCCTGATCCCAGCAGAACCAAAAGCCCTTCCTAACCAAAATAAAATCGTCTGAGAGTAGCAAACATCAAACAAATAAGTGCCGTTGTATTAAAAATTTAGTTTGACATCTTCACTATGAGAGGCCATTCCTTAATTAGATGACATGAGAGAGAGAGAGAGAGAGAGGTGTGAAGGAAGGGAAGGGGGAAGAGGATGGGGGGAATATTTGGTAGAGGGAGGGGATGGTAGAAAGAAATAGGAGTCGGGAGGGGGAGGGAAAGGGGGAGACAGAGGTGAAGGGAGGGGAGAGAGGAAGGAATGGTGATGGGTGAGAGAAAGGACAGAATGTGGGTGAGGGAAGGAAAGCGTGAGTCGGTTTTGGAGAGAATGATGAAGAGGAGACACACACACACACACACACACACACACACACACACACACACGTGAAGGCGTCCCTCACAGCATCAGATCTTATGATTGTTCAGGGAATCAAACCCGAAACCTGTCGCTTGTGAGACCAAAGTCCCTCCGCCCCCCACTGTGGGCCTGAAGAGGGTGCGTTAACCCCCTGGCACTCGGGCAAGTAGATGCTTTTAATATATCCCAAGCACTTACGACAAGTCAGAATGAAGAGAGAACCTGTATTTTTACACAGGAAAAATCATCAGAGAAATTACCAATATGCCAGGAATCGATCCCTGGACTCTCAGGTGAGAGCCAGGCAACATACCACTACACCATGACCAGGTAAAAGTTAACTCACGTTGTCAAAATCTTGTAACCAACGCCCCTCCGCCCCCCACTGTGGGCCTGAAGAGGGTGAGTTAACCCCCTGGCACTCGGTCGTGGTGTAGTGGAATGCTGCCTGGCTCTCACCTGAGAGTCCTGGGTTCGGTTCCCGGCATATTGGTAATTTCTCTGATGATTTTTCCTGTGGAAAAATACAGGTTCTCTCTTCATTCTGACTTGCCGTAAGTGCCTGGGATAGATTAAAAGCATCTACTTGCCCGAGTGCCAAGGGGTTAACTCACCCTCTTCAGGCCCACAGTGGTGGGCGGAGGGACGTTGGTTACAAGATTGTGACAACGTGAGTTAACTTTTACCTGGTCGTGGTGTAGTGGTATGTTGCCTGGCTCTCACCTGAGAGTCCTGGGATCGATTCCCGGCATATTGGTAATTTCTCTGATGATTTTTCCTGTGTAGAAATACAGGTTCTCTCTTCTTTCTTCCTAACCTTTAGTATTCCTTTCCATTACAGACTACTGCACAGATGCCTCTCTCTCTCTCTCTCTCTCTCTTTCTCACACACACTCACACACACACACACACACACACACACACACATACACACACACACATACACACACACACCATTTCACCTTTACTGCCCTCATTATATGTCTATAATAAGGTTTTATCTTCATTCCCATATTTTTCTCTGGTCCTGGAATTCGCACAAACTACCTACTTAATTCACCTTCACATAGAGACAAATATTCTTTCCCTGGGATAATATTACTTAATGGAACAGTTGAGTCACGAGATTATGGGGCTGATATGCATGAAAATATCTTTTTACGACACCTGCTATTAGACGGTGGAAGCAGGAAAAGGAGAAGGGAAGGAAGGAAAAGATATCTGCTATAAGACTGTTGAAACAGGAAAAGGAGGCAGGAAGGAGAGCAAACACAACTGCTATAAGGAGGTGGAGGAAGAAGAATGGAAAGACACCTGCTGTAAGAAGATGGACGCAGGAAAAGGAGGAGGAAGAGGAAGGGAAAGACACCTGCTGTAAGAAGATGGACGCAGGAAAAAGAGGTGGCATGGAAAGAAAAGGCAACTGCTATAAGACGGTGGAAGCAGGAAAAGGAGGAGGGAAGGAACGGAAATACAATGGTAATTGACGGTGGAAAAAGGAAAGGGAGAAGGGAAGGAACGGAGAGCAAGACGCGGAAAAGAAAGTGTAAAAAGGACGTTAGATATATAATTCAGAAGAAAAAGACTGAAACACAGGAAAAAGAACAGCAACAGACAGGAATAATGAATATGGTAAACAGGAAGGAGAGAAGGCAAAAGAAGAAGAAGAAGAAGAAGAAGAAGGAGGAGGAGGAGGAGGAGGAGGAGGAGGAGGACGAGGAGGAGAGAGAAAAAGAGAGAGAGAGAGAGACAGACAGACAGAGAGAGAGAGACTTTTACTGGTGAGGAAAATACAATTTGGTAAGGAATTTGAATTGTGCACAACCAAGCTCAGTATTTTGGTTCTGAACGAAGATACACAAACTTCAGTGCAAAGAAGGATCACAGTTCCCGTAAAGAGAAAACTTTATCATTTCCTGCCCAACAGTCCTGCAAACTATAACTCTGCAAAAGGATTACAATTTCTAACCTGAGGTACAAGTTGTCTTGGAATGCTCTAAGATATGTTATTTTCTGTCAACAAATGAGAAGTGTGCAAACAAGCAACTTTCTTTAGCTTTTAAACAAGAACTCACAAGGTATGCGGGTGCAACAGAAGTGAGGGACTGAGCAAAAGAAAGACTAAGGTAAGAAGTTTGCAGGGCGTCGAGTGAGATAAAGTTGTATATGCAGCAGGAGCAACTGATTCAAAGTCCTCCCTATACAGGCAATGTTTGCTAGTATGAAAGTATTTGAATATTGATTATGGTCACTTATGAACAGTTATCATGCTTTGCTTTTTCTCTTCTTCATAATATATCCACTTTCACCTAATTATTCTCCAATTTCTATGTTCTCCCGTACTCTTACCCTTCTTGTTCTTCGTTTACTGATTTGCTTTTACAGTTCCACTTTTCTCATCTTTCACACTTTCTTCCTTTCCATTCTTTCGTTCACCCTTCCTCTTTACATTGTTCTTCCCTTCATTCTTTCCTTCATTTCCTTTCTTTTCATCAATCATTTTCTTATACCTCAATACTCCTTCATCTTCCATGTCGCTTTCATAATCTAGGCTCGTTTACCCGTCGTCCTCTCCTCCCTCCCTTCACACAACACCTCCTTCCCTCCACACAACACCTCCCTCCCTCCTCCTCCACACAACACAGCCATTTCACACATAAACAACGACACAAATGCAGTTACTATTTTATCTTTCCTTCCCTCATTACGAGTAACATTTCCGAATCACACAAAAATTTAAAACGTGATTACCGTTGATTACATCCCAGGTCCTCCACTCCTACCCAACAAACTGCTTTAACACAAACAACCAGCCGAACCAACTACCAAATAGTCTTCGTTTCGTTTCGCCTCCTTTATAAAGGCTCCGACATGTATGCATACGTCGGCCTCGGTCAGCTAATGGTGGCTCTCCACGCTGTTCAATCTTTGGCAGCCTCCTTATTCAGTACCTTATCCATAAAGTCAGTTTTTTTTTTTTTTTTCGGTCTGCCTGTAGCATCCCTACCTCCGACTTTCACATTTCTCACTACCGTTTTATGTTCATATTATTCTCATGAGTTTTCTCCTGGTAGAAAATACACAGTCCTGAATGATAGTCGAAATTTCTGTATGCCAAATTTAAAGCCTTGTACAACAGAACGTACAGTCCCGCGTGACACAGAGTATAATATTGTTCCGTATGACACAAAGTATAATATAGTTCCGTACGACACAAAGTATTCTATAAATCCATGTGACACAAAGTATTTCATAGTTCCGTATGACCGTAGCTACAGATCGGCACTGAAATTATATCATCGTATATCAATGTGAACATTAATTCCAGCTCGGTACAATATGTTGTCTTGTATGGTGTCAAGTTCAACACAATAGTTGCTTGATTCCAGTGTGTTTGGATAATCTCATACTTTTAATATCCATTGTGTACCTCAGCTCTAAACAATAAATTGTGACTTCAAACACTGGCAATGCTGTTAGTAGCCCCGAAGCGAAATTATTTGCAAAGACCTGTAACACTGAAAAGTACAGCCTTCTTTAACTATGTTACAATTTTACAACACATGTGATGTTTACAGATTGCTTCCCACCCCAACACAAACAAAACAGTGAAGTATACCAACTACCAACGACCAACACGGAATATTAGTTTTTCTTTTTTTTTTATTATTACCAAACCGTCCATATCCACAAGAATGTAAGGAAACACACTGTATCTGAACGGCATCTTCTTGCACTAAACCGTCAGCATCTAAACACAGTAGGGGGACTCTCTTTAGCTGATAAAACGGTTACGAAACGTAAACATACTTAAGGTACTTCATGAACATTTTCCCCAACACCAAGAGACAAACAGACCTACTTGTAACATGTAACAAACCAACTTATCGTAGCTACAGGGAACAGTTAGGCTACATAAAGGAAAGAAAACCTACGATATTTCAAGAATTATCTCCATGCACCAGCGACTACACACAATGAACTACGACTCATTTGCTGCCTGAAAATGAGAACCAAAGATGAACAGCTAACAAAAAATTATATGCATACTCACGTAAACTCCTTCAGAGTGGCGTATCAAAGCCCACCAGCTTCCATTATCACAAACATCAACGTGAAATATTAAGACAAAACATGAGCTCTGTACAGCGTTTGTGAAAGAGAAATTGGTATGAAAGAACGGTAACAGATTTGAAGAAGTGATGGTAAGAAAAGGTGACTGGTGAAGTGAAGGTGACAAAATGAGGGAGGAAAGGATGAGTGGTGAACAGAAACTGAAATATGAGATAAGAAAAGGTGAAATGAAAGGTGAGGCGAGGAAGGAGGCTGACGTGAGCTGAAGCAATCACTTGGAGAGGTGTGGTAAGGAAGAGGTGAAAAAGAGAACTGATGTGAGAGGCGAAGACGATATGAAGTGAGAACTAAAGTGAGGCGAGCGGCAAAGATGAGCTGATGATCCGTGAGCTGATAAGAGGCAATTAAATAAAGTTTTGATACTTCAACACATATCCAAGTTGGAATCATTTAATAACATAGCCTCTATCACTCTGCTTTAACTCATTATAATCTGTTTATCCTAATCTTTCAAAACATCATCTACTTTGGTCCGTTCCATTCCAGTTTAATTAAGTGGAATCAGAGTTTTCAACAGCAGCTAAGGTAATTATCTACGCCATTCAGCACGTAATACGAATGCTGATTTGAAACGAATGAAATGAGGTTAAGTCTAAAACCGCCGCTCTATCAAAGTATTCTTTTAACTTAATTAAGCCTGGAATATTTCCAATAATGAAACAGCATGAATTATACGCCAAATGGACAGTTATTACAAAATATCTGCTTCGTGATAATTATATGAGTCCGTTTTCAATAAATCCGTGTTCGCTATTCTTTCCAGCGGCGATATGTCTTTGCATTATGTCTGATTAATTATACATGGGAAAAACGGTGTGAGCGAAACTGTACGGAAAGGGTGGCGGGGGACCAGGGCATGGTGATGGCTTGAATTATGGAGTAAAAAGGTTACTGTTTCTTACATACATAAACTCTGCTTCGGATAAAAATGTACACACACACACACACACAGACATATACACACACACACACACACACACACACACATCAGACTAAGTTATGAACGTGAACAATTATGCAGTATATAAGAGATAAAAGCATACTGGATTGGAAACACAGCAACAAACTATTCATACAGACATTAGAAACATGCCGTGGTTTAAATGATAGGACAAGCTGATTATAGGAAATATTACCAGAGTAAAATCCAATATATTACGTATAATTCATGAAAGGACACTTTTGTCACAGAATTTATAAACAAGAATAACTTAAATTGAATAAAATCACATTTATTACGTATAATTCATGAAAGAAAACTTTTGTCACAGAATTTATAATCAAGAATAACTTAAACTGACATGAGAGAGAGAGAGAGAGAGAGAGAGAGAGAGAGAGAGAGAGAGAGAGAGAGAGAATCACTAAGTGTCTAGATGGGTCAAAAAATAAGGCTAATATCCTTAATTTACCCCTCTCTCTCTCTCTCTCTCTCAGCCAATATCCAGGGTACCTCTTCCATGGATACTGATATTGTGGTTGTCGTCCTATCATGCGTCTTGTTTATATTGACACTGTTGATGTGCTGAGTTGTATATGATGGAAGTCACTCAGAGACCAGATACTGAGCGAATCTCTCATCTATACATAGGTTTGTCCCTCTGTTTACATGTCTGTTTCTTATCTTGAAAAATATGGTTCTTTGATTGTTTAACATCCATAATATTTCAGTTGGTGTTAGTGTGTGCTTAACCCTTTGGCTGCGGAGCTATTAAATCCAGACGCACGCAGAACGTGCATATTCTAGAGAAAATGGGGTGTTTTCTTTTGCTTTTTTTTTATACTTATACTTTATAAAAATATTTAAGAAAAATACCACAGCTAGATACATCTTTCCTCTTACCTTTGCAACAAACTAGAGCTCCGTAGGTGTTCTCCTCATGGTGTGACAAGTGCTGGAACCGATGACACTTTTTCGGGCCTCTGAGGACGTTGCGCCCACCTGGGCGGAAAGTGTTGCCAATCCCCGGGACACAGCGTCGCAACGTGTTTCTCGCCCTCTAGCCCGCCCCACCACTACCATACCGTACTTTTCACGTTTTTCATGAAAACGCTAATTATTATGTACAAAAGGCACTAATGAAGCACCAAAATGACCCGTTGAGCAAATATATACAATTACAGGAGGCCATGAATGTTCAAAAAACTGTTAGGAAAATGTTACAATACAGTAGCACTGTACGATTTTCCAAATATTTACACTTACACCTTTCTGCAATGAAAAATATAAAATATTACTTTCTGTCAATTACTATGACACCTTTATCACAAAATAAAGCCATTTTTTGAAACAAAGATAATATATTTTCAATATTTGGCATGATACTGTACTGATAATGTACTGATTTTTCCGTATTTTCTTACTTACACCCTCACAACACTAATGAAGCACGAAAATGACCCGTTGAGCAAATATATACAATTACAGGAGGCCATGAATGTTCAGAAAACTGTTACGAAAATGTTACAATACAACAGCACTGTATTTTCCAATTATATACATTTATACCTTTCTGCAATGAGAAAAAATGTAAAATATTACTTTCTTTCAATTACTATGACACCTTTATCACAAAATAAAGCCATTTTTTGAAACAAAGATAATATACTTTCAATATTTTGCATGATACTGTACTGATAATTTACTGATTTTTCCGTATTTTCTTACACCCTCACAACACTCTCCAACTTAGTACTTCTCCAACGTATGGTAGTGGAGATAGCAATCACCCAGGCATAGTGCAACCTTGCACCCTGCACACATTGTCGTAACCTTTTTACGACAAGGCTCACGACGGGTGGTGTTACGGCAAACATAGCAGTTCAGCTGCTTCCTCTTTTTGCCGTTTGCCTCGTAAGGTGTGTGCACTGGGTGGTGGTCCCTCACTAGGCTCTTGCACCTGTCAGGTAGCTCGACAACCCTTCTACCCCGGTCACTGTGCGAGTAATCTCCGTATTTCCTCAACAACTGGAAAACCACGTTGTGGGAGAAATCACGGAACTTTACTTTTTTCCCAGTGCGCCACTTGTACAGGTTGTAAGCGTTGAGCAGCGTTACGTCAACCATGTGCATGAAGAACTTGACGTACCAACACACAGTCTTCCTGACGCACTCAACACTACCTACCTGCATGTCACTCTTATCAACAGAGTTCATGTGATAGTTGTAGTCGATGACTACGTCAGGTTTCATGATGTGTTGGCCGGTACTATGGTCAACCTTGGCACTCTGTTGCATGATGCCACGATGCACAGTGCTCAACATGGTAACGTCACGCTTGTTGGACCATAGCAAAGCCAGTATGTTCTTGGCCTCAAACCGCTGCACATTCCCACGTTCCTGCTTGTCGAAATGTGGCATATGTTTCCTATATGTCCTGACTGTGCCACAAGATCCTGTGCTGTTCTCATGAAGGTACAGTGACAGGGAAAGGCTACTGTACCAGTTATCTGTGTACAGCACACGGCCCTTTCCCAGGTAAGGAGCCATCATTTTTTTTCACAATGGCACCAGACATTCCCAAAGGATCGTGGCTGGGAATGTCGACGTCACTGGCTGTGTACACAATCATGTCCAGCACATATCCTGTAGTACAGTCGCACATAACGAAAATCTTTATGCCAAACCGATTTCGTTTTGACGGGATGTACTGTTTGAAGGAGAGGCGTCCTCGAAACAGAACAAGACTTTCGTCAATCACGATTTTCTGGTAAGGCACAAAGAGTTTACGAAACGATTCTTTGAGCATCTCAAAGAATGGCCAAACTTTCCACAAGCGGTCACCAGGTAATGGGTAGCGGTTATCAGCGGAGTGCATGAAACGAAGGATAAGTAGGAACCTATCCCGTGCCATGTACTTTCCAAAGGCTGGCGTAGGAACGAGAGCGTCCTTCTGACGCCAGTAATGGTTGAGCACATGTTTACGGCAGTGTGGCATCAGGAGCAGAAGGGCAATGAACACCATTAGTTCTTCATGACATATACTGTGCCACTTGGAAATACGTGCCCGGGGAGTTAGGATTTTTCCCGCTACCACGAATTGATAATAGCGATTGCTCTCATCGCATATCAATTTCGTCACATCACGCGAAATAAATGCCTCAAAATAATCAATTTCAGGAGCGTCAGGGCCAAGTGGCCACTCACTCGTAAATCCACTATCCGAGGCATCAAAATCGTGGATGTGTGGGGTGAAGTCCTGTGTGGGGGCCCAAGCAAACAAAGGGGATTGGCAGGGTGATGCTCTCCCACGGCCACGTGAGCTGCAACGTTTCCTCCCACGTGCCTTGGCTCGGGCCTGGCCTGACCCAGGTGGTGAGGCCACTGATGGTGGTGATGGCCCTGATGATGATGAGGGGCCAGCAGGTGGTGTTGAAGGTGTGGCCAATATTGAAGGGGTAGAGATTGGCAGGCTGCTAAGCACGATTTCATCATCACTACCCTCCCATGCACTTGACAAACCTGCTTCCTCTGCCTCATCAGTATCATCGTCATCACTATCACCACCACTTCCTGACCACTCATCATCATCCTTGTCGGTGTTCACTTCATCAAATAAAATCTTGGCCCACTTGGAGGGGGTCAGAGAGGCGGCAGAACGGCGAGGCCTGGGAGGTGGGAGGCCAGAGGTGGAGGGCTGTGGCTCACAAACCTGTTGCCGCCTTTCATCACTTGGCCGCACTTTCTTCGGCCTCACAACACTATCTGTCACACTTACACCACTTCCTGACGAAGTGGAAGCCGCCACAGGTGCCCCTAAACCCAAATTAGGGGCAAGAGAACGTTTCACGCCCAACCGGGCGGGAAGGCGAGGGGGGGGGGGTTTGAGGAAAATCGTCTCCGTGTGTGTCTCCTATGACAGCTAGAGCGAAACTAAGACCACCAGCGTGTTCAGCGCAATGTTTATGCTAGGATGCGTGATGCGGCCCAAACGCCAGAACAATAGTCACGCCGCATATTAAGGCGGAATTCTCGAAATTTTTGTTGGCCTATATATAGGTTCTTCGGAGCCCTACAGTAGGGATTCGGGGCGGTACATAGCAGCCTAGGGGTTAATAAGCTACACTGGCTGATAAAGGTTTGTATATATATATATAGAGAGAGAGAGAGAGAGAGAGAGAGAGAGAGAGAGAGACAGATAGATAGATAGATAGATAGATATCAGCAATCGAAAGTCCACTGCTGAAGAAATGCCTCCCCCAACCTTCTCCACGATTTTCTTGACTGAGCCAGTCTGTGCCACGTATTGCCTGAGAACTTCCCTCTCTCATCGCTGCAACTTCTAGTTTTTTTCTGCTAAGCTTTCAGTCTATTGGAGTCCAGTCAGTCAGCCTCCTGCTCCATCGGTTATCCCTTATTCTTCCTGCACGGCATGCCCACCTCCATTTTTGTTGTATTAAAACTTCCGTAATGTGTTGGACTATAGTCTGCTCTTTCACCCAAGTTGATCATTTTTTGTCTCTTAAAGATATTCCCATCACTGACCTTTCCATTGCTCTTTGAGAACGGATTAGTTGATTTTTCCATCGATTTTGTCAGTGTCCAGGTCTCACAACCTTACGTCATAGCTGGAATTATACATTCGTTATATACTTTTCGTTTCACACATATTGGCAAGCTACTTTTCATGATGTCTATATTTACCAAAAGCTTTCCATCCAACTGTAATGCGTCTTTTTCTTTCGCTATCATGGGTTTCCGTTAGTCTTAGTACATGGCCCAAGTAATTGTACTCGACTTCTTCAAGAATTTCTTCGCTTCATCTGATGATGCTCTTTGGTGTAGTTGGATTAAACGTTAGTTTTACTCCGGTTCATCATTAGCACTACTTTGAGACTTTCTCTGTTCAGGTCATTTAATGTTTCTTTGCAATGTCTCTGTTCTTTCTGAGATTAGGACCATGTCACCTGCAAATCCTAAATGGTTCAGCTTTTCTTCATTTATGTTTACTCAATTATCTTCCCAGTCTACCTTTCTGAAAATTCTTACGAGGCAAACTGTAAATAATTTTGATGAAACTGTATCTCCCTGATGCATGCCCTTCTTAATCTTAATTTGTTCAGTTTTCAGTACTTTAACTGTAGCAGTTCACTCTTTGAATATGTTTTCGAGCAGTTTTACAATGTTCTCATTTACCTCTTGTTCTCGCAATGAATTTAAAATTGGTATGTGCTCCACTGAGTCGAAAAACTTTTCGTAATCAGCAAAACCTAAGCACAGTGGTTTGTAATCTTCTATAGTTTTCTCAGTTAGCTGATTCATTGCGTGTATATAATTAGTAGTCGAATACCCGCCTCGGAATCCTGCCTGTTCACGCGGTTGGTTTTCCTCCAAATTTGTTGTTATTCTGTTGGTAAGGACTTTAGTGAAGAGTTTGTATATAACTGATAGTAAGCTAATGTGTCTGTATTTACTAAGATCTCTTGAGTCGCCTTTTTTGTTAAGTAAAATAACTAATGCATTTCACCTTGTTTTGGAAACTTTATTTTATACAATGAGTATATAAGTGGGTGAGCCTCATGTGTACTTTTACTGCTGCATCGACAGTAAATCTGCTACTCTTCCATCTTCTCCTGGGGCCTTCCCTCTTTTCATATTTTTAAGTAGAGTCTTTACTTCGTCTGGTGTTACGTCGGGCATTTCCCTTGTGTCAACTGAAAAGTTACCAACTAGTACTGTTGTCTTTGACGAATACAGGTCTTTGTAAAATTCTTCAACTCTCTACTATCTTGCCTCTGCGTTTAATGACTTCACCGGTATTTTCTTTCAGTTATAAAATTTGTTGCTTTCCTAGTGCCATTTTACTTCTTACCTGTTTCAGACTTTTTCCTTTTTTGATAATTTCTTTGACCTGATCCTCGTTTCTTTTTCATTTTTCTTGTCTCTGTCTCTTGTTGATAAGTTTATTTAATTCCATTTTTTTTTTTGTCATGTTTGTTTTCACTTTCATTTCATTTCTTTTCATGAACATCAGCGTCTTTTCTGAATACTTCTTGGTTTTGGTTGTATTAGGTTTCCTTGCTACCTCTGCTAATTCTCTTAGCACTTTTGTTAATCTATCACACAACTCATCAATGCAGCACTGAGCATTACTTAGAGCTTCCGATCAGTTCGTTATTTCTAACTGAAAGGCTGCTTTGTTTCCGCGTACATTTGGCATAGCTTTTTTATTTTTAAATATCTTCTTTCTTTCACTTCTGTAATTGAACCAGGCTGTGCAAGCTTTCATTCTATGGTAACTCCCTATATCTGCTTTGTTGATAACTGTGACATTTATGATCATGCTATTCTTATCTGCTATAATGAAGTCAATTTCGTTCTTTGTTTCTTCATTTGGACTTATCCGGGTCCATTTTTTCCCTGTCCTTTTGTAAATGAATGTGTTCATTATTTTCATGTTATACATTTCAGCAAAATTTACAACCATTTCTCCTCTTTCATTCCTTTCTCCCACTCCAGTTGTTCCCGTACATGCTTCTCCATTATCCTAAATCCCAGCTTTTTCATTGAAATCTCCCATGAGAATACTTTGTGTGGTCTTTTTTTTTTCTATAATCTGGAAGATGTCGTCATAGAATATTTCTATTTCATCAACTGAGCTTTGAGAAGTCGGTGCATATACTGATCTTACTTGCAAGGTGTATTTTTTGCACAACCTAATTACAATCCATGTTACACTGTCAGATACCTTGGTGAATTTAACAGTGCTGTCTGCAATATTTATTTTAATTAGAAATGCTACACCACTAACTCTTTCATTTTGTTTTCCTCTGTAGTAAAATATGTGGTTGCCGTCTTGGAGCTGAATTGCTTTTTGTTCTTTTCTGTGGCTCTCACTCAAACCTACAATAATCCAACTAATGTTTTCTAATTTAGTCATTAAGTTACCAAGTTTGTAATCTTCTGCGAGGCTTCTCACACTGTACTTATAATGGAGTTCAGTTTCTTTAATGTCCCTGTCTCTAATTTGCCGATACAGTGCCTACTCACTTTCTGTGGCACACTGTCCTTAAGCACAGGGGGTTTTGCGGTTGGACCTTTAGCATACGATGATCCAACAGGAACACAAGTCAAATCATTTGCAGTAGAATTCATGTTTGGTTGGCAGGATTGTGGCAAATAATTTCACCTTCCTGCCACATAGTTTCTGATGAGATTTTTTTTTTTTTTTTTTGGTGCCACCTTATTTAGTATTTTCGGTGGAGCTCTATATATATCTATGGGGGTCCCATGGTCCGCGCCGAAAGATGGTTTCTCGAACATCTGCAAGACCTTCCCCTATCAGCCACCTGGGGACCCATCAGGTAGCAGTGGGATCCTGCCCTTGATAGGTAATTATATATATATATATATATATATATATATATATATATATATATATATAGAGAGAGAGAGAGAGAGAGAGAGAGAGAGAGAGAGAGAGAGAGAGAGAAGAGAGCACCAATCACTGACGGAAAAGTAACACAGCAAGAAAAATGAGATAGAATGACTTAGCATGAGGAGGGAAAAGGTTAAATAGATGAAAACACCCTGTCCAATCAAGAACCCTTAATTGATAGAAGGAGGGATGGAGTAAATACTGAGACATGTGTTGATGAAATGGCAGGCGAGGAAGGTGAGAGAGAAGGATGAGGGGAGGCTGGAAAGAACCAAGGATGGAGGGGGACGAGAGTGAGGGAAAAAGAAAAATTGCTAGAGACTTTAAGTTAAAGGAGAGAAGATGAAGGTGAGGAAGCAGGTTGAGGCGAGGAGAGGGTCAGGTGGGCGTTGGAGTGAAGGCTTGTGATATAAAGAACTGCATCTTTCACTTCAAGAACAGGTTGAGCTTTTTCAGACCTGTGATTGAACAGGAGAACACCGTGATTTCTCATTTCTTGATCCGTATGTAAAGTTTTACCTGTCTATCTAAATTTTTTCTATATTGTTATGTAACTTTCTATTTATATGTCCATACCATATTAAATATTTACTAGCTTCTTATAAATAGCTTACTGGGTAGGAGAACTAAGTTATTACAGACATTTTATACTATATTGGTGAACTGAATTAATGTATTTAAATATTAACTAGCATCTTAAAAATAACTCATTAGGTAGGTGAACTGTATTATTGTAAACGTTAAGTACCAGATTAGTGAACTGAATTACTGTAAAGGCTGTTACTCAAATTGGTGAACTAAATTTCCACAAAGGTAAATTACCGCAATGGTGAACTGAATTCCCGTAAAGGTTTATTACCATACAGGTGAACCGAATTATTGTAAAGGTTAATTACGAGATTGGTGAAGTGAATTATTGTAAAGGTTATTTACGAGATTGGTGAAATGAATTATTGTAAAGGTTATTTACGTGATTGGTGAAGAGAATTATTGTAAAGGTTATTTACGTGATTGGTGAAGTGAATTATTGTAAAGGTTATTTACGAGATTGGTGAAATGAATTATTGTAAAGGTTATTTACGAGATTGGTGAAATGAATTATTGTAAAGGTTATTTACGAGATTGGTGAAGTGAATTATTGTAAAGGTTATTTACGAGATTGGTGAAGTGAATTATTGTAAAGGTTCATGATCAAGTAGGTAAATTACATTACTGGGATGGGTAATGACAAAGCCGGTGAACGAAATTATTACACGTTAATGATCAGGCAGGTAAACTAAATTATTCTGATATTTAATGATCAAGCAGATTAACTAAATGATTTAACGTTAATAATCAGGTAGATGACCTATTTAATTGAGTAGGTTAGTGATCAGGTAGACGAAAATTATGACTCTAAACATAATATCAGTTACTAGGTGTAGGTGGCGCAAGTTGAAGGGTACTTAAAACAAACTCTGGAGAGTGAAAGAAAAATACCGAAGCTTAAACATTTCCAGACAGATAAATAAATGGTGAACGGGTTTACTCTGTTGCTGCCAAGAGGGACAACTGTTCAGGGAAGGGTACATTAAGTTCAATTCAGATTATACTGGAGAGGAAGGCAGAATAGGAAGGAAATGGTAGGAGATGTGTAGTATTGGTAACTGATGTGGAGGAGCAAAGGAGAACTGGGAGAGAGAACTTGTAGGTGTATTAGACCCAGTGTGTGTGTGTGTGTGTGTGTGTGTGTGTGTGTGTATCTTCAGTAACTAAACAATAATTACCTTCCTCTATCTCTTGACTGGCTTTAAACACATCATTAACTCCCGTCTCTTTTTCCTACTAATAATTCATTTATCTGTCCATGAATATATCTCATCTCTCTCTCTCTCTCTCTCTCTCTCTCTCCCTTTTCATCTGATCTACTTTTACTTCTGTTACAGTGTTTCCCATGTAACTCCTCCCCTTCCCTGCGTGCAATAATGGGGGCGTTTATCAACAACTTTTGTAAATTTCCTGCATTAGTGGAATTACCGGGAGACGGGCCGCTATTTCTGGTGGGTTTGATTACACAAGACTGGTTTATGTGTTGTGGGCTGGGGAAAAAATGCATTATAACCCGACGCCTGTGGTTCACCCTCACACATACCATCACCTTCACACTCACCCTCACCTTCACCCGCACTTATCACCATTACTAACACCCTAAACCTCACCTTCACCCTCACGTATCACGCATACCAACACCCTCACCTCACCTTCACCCTCATTTATCACACTTACCATCACCTTCACCCTCATTTATCACACTTACCATCACCTTCACCTCACCTTCACCCTCATTTATCACACTTACCATCACCTTCACCTCACCTTCACCCTTACTTATCACACTTACCGTCACCCTCACCTCACCTTCACCCTCATTTATCACACTTACCATCACCTTCACCTCACGTTCACCCTCACTTATCACACTTACCGTCACCCTCACCTCACCTTCACCCTCATTTATCACACTTACCATCACCTTCACCCTTACTTATCACACTTACCGTCACCCTCACCTCACCTTCACCCTCACTTATCACTCCTTTTTTTTAAGAGCACCCTCACCTCATCCTTATCCTCTCTTATCACACTTACCATCACCCAGACTCCCTCACCTTCACCTTCATTTATCACACCTACCATCACCCTCACCCCCACACTCACCCTCATTTATCACACGCACCTTCACTCTCACCATCACTTATTACACTTGCCTTCACTCTCACCATCATCCTTCACTAATCACACTCACCAACAACCTCACATTTACCTTCACCTATCGTACGTACCTTCACTCTCACCCTGACCCGCATTGTTAAACAGCGACAGCACTGCTTATCAACGCATCAGCAGTCATGGTAATATGAGGCAGTTGCGGTAACCTTCCTCTGTGAAGGCTGGTCAAACTCCAGTAAAAGAATTAAGTGTTGACTTTCAGGACCCTCAGAGCAGGACCTGAACGTGTATAAAAGAGTGATAGCTCATGTCAGGGATATGAAGTTCCCTGCTTACTAACTCATTCACCACCACCACCACCATGCTTGAATATCCACCCACTCACAAACACGTTCCTTCCCCTGGTTATGTTAAAATATCAAGGGAAACACAATACCATCTTGCATCTCCTCTGCCTGGCTAACATACATTCCTTCCTATGGCTGTGTCTAAAAGCCAAAGGCAGGACTATACCATCTTGTTCCTCCTCTGCCCGGCTAACTTGTCATGTCCCGCACGTGATCAGCAGCCAAAATTTATCAAACAGTTCTGTACGAGACAGCCCTAGCATGTATTCAATATGGACGGTGGGTTTTATCGCCGAAGTGGTGACATGTAGAGGTGTATGGTATGTAGGAGGACTACCGGGCCCTGGGAACAGGCTGTGAAGCCCATGCCCAGAGTCGGGGACATAAAAAAAAAATGTTTTTCTGTTTTTCTTGACCATTATCTTTAGGACAACACACATACCCTTTAAAATAGGTTAAAGGAGAGAGAGAGAGAGAGAGAGAGAGAGACCACTTCCATTGTCACTAAGACCCCCAGGGCTGGAAAAAAGCCATAGGTAGGAATGTTATCGGTATTTTATGCCAGATGTTGAGTGTTGTGCTAGGATTGAAGAAATCGTGTGTGTGTGTGTGTGTGTGTGTGTGTGTGTGTGTGTGTAAGAAATATCGAGGTACAAAAGATAAAATTACTCATGACGTATAAAAGGGTTATAAGTCAAAACAAGAGGATTAAGTAAGAGATAATAAAAAACTTAATGGAGCCAAGGAAGAAAGCAATTATTGATTAAAATAGATTATACAGTACTGGAGAAAAAGCAGAAACCAGAAGATATTTCAATATATAAAAAAAATACAGAAAAATCGCCAGTGAGCAAAGAATCTGAAAAAGAAAAATAGCCAATGAGCAAAAAATCTGAAAAAGAAAAATTATGTACAGAAAAAATAAAATAAAACGGGAGACTTGTTACGATTAAAAGCAGACCAACACGACATGGCAGGCCTTTCATTTACCGCTTGTGAAACAATAAAGGTGTGTTTATGTGTAAGTCAGTACGTCCCTGACCAAAAGGCAGGAGTGACCTAGATGGAAAAACCGAAACTGGGAGAGGAAAGGAACAACATTAGAAAAAAAAAAATCCTACAATGAAAAGTACCACTCGATACGCCACAAAGGATGCAGACAAAGGCCTCTTTTATGAGTTCAGGCGAGTGAACGAATTTTCGACCACTGAAGGTTCCATTACACAGTTTTTGGTTGTTGCTGAACATTCGTATGCATCACATTTCACAACGCCAACACACACACATACATACAGAAAACTGCACTGGGGTCAACAACGAGAGAGAGAGAGAGAGAGAGAGAGAGAGAGAGAGAGAGAGAGAGATTTGATTTTTCCTACGTAAACACCACCAGCCACTTGTGTTACCAACAACCTCATAATTTCCTAGTTACACAAAGTGGGGAACGAGGATCTCGGACGTTCTTCTGAGACTTATGTCCCACACGAAACCAGAGGTTGGTTTTATATCTTCCTCAGCCAATGTGAACCTGATAAACAAAGCCAGGATGATGAATGCCTTACTGTGCAAACCATATTTCCCCTTTACTTTGTCTTCCATGCAATAAATTATAAACAAGCACACCAGGTCTTAAAGTGGTGTGTGGGTGCTGGCTGTGTGAGCCTGGCAATATCCATAACTGGGTACTATAAGGTGAAATTACGTGCAGGGGATATTTATAATCATATGCATTCTTAGATCTTACCTTCTAACAAACACTTTTCTCACCTTCAAGATTTCCTTTCCCTTCCTTCATGTATACTCTCTCTTCCCTAATACATACCACTCTTCCTCTCAAAACAATCGCTTCCATTCATTAATTCTTTGCCGTTCCCACCATGTATCCACTTGCTTCCCAAACATCTTATTCTTCTCTCTTTCTCATTATTATTGTTTCTCCAACATTATTTCACTTCCTTCCTCACACTCCCTTCATCATCTGCTTTTGATTAATGAGGATTTACATGTTTCTGAAGTTAACACACACACACACACACACACACACACACACACACACACACACACACACACACACACACAAACCATTTTGTTACTGACTTCTTAGTTTTCCTTACCAGTTGTATTCTATATTTGGCGGCGGATTATATCAGTACCTCCACAATGTCATTATATTTGGCGGATGCGGGTTTATCCTTTTGTTACTCAGAAAAGAACGGCTTACACTTGTCTTCACAAAACTTTATGATAATAAAAAGAAAAAAAAAAAACAAGTGGGTTAAGGGCGGGTGAAGCGCTAATGAAGTTTTTTATCGTGCACGTCGTCTGTTTCTTTTATACAAGGTGGTGTAATTTTTAATTCTTAAATGAGTGCCAGTTTTAATTATACGTTTTTACTGGGTAATAGTTTCTGTGATGGCAGTTTTGTTGGATACAACTATTTTCTCTCCTTTGTTTTGGTAGATACTTGTATGTTAATCATGTATCCATTACCGGCATACAAAATAGCAACCACTCACCCACCGACAAAACTCCCCTCCCCCACACACACTATTCCTCTTGATGAGGTGTTAAAAGCAAAGCAAATCAGAAAGCGCTCAGAGAGTGCGTATCTCCGGCAATGCCATTACCATTTAAAAGGATCTGGATCCGGATGCGTGGATACAGGATCCAGATCCGGATCCACCCCCAAATATGATCAATTATTTTTTAGTCCATGGGCAACTTTTCCACAAAATTTCATTGAAATACATTGAGAACTTTTGGAGATATTGTGCGGGGTACTCCGGATCCTGATCAGGATCCGCCCCCAAATTCTGTCAATTCTTCCATGGCCCATGGTTCACCCTTCCACAAAATTTCATCAAAATTCGTCTACAACGTTTTAAGTAATCCCGGATCCGGATCCGTGGATATAGGATCCGGATCCGGATTCACCCCAACGTTTAATCAATTCTTTCTTGGTCCATGGAACACCTTTCCACAAAATTTCATTGAAATTCATTGAGAACTTTTGGATATATTGTGTGGGATACTCCGGATCCGGATCCGAGTCTGACCTAAAATTTATTGAGTTCTACACCGGCCCATGGCCCACAGAATTTCATCAAAATTCCTTCATAACTTTTTGAATAATCCTGCTAACAGACAGACAAACAAACAGACAAAGCAACGCTGGGTAAAACATAACCTTCTTGGCAGAGGTAATAACTCTGAGGCATATCGGTTTTCCTATAGTGCGTATATTAAACCAATGGCCACAGTAAACTGTAACAAGGTAGAATTATTTAAGAGTGTAATGAGGTAAAATAATTTTTGGAAACGAGCTATTCATTAACTGGAAACGTGCCATTCAAAATGGGGCTACATTTTAACCCATCACGTCCCGAGGTTTTCTGCACCTCCAACATCCCCCAGTCCCGAGGTATTTTCGAAAATTTTTTTTTTGGCTAAAACCTTAGCTTTTGGTGAGAAACATCGAAAATTCATAGAGAAATCGCTCACCTGAGGTTTAAAATACCCAATCCAGGTAGGAGTTCCTCCTTACCTGACTGGGTTTTCTAACATGCTGGCACCAAAGAAAACGAGTTCTATGGGAGGGTAACTATTTTATCCACTCATAAACGGTATTTATTTATTTACTTGGTACGAATGTATATGTAGTATGAGAGTATATTGGTTTTCAAGCAGTAATAAAGGCATTATAAGCATTGTTTCACTCACTAACTAATCACCATACCTGACTTTTTTTGCCACATTACCTGATCATTATTTCTGGCTGTTTCTTCTTCTAATGCTATGTAAACATTGTCCTCCACATTGTCATCGATTGGGGAATCACTCTGGCCCTGAATATCTTTACTAGCCAGGTCACTGGTAACAGGTGAATTGCCGAGACAATGGCGTGAGGGGGGGAGGGGGGAGGTTATGCGGTGTAAGGCATTGTCCCTACTTGGCATCTTGTAGAGGAATAGAGGAAGGTGTCCCGTGTATACATACGAAAAGTCACGTGCGAAAATTGAAAATTGTGCAAATTAGGGACCTTGCAATTGCACGACGTACTGGTACGTAGCCGGGACTGGCAAATACAAATCGTTGCAACGTACCCATACGTCGATGGGACGGGGCGGGTTACTACTGTATGATGTACTTTTATTTTTTTAATGAAAGGAAGAAAGAACTAAAAGCTAGAAACCAGCAAGATTGTTCCTTCAAAGAAAAAAAAAAATAAGAACAAGATATCAGAGAGTCAAATCCACGATCCGTTCATTTTGAGATGCCTGGACAATGTGTTTGAAATACTTGGGGTCATAAGCAGTTGGAAATACAGAGAAAGACAGTTTAAGACATATGTCCCATACATGAAGGACTGGTAGTTACTTCATTTTCGCATTTGAGAGTTGTACAGATAAGGGATGAGAGTTTGCTGCTACATGGGTGCTATGTGCCTGCCATTTTGGTGAAGGGAAGCAAGCAGACAGTACAAAGCAGCAGTGACCACTGATGTAGCGATGGGAAAGAGAGAGAGATGCAACAGAGCAGTGAAGAGATAGAGGACCCCTCCGTGGCCTGATATGTGGAGATTTCCGTGCCCCACAGGCCAACCCCACAGTCATTTTTCGAAGTTTCTCAAATCGATTTCTTTTTGTTGCCACAATGAAGATCAAGTGCCAATGCACATTCCAGTGCAAATTTCAGCTTCCTAGACCCATCCTGTGTCATGCAATCGAACGCGGAAGTTGCTTAAATTTAGGCAGCTGATACTGGTCACAGGTAGGTACTGCAGTAACGCAATATCGCACATTTTTTACCAAAAAACATTCTCAGTGGTGCTGAAAAGGTGTAAAATAAGTAGATATGTGTATTTTGAAGTTTTTCAGTACATAATACACGAGGTTTGAATTTTAAAAATATATAGAGTATGAATTTATTTTACATTTTTCAGTGTTTCTTGTGTTTATGGTAGTATTGACTTATTTTTGTAGTATGGGTGATGGAGTTTGTTGGAAAAGGGAAGCAAGTGTTTCTGTTTTGAGACCTAAACGAGATAAACGTCTTCCCTTGAGTGTATAAGCTGGCCAGTGAGGGTTGAAATGCAAGATGACCTGCCATTCACACCTCGCAGGAGATGATTAGCAGGGAGGGCAAGGAGGCCTTTCCACCTACGAACGCATCACGTAAACACGAAAAACTTACCTGTTATGCTTGTAAAAGGCAAAGAATATGTAAAATTATTCAGAACAGTACAACAAACCTGAGGAAATAGGTAAATATATATATATATATATATATATATATATATATATATATATATATATATATATATATATATATATATATGTATATATATATATATATATATATATATATATATATATATATATATATATATATATTCTGTCTTTTTTGTTTATGCCTGTGTTTATTTATAATCGTAAACAGGGTGGTTGTGTGTGTTTCGCAAGGGAGGAAAAAGATGATATCTTCTGTATGGGTCAAAATAATGGGTGTAACTATGTGTGTTTAGGCATGGCCACGAGCGAAAAAACTGTACATTCACTGGTCACGGCAGCAGGTAACTGACAAATGAGGTGTGAGACTCTGATAGGGTGAAGTTAAGGTCAGCCTCATGTCCCATATGGTCGTTCACCTCCCAAAAGTGATCAGTTTTCTACAAGTCGCACTGCATCGAATGATCCAAACCAGTACAACAAACCTGAGCAAATAGGTAAAGATACCAAAAAAAATGAAGATTTCTCTTATTATCATGTCTTTTTTGTTTATGCCTGTATTTATTAATAATTGTAAACAGAGTGGTTATGTGTATGTTTTGCAAGGGAGGACAGAGATGACATTATCTGTCTGGGTTGAGATATGGATGTAGTTGTGCTTGTTTAGGCATGGCCACAAACAAAAAAATTGAAAATCTAACTGCTTGATGGGGTGAATGGGAGTGTAGTGTAGGTCAGTCCCAAGACATTCAAAAAATTCGTTCACTTCCCAAAAATCTTCTCCGTTTTTTGTAAGCCGCACTCGAATGACGCCAGCGGCCATGCTAGGGTAAAACTTCATTTGACGTTGGTGGCCACGGGGGGGTTAAAGGGAGCCACCAAGAGGAAGAGAATTAATGAGACGAAAAGCCTTTGACTCCATCTTGTTGAGGAGAGTTCTATGTGGGGAGCCTCCCCACACATGAGAGTTGTACACAGAGAAGCATAAGACCCCTGTACAAAGCCAAAAACTGTGCAAGGGTAAAGGAGGCACGGAGTTGCCTTAGTGTACATAATTTCTTAGAAGCAGCTTTTGCTAGAGGTAATAAGAACTTTTCAAGTTAAATCGCTAGAGAATGAAACCCTAACTATGTCTGAAGGTAATGAAGGATTGAGATGTATATTGTTAAAAATTATGGGACACTTCTGTGGTAGATTTTGATGAGATGAGAGATGTAAGAACTGAGTTTCTGATGTATTAAAAACAACAAGATTACATTTCTACCAGTCAGAGATGTGAGCTAAGTCAGATATAATCTGTGCCATAGCCTCATCCCTTGTTTGTTGAAGTAACTGCTGAGATGGATGCTACGGGAACGAGCTGGAAAGATGAAGTGTGGAGTCAACAGCGTGTGAGTGGGCAGGATTATCTGTACATCTTACGTCATTGATGAACAGAATGAAGACAGTTGGTGATAGGACAGAACCCTGAGGAACACTACTGTTGATAGCCATAGGAAGAGAACGGTGGCTGTCTACAACAGCAGCTATAGAATGACCAGAAAGGAAGCTACAGATGAAGGCACAAATAGAAGGATAGAAATTGTAAG
Source organism: Coenobita brevimanus (assembly GCF_032717465.1). NCBI lineage: Eukaryota > Metazoa > Arthropoda > Malacostraca > Decapoda > Coenobitidae > Coenobita > Coenobita brevimanus. The sequence goes on along the minus strand of NC_136970.1, from coordinate 25,880,974 downwards.
AGGGCAGAATGGAAATCTGAAAATTAAAGATTTATGCTAGGCTCTAGTGAAAGCCACTAAGATGTCAACTGCAATGGCAAAGCCTCATCAAATTCGCGAAATAAGGATGACCTGGTGTCTCAAAGGAAAGTGAGAAGATCGCCAATTGAGCGTCCCTAGCGGAACCCATTCTGACGATCTGAAAGAAGATTGTGATAAGAAAGAGTATTTTTTTGTTTTTAAAATAGATTCAAAACTCTAGAAATATAGGATGTTAAAGAAATTGGGTGTTAGTTAGAGGGCTGGGAATGGTCATCCTTCTTTGGAGAACTCTGAATGAGAGCAAACATCCAGCAAGAAGGAAAGGAACAAGTTGACAGACAAAGGCGAAAAAGTTTACTTCGGGTGTAGGCACAGATGCATATTTAGTGAGGACAACAGGAGGGACCCTATCAGGCATGTATGCTTTATTATTCGTTTCTCAAGAAGTGGAATCTTAGGTTAGGTCATGTCCATCCATCTGTAAGTCCGTTAGTCAGTAGGTACTGTGATCTGATCCATGCTGTATCTCAGAAACCACTTGTTAGAATATTTTCATACTTTATATGATTGTAGGACGATAAAGGAGGTTGATGCTCGTTTAACGAAAACTTGAAAAAATCCAAGATGGCCGACTTATGACCAGTTTTCTAATCTGGAAACTTTAAATCCTTTATATCTCCTTTACTTTAACAGGATTACAGGTTGTAACAAAGTGGAAAATAGTCTCTGAGACTCGTTACTACTGAGGCCAGTGATTGCAGAAAACACACCAATTAAAGAAGCTTTAATGTCAACTATGGGGAAGTCAACGTTGAGAAGTGATGGAGGAACAGCACCGGAATCATCTAAGGTGACTTCCAGGAGAAAGTCTAAGTAAAGAGTTCTGCTTTATCAGTAGAAGAAACAGCTACAGAGCAATCAGAGAGGAATAGAGGAGGGAAGAAGGTAATGTTGTTATAAAAGTTTTTGGCAAGGTGCCAGAAGGAGCAGGAAAAACCCGAGTCAGAGAGTTCAGAGCATTTTGTAAGAATGAAACTTCCCAAGGTTCCTGGGAGACATAAAATAGATGAGATCCAGGGGTGGGTTGTTTCCTGTACCTTTTGTAGACCGTCGCCATGTTGTGGTCAGCATTAGAAGAAGCGTGATCAAACTTTTTTTTTTTTTTTTCCAATAGTCACAGGAAAAAAGAAAGGAATGCATGCTTCCATGCCCGAGAGAATAAACTTCGTAATGCGCATGCCCCACTTAGGCGGCTGTCGGCCATGGAAACAGTAATCATTCCAGGGAAAATCAAACAAGTATATATTGCCTGAGAGCCTCCCAATCAGCGGCTCCAAAGTGCCACTGGCGCCGCTTCTTAAGACGGTCCACATGCCCTATTGAAACGATAGGGCAGGTTAAGGTGATAAGGTTGTGATTGGAGAAGTCCAACAGATAGAAAAGATTAACTGCATGAGCAGAAGGATTACTGTTGTTGCAAGGAAAAAGTCAAGTATGCTGGAATATATATATATATACAAAGACTTTTTTTTTTTTAACACATTACTGTTTTTCTCTCTCTCTCTCTCTCTCTCTCTCTCTCTCTCTCTCTCTCTCTCTCCGCCTTGCGCTCAGTCTCTCACGTCCTACTCATTCACTGAGCATGCAGTTCACATCCACCAAGTTGGAATTTTTGTCACAAGTTCTTGGAAACGTCTAGTGAAAGGAACGGAAGGGAAAATACTGCCGTCGGCTGAATATAACGAGGCAAAATTTGGATGAGAGAGAGAGAGAGAGAGAGGAGAAGGGGGTTGGGGGTGGAATTATGGATCCTGTCTCCAATCAACGCGTCTGACAGATGTGCCAGACGTACCATTGTTTGCCACCTCTGTTTACAACTGGCAGGGTAATTAATACTCGTATAATAACGTGGGTGGCTGTGAAGGCTGCGTGGATATATCAGGCACACGAAACAAATGTAAGTCAGTGTGTATGTGTATTAAATATATCTGGGTATTTATTTGCCACTGTCATTACCACCACGACCCAGAGGGACGGAAAGACCCACAGGCGGCAATATTTGCGGCCTTACATGCCACTTCATTATTAGCTACGTTATCATCTGCCTGGAGGACACACCATAAAAAGGTCAAAAAAATTACGTTAAATATGATGCATTAAGCAGTGAAGGGGTGTCAGCGCAAGGAAGGAAACGATAATGTAGGGACGCAGCTCAAACAATTAATATTTTGAACAGTTAAGTACGAAAAAGAAAAAATTCCTCAAAAAATATATATGCAGGAAAGTAATAACAACGGAATGAACAAAACTGTATATGATAAAAATCAAACACATAAACAAAGTGTGGTTTGGGGAAAATTTTTAAGTGATTTACAAAACAAAAGAACATAAGACATATATAAAGAGAACATGAGAACTGCTTTGCGAAATGAAAAATGAACTTAGTAAGAACGCATGCCACATTTAACAAGTAAAGTAAAAGCCTGCAGAAGAAACATGAAGAAAACTAAGGTGAGTAACAAAAGCCAGCGATTTAAGTTAAAAAAAAAAAAAAAAAAAAAAAAAAAACGGGAACAAGTGCTGTATCACCACACTGGGAAATGGTGGCAGAAAGAGCAACAATAGTGGCAGAGCAGCACAGTAACAAAACAAAAGATGAGATTACTAAGAAATATGGGAGAAGAGAGGTTAAGGGAAACACTGTAAGAAACAGTCATGGTTGAAGCGCGCGCACACACACACACACACACACACACACACACACACACACACACACACACACACACACACACACACACACAGGAAGGAAAATAAAATGTTACGTTTGAGATGAAAACTAATTTTACAAGATCTTGGAACTCGCTACCTTAACTAGAGTTACGAAATCAAGAATAAGGTGTGTGTGTGTGTGTGTGTGTGTGTGTGTGTGTGTGTGTGGTCAGGCTGACCATGACGGTTAACACACCAACAAGTAAACACATTAAGAGTTTAATTAATAATTCTGTTGATGATGTTAAAGTCGGCATTGAATCTTTAAAGCAATCAATTTCTAACTCTACATCTTCTAGAAGGCTAATTTATAATGTGTTGAACCCTATCTTAGCAGTTCACGAGATCTATAAATTTCGTGGTAAAACTAGTGAGGTACACAGAGTGGCATTTAGTCTGCTGCGGGTAATCAGTCATAATCTGGCGATTGAGACGGGCCGTTGGAATAGGCGTGGACGGGGACGTCTCCCGGTAGCAGAACGGCTCTGTCCATGTGGTGCTGTGCAAACAGAGTTGCATGTACTGGAGGTGTGTACATTGACTCAGCTCATACGGACAAGATATAACGTTACTTCCTGGAGTCAAATCATTGGTGACGATGCTAAGTTTCCTATTGAGGGGATAGTGTATAAGGTCCTTTCCTGTTCTGGCTAGTGTGTACTATAATGTTTATCATAACCTATGTTATTTAAAGTGTATTTAATTCATATTGTATGCTCTTATTCTAACCATGATATATCATTGAGATTTTTTTTTTCCGTAAAAAAGGTGACTGGTCAAATTGTAGTTACGTTACTAATCAGAAGTGTAATGATTTTCATCTTTCATTAAGGCTATATAGATGCACTTATCAACCCTTTAATACTTCGCTTGTTTTGTGGACCATAATTGTTTGCTAATATCTGATGTACTGTTTATCATGCTAAGGTTTATTGTTGCTTGAAATCCTGTATGTGTAACTGGATATTGTGGTCAATAAATACTTACTTACTTACTACTTACTTACTTACTGTGTGTGTGTGTGTGTGTGTGTGTGTGTGTGTGTGTGTGTGTGTGTGTGTGTGTGTGTGTGTAACTCCCCTCTCTTATTCACATCCTTGTTCCATTCCATACAACAAAATTGGAAAGTCAGAGACCAAGGAGGTAAAACTGCTTTGGCAGAAATGGGGAGAAGGAAAGTAAGGTAATAAAACAGAGAACTAGTACGGTATGATGGTGAAGCAGAGGGTGACGCTGGGAACGTAATGAGGCTGGGACAGTGGTGAGGCTGGGAATGTGGGGATAATGGTGAAGCAAGATTTCAGCACTTACCCAGGCCTCCCTCACCCTAAATTCCAGCACCTGTCCAGGCTTCCCTCACCACAAATTCCAGCACCTGTCCGGGCCTCCCTCACCACAAATTCCAGCACCTGTCCAGGCCTCCCTCACCACAAATTCCAGCACCTGTCCAGGCCTCCCTCACCACAAATTCCGGTACCTTCCAGTACACTCTGAGGCACTGGAAAGCTGGCCAGCTGGATATGCGGCTGTAAGCCAATTTGGCCTCGAGTCCAATAAACTCGCACACACACACACACACACACACACACACACACACACACACACACACACACACACACACACACACACACACACACACACACACACACACACACACACACACACACACACACACACACACACACATCTAAATAACCTTCACCCTTACTACAGTTTTACCTAACACACTGAAATCAGTATTTTCCATTATACAATACTGTGACAAAAAAGCTTTATATGTCAGTGGACTAATCCCCTTGTTGCCCCTCCGTCTGCTGGGGAAAAAAAAATACCGGGTAAAAACGCGAGATGAAGGGAAGGGGAGGAATGCACTGGGTTGGTCATCAGTGGCGGAAGGGGGACTGGCAGAATTGGGGGAGGTGGAGAAAAATAAATGAGTGAGATGAATGTGTAGGAGGAGGAAAAGTGTGTGAGTCTGGGAGGGTGTGTGGAGTAGGGAGATGTTGTAAGTTGACGAAATAGTGTTGAAGAAGAGGGAGAATGTAAGGTATGGAGAGAAGATGTCAGGGAAACTAACAAGGGAATGTGTGTGTGTAAGAGTATGGAAAAATAAGTAGGACGATTGAATTATGAAGGAAAGGTTGAGGAATGAAAACAATATTGAAACACAGGAAAAGTGTATGAACTGAAGGGACGGAATGAAGACACTATGTAAAAATTGCAGGAAAAATGGGAAATGTCAGTGTACAGGTATGGAGCGAAAGAGTGAGAAAAAAAAACGAAAAATCACTACAAAGAAAAAACTGACACGAATTTAGTAATGTTAACTGACTACAAAACACAGAATGAAACTGTTAGAATCGAAAATGGGAAACATAGTTAGAATTAAAGAAAATCATTTGGGAGGCGAATCCTAATAGCCCGCCAGAATATGGTTTTGACCAAATACAAGATTTTGGCCATATTTGATACCCTGAAGGTTTCATGTCCACAAGTCAAGCCGTTCATGAGATATAATGGTGCTAAAGGCGGGCAATAAAAACTAGTTGACCTTTGGCAGCCATTTTGGTGACCTTGACCTTTGCCCCGTCCCAATTTCCGAACTCGTCCAAGATTTTCGTCATATCATGATACTCTGAAGGTTTCATGTTGATAGTTCAAGCCGTTCATGAGATATATATAATGGGAACAGATCACACACAGACACAGACACACACACACACACACAAGGAGTCAAGGAGAACTGACGTGCGCCGAAAGCGCTCCATACCGAGCCAGCACGGCCAGTGGCATTACCTAAATTAGTATCTTTATATGAGTAAAGCTCTGTACCAAGTTAGACTAAATGATTTTCTATTATAAAAAAAAAAATAAGAAGTTTACACAAGACTTGTTCAAACAGAAAAGAGAACCGAGTGGCGAAAGAATGCGCTCAGTCAGATGAGGTTTGTTTAGACTACAACTGCCCCAGGAAATGTACAGTAAGTACTCTGTGCTTTTAGTATTGCAAAATGGACACATACTTTAGTAAAGCAAATTTGGAAAAGAAAAGGAATAAAGGTAGAAAGCAAGATGATGATTTCTACCAAGAACTGGTTGAAGTGGAGACTCACAATAGACTGGTTGAACGTGTACACAAACTGGAGATGGCTTTCAAAAATGAAATTGATGAAATAAAGAAGCAGATGCACTTGCAAAAGGAAGAAATAGAAAAACTAGGAAGGAAAGCCAACAAAAAAGACACAACCATCAGTGAACTAACAGTGGAATTGAGTACACTTAGGAAGAAAATGAGTGAGATGGCAAGTACAGTAGTCAATCACGAGAGTATTATGGAAGAGTTAAAAAATGATACAGAGACATTTAGGCAACTAAGCAGTCTGATAGACCAGAGCAGTGATATTGAGGAGAAGATAACACAGGTGAATGAAGCTGTGCAAAGCTACAAAAATGATGTGGAAACCACGTATGCTGAAATGGTGAAAGTAAAGAAAGACTTAGAAACAAGGGTAGAGGAAAAAAGCATTAAAAAGGAAGTGAAAAGAATAATCCAAAACAACCCAAAGTTAGTCAGAGATTCAGTACATATCAACAAATCTATAGTAATCTGGTATAGAAGAGGAAGCAGTAAAAAACAAGATCACAAGAGACAAAAAGGAGATGGCAAATGTAATGAGCTTACTGAAAGAAGTATCAGAGGAAATCTGTAGTAAAGATATAGAGGAACACAAAAGGTTAGGGAAATACGAGAAAAGCAAGACAAGACCTTTAAAGGTAACTTTCCAGAGTGTAAACACTGTGGAAGAGATACTAAAAAATGCAAAGAATCTTATGGAAAAAGAGGAGTTCAAAAATGTATGGATAAAAAGATCCCTAACACAAGAGGAACTGGAATTACTGAAAGAGATGAGGGAGGAAGCAAAAACAAAAAAATGAGGGAAGATCAGAAGAGGAGAAGAACACATTTTTTTTTACAAAGTAATAGGATTGCAGGTACGAAAGTGGTACACAAACAGGAGGGAATAAAAAGGAGGAAGGTAGTAGAACCATGTCATGACAAGTATATAAACAAGATGATAAAGTTGATGTACTCAAATGTGGATGGAATGGTATCTAAATTACTAGAGATGAATCATTATGTCAGAGAAAATGAACCACATATAATATGCTTATCTGAAACAAAATTAACACCAAGGATATCCAATGACATACTAAACTTAGAGGAATACAATATATAGAGAAGAGACAAAAATTTAAAAAAAGGAGGAGGAATTATAATATTAACTAAGAAAAATCTAAAAATCAATGAAATAAAACTATATATACCATCACAAGTAGAACTGATTGCAGTAGAGATCAACACATATGAAGGGAAAGTAAATGTAGCCAATTTGTACATGCCACCAATATCAAACACATGGGAAAGAGACGAATATGAGGACCTGGCAGAGAGTACAATTCAAAGTGTAAGATCATTGCTACATAAAATGGAAGAGAAATCGGAAACAATTATACTAACTGGAGATTATAATACAAATATAAATTGGAATACTCTAGATATAACTAGCCAAGAAAGCTATTGGGACCAAATGCTCCTAGATCTCGTGCAAGAGTTCTTCCTAACGCAACATGTGAGGGAAACCACCATAAAAAGAGGACTCGATGTACCTTCAATGCTAGATCTAATATTTACTAGGCAAGAAAATGATATTGACAGTTTAATATATCACCCTCCACTCGGCAAACGCGATCATGCAATACTAAATTACAACTTCAGGATAGCATATGACATAGTAAACAGCAATGAAAGTTACAAAAAGAGCCTAAACAATAAAAAGGGAAATTATCAAGACCTAAAGAAGTATTTCTTAGAAGTTGATTGGGAAAATGAGCTTAGAGGACAAGATTTAAATGCTGTATATAAAAAATTTTGTGAATTTTATGAAATAGGAGTCCAGAAGTACATCCCACAGCACAAAGAAGCAGATAAGAAAATACAGAAATGGTTCAATACAAAATGTAAAAAATCAAAAGAAAGAAGAGATTTGTTGTGGAATAGATACAGAAGACACAATAGTGAAAGGGCATATAATAATTACAAACAGGCAAGAAACGATTATACAAGAATAAGGAGGGAAGCCCAAAAACAGTTTGAGGAGGATATAATAAATAAAAGAAGTGATCAACCAAAGATATTTTACAGCTACATCAGAAGCAAAACCAAAGTAAAAGATATAATACAATCCATTACGGACGAGGGAATCACCTATACACAAGAGAAAGATATCTGTGAAGCGCTAAATAAGAATTTCCAATTAGTTTTTACAGAAGAAAAATATTTTGAGAGGGACTATGTGGAACATGTATGGCCACACATACTACCAGATATACAAATATCAGAAAAAAGTAATACAGGAGGAGTTAAGTAAATTAGACAGAGGAAAAGCAATTGGTCCTGATGAAATTTCATGTTGGGTACTACGAGAATGTGCAAAGGAGTTAAGTAAACCATTATTTTTAATCTTCAAGAAATCCTTGAATCATGGTAAACTACCTGATATTTGGAAGAAGGCAAATATTGTCCCCTTATTCAAGAAAGGAAGTAGACAAAATCCACTCAACTACCGACCAGTATCACTGACCAGTGTTGTAAGCAAGGTATTAGAAAAAGCTTATAAGAAAAGCTTGGGTAAATCATCTAGAAGAACACAGTATGATAACAGAAAGACAGTTTGGTTTCAGAAAAGGATAATCATGTGTTACTAATCTGTTGAGCTACTATGACAGAGTAACAACCACAATACAGGAAAGGGAAGGATGGGTGGACAGTATCTATTTAGATTTCAAGAAAGCATTTGACACAATACCACACCAAAGACTTTTATGGAAACTGTACCATCAAGGAGGAATTCGAGACAAACTGTTTTGTTGGATGCAAGATTTTCTCATAAAAAGAGAAATGAGGACAGTACTATGAGGAAACTACTCATCATGGAAAGAAGTGACTAGTGGAGTACCACAAGGTTCAGTGCTGGCACCAATCATGTTTTTAGTGTATATAAATGATATAGACAGTAACACTGGATATGAAAGCTATCTGAATATGTTTGCAGATGAAGCAAAAATACAAAGGAGAATTACTAACACAGACTCTTGTAAGGAGCTACAAGAAGAATTAAATAAACTTCATGAATGGAGTAATACATGGCAAATGGAATTCAGTGTGGACAAGTGTCATGTTAATCAAGTTTGGTAAAAGTGGAAAAAGACCTGATTAGGATTATACGTTAGGAAATAAAACCCTATACACATCAGAAAGAGAGAAAGACCTAGGTGTGATTATCAATAACAGACTATCTCTAGCTGACCACATCAGCGAGAAGGTACGGAACATGTATACACTGCTTGAAAATATGAGAATAGCATTCACATACATAAATGAAGACATGCTAAGAAAGATAATAACATCATTCATCAGACCAACCCTGGAATATGCATCAGTAGTCTGGAGTCCTCATCTCAAAAAACACATAGACAAGATTGAAAAAGTTCAAAGGGCCGCTACAAGATGGATACCAAGCTTAAATGACCTAAGCTACGAAGAAAGACTAAATAAACTGAATCTACCAACACTACAGGAGAGAAGGAAAAGATGTGACATGATAATGCTACATAAGTGCATATCAGGGAAGGAGAAAATAGACATAAATGATTACTTAACATATGGAGAAGCATCAGCAAGAGGACACTGCAAAAAATTGCATAAGAAGAGAGGTGATAAACACGTATATAAGGAAATTCAGTTCCCCAAACAGAGCAATTGATCAGTGGAATGCATTACCGAATGAAATAGTGTGTGCCAAAACAATTCACAAATTTAAGGATATGTACGATAAATATGGTTTAAGACACGGGACAGTACGAGCTTGACTCATTCCTGTAAAGATACAATTAGGTAAGAACAATTAGGCAAGAACACACACACACACACCGCTCGCTGGTGCAGTGGTAACGTTCTCGCTTGCCAACTGGTGGACGGGAGTTCGCGCCTCGCTCAGGTTGCGAAAAGTTTCACTGACGAAGTGGGTGGTTACTGTCCCCCTTGAGCAAGGGGACGGGTGTGTGCTTGTGCGAAGGTCACAGCCTTGCCCTTAGATCGGACTATATGAGCTCTCAGCTCCCTTCCGGGAGGGCAAAAGCTGACGATCACGACCATCAAGTGATCCTGACCGACCCGGTGAATTACACACACACACACACACATTTTAAAATCTATCATACTCGTCTTTTGACGAGTGCTCATACCAATTTTGGAGACCTAGACCGGCTTCAAATTTGTTCCTTGTTACTGAATTTGCTTGAGCTAAGACTGTTGCACCATTTTCCTTGTTCCTATTTAGGAAGTCACTTCACGGTAGTGTTACAGCACTCGCTTTCCCACTGTTATTAAACATACAATGATTCATTATGTTTATATTTCTTTTAAGTCAGGTCTCAGAACTGACACAGAAGTTCAAGAAGCTTGTGTTTTAGTGGCCAGCATATTAGAAGACTTTTAAATCATTCATCGTTTTCATTTGCATCTTGATGCCATCCCAGGCAAAATATACCATCCCATTTCACTGGGGCATTTGGGAATTAAGCCGTTTTACTCTCAAACACAGACACAATAAATGCATCACAGGGAATTTCTGGTGAACCAAGTAATTGTGTTGACGGTATAAAGCGATGCTGTACAGCTGTACCCTCGCGCCAACACCATGATTTAGCAGACAGAGAAACAGATTGATCCAGTTAGAGATAGAGACATATTGACACAGACAGAGATAAATATTGACAGGCAGAGAGACAGTTGAAGTGATAAATAAACGTCTTTTGTCCAAATCAACAACGCCAAAAAAGTTACAAGTGTGTACGCAGATGTAGTAGCAGCAGTGGTAGCAAAACCTGATTCTGGCAACTCTTGTTCATCACTAACAGTACTGTATTGCATAACGTTTTTCAACAAGTTATATTTGTGAGAAAGTATCTTTGTACAGTATACTGCAAAAGAACTACCTGTAACATTTGTTGAACTGGAAACATAGGAAAGTAAAATAAAAGCTTATATTACATAACATTTATCAACAAGTTATACTTGTGAGAAAGTATCTTTGTACAGTATGCTGCAAAAGAACTACCTGTAGCAGTTGGTGAACTGGAAACATGGGAAAGTATAGTAAAGACTTATATTGTACATATAATTTCCTCGAACCACTGCACAGAACATTCAACGAAACAGTAACCTTTCAAGTCGCTATGGAAAGGAAGAGAGACGACGCTGTAGTATTTGGAATTACAGACTTGACGCCGTCCTAACTGATGCCATTTGGATCAAACTGGACATAAAAACAGTACTGGCAGAATACAAGAATGGTTAGTCAGTACCGATACGTAGACTAAACAATAAAGCATCAATATAACAATCACAAAAACAAAATGTGGAGAGCTGATGAAATGGTTGCTAAACTCGCACCAGCCACCAGCATCGGTCGTTAAAAAGTTTCCAAAAAAAACTGCTGAAAACAAGTTGGGTAAAAACAATGTGAATTCCTTTTTACCTTGTAATCCAAAATGTCCTATATCAGCGAGTGTAGTGTAGTGGAACCTGGGCCAACCCTATCAATAATAATTGTAATAGTGTTTGATCCAGACCTACCATTTACTGGTGTAGTTGTACTTAACCTGCCTACCAATTATCAGAGGGTGTAGTGTAGTGGTACTTGATTCAGTCTCACCAATTACAGGGTGTAATGTAGTGGTACTTGAACCAGCCCGAAAAACTGTTAGGGAGTGTAGCGTAGTGGCACTAGACCCTCTCTACCAATTATTTCAGGGTGTGGCGTAGTGGTACCTAACACAGCAGTAGTGGTACTTAAGCCTACCCTACTAATTTCAGCTACCAGTCAAGGATGTAGAGGCAAATATCAGTTTTATGTTATAAGGACTTTGTTATGCTGCTGGATTCACTTTGTTAAGTTAAAGCATGATAGACATTTTAATAATAGAAATGTATTTAACGGAGGGAGAGGCCATCGATTCTACATGATTTTTTTTTTTTTTAATAACAGAACGGAGGAAGGAAAAACAAATGAATTAAAAAAAAAAATGATCCATACACCAAATTACTGGTGTCCTCTGTTCATAAAATATCTGTAACAGTTTGACTTGAACAGCTGTGGGTTGAAATTTGGAGGGAAACAACTCTGGGGAAGTGAGTTCCAGAGAGATGCAGTTCGGGGAGTGAAAGAATTCTGATAGGCAGAAGTTCTGCAATATGGCTGAGTGACGTTCCAGTCATGAGCGCTACCAGATGCCCGTGTAGCACGAGAGAAGGCATGGAGAGGTGGCACCATGGGTGCAACTTCGTCTGAGCATTTGCCATAAAAATATCTGTAAAATAATGCAAAGGAGGCAATATTCCTTCCTACTTGCAGGGGAGGTAGTTTATTTGTAATGGCAGGGTTGTTAGTTCTAACAGCTTTGTTCTGAATTTTGTCTAGTTGTTTTAATGCAACCTCTCCACATCCATTCCACAAGGGTGAGCAATATTCAAGCTGAGAGCGCACATGACTCTTATAAATTATAACTAACCGCTCTTCAGTGAAGAAGTTACGGACTCTGTACAATAATCCATTTTTTTTTTTAGTCAGTTTTAGCAAGTGATCTAACATGAGAGGTCTAGTTAAGGGCATTGTTAAGTGAGACACCAAGAATTTCAATACTTTTGGAGATGGGAATATTAGTGGCACTGAAGGTAATGTACGAATCTGGCAATATCTGTCTATAAGTAAATTGTATATATTTAGTTTTACTAGCATTAAATGAGACAAGGTTGCTTTGTCCCCATTCACTGATCGTAGTTAGGTCTTGATTTATGGAGATGGCTGTACTGAGTTGAGAGGTTGAGACATTAGAATTTGTAAATGGGTGTCTGAGTGTGAATGAACTATGTAGTGTTGAGTCATCTGCGTGAGTGGATGGGACTGTGAGTGACAGATGAGAGATCATTAATATGAACCAGGAATAGGATTGGCGCCAGGACTGATCCCTGTGGCACGCCGGCGTTAATTGAGTGAAAATTGGAATATACATCATCTACTTTTACTCTTATTTTCCTGTCACTAAGATATGAAGAAATCAAGGGAACAAAAGACGTTAGTCCATAGCAAGGGAGTTTGGACAGCAGGGAACGGTGCCATACTCTGTCGAAAGCTTTAGAAATATCAAGGGCTACTGCATGAGTTTCTCCATGTAGATCAACTGATTGATGGATGGTATGAGTTAGGAGACTGAGTATGTCAATGGTGGATCTTTCATGGCGAAAACAATATTTTCTGTCACTAATTAAGTTGTTCTTGTTACTCTTTATACTTTAATTCCTAAATGTCATTGTCATCTTTTTCCTGATGCTGTCAGAAAACCATAAAACGTGAATTTTCTCTTGAATGAATACAGGCTCTAGTCCTAAACTAGAATCCCTTTATCTTGTGTTATCATATTTATGGGTCAAATATATCTCTTAAACACACACACACACACACACACACACACACACACACACACACACACACACACACCACTAACTGCTTAAAAAAAAAAAAAGAACATGTAATTCTTCACTACCGAAAAATATAACACCCACGAGTTTATATTCAGCAGTAATGAAGAGCCTCGCTTGAAACACAACGATATGTGAATGTCCTCACTGGCAGAAACTTCACCAATAAAAACGATTTCTGGTGAAATCGTTCGCTGACACAAACATTCGATGGGAAAAACTTTTGTGAAGAGAAAAAGTGGCTTGGTAAAACAGCAGGTGAGTGGAACATGAAGGAACTTGGGAGAGAAAAGGACAAGGGAAGAAGAGTGGCAAAGAGTGGGCAGGTAAGGGGAGACTGGGAGAGAGGGAGAATATGAAGAGAGATATTGCAGGGGAAGAGAGAGAAGAAAAGACAATGAAATCTCTCTCTCTCTCTCTCTCTCTCCCTCTCAGCTTTGCTTACGGTCAAGTTTTTACTGACAGAGGTTTCCCTTTCCTTCAAGTTCAATGATCTTGGGGGCTGAGGTGCAGGGTGAGGTTGGACTGCAGAAAGACAGGGTAGTGAGACCGAAGGGAGCAGAGAGAAGACGAACGATGAGACGTAGGAGGAGGAAAGGAAGAGGGTAGAGAGGGAGAAGGGGAGGGAGAGAACTAACAGGGAAGGTGAGTAAATAAATAAGGTGAGGGAAAGGGAAGAGGGGAATTGAAAAGTTAAGGAACAATACTTGATTACCTCTTCACGATGAGTCCCTTCTAGAGGTAATTAAAACTGTCTTTATATTCCTGGAATAAAATAAAAAAGTCGTCGTACTATGAGGATTAAGACCAGAAGAAATGAGACGCAGGAGATGCGAAGTAAAGAAAAATGGCACAAAATGATAGAGAGGAAAAGAAACAGATAACGGAGAACACAAAATGAAGACAACAATCACAAAAAAATCACTGGAGACACAACGTAAAACTACAAAAAAGGCAAAAATAACAAACTAACTACACTGTCAAGTACAAAAAGCGTGGAAGACTAAAAATGAAAAGAACAAACGAACACACACACACACACACACACACACACATATGTATATATGTGAGTGTGTGTGTGTGTGTGTGTGTGTGTGTGTGTGTGTGTAGAGAAGTAAGTGAAAAGGGAGAAGGGGAAACGGGAAGAAGAAATGGAAGGAGGAAGAGGGTAAGTGATGAAGGGAAGGAGGAAGTGTAAGTGATGAAGGGAAAGAAGAGAGTAAGTAATGAAGGGAAAGGAGTTTTCTAAGCCTTCTTCCCTTTCATTGTCTGCATTTTGTGTTGTATCCCGTTCAGGTCAGGTGTGTCCAAACCAACCCCTAACAAACATACTTAAGTACCCATCCCGCGTTTTTCTGCAAGTCTCGTAATTTAATTAAGTCTCCCCTTTGTTTACTTTTTCCTCCTAGCACCATCATTCCTGCTCCACCTCATTATTCCTCTCTTATTTCACATTTTTATTCCTTTTATTTAATTTAGCTTTACTTTATTATCATATATACCTTTACCTCCCGCACCATCATTTCCTCCTCCACTTTAATATCTTTCTCTCATTTCACATTTTCTTTCTTTCTCCTAATGCTTACTACTTTTCCACTCTCACCAGCCGTCATTATCACTTACCTTGGGAGGCGATAATGTAATCCTTTGCATCTGTGAGTGTGTTTGTTTGTCTGAGTGTCTGGCTGTTACCAAAAATATCAATATCAAGTAGGTAAACTCTATCCAAACTTTGTAGGCAGTATCCCCGGATGTTTGGCTTGTATGTTAATAAGTTTGGCAAATCTGCGATGATTTGCCTTCGACCGCCAGAGGATTTTTCATGAAAAAATACTCTCTAACTTTTTCTTTTAGCATGACATTATTCACCATTTTCTATTGTACTCTCAACGAAGAGAACAGTTATTTAAAACTAACTATTAGAAATTCTTTAAAGGCATGTAATTCATAATGTCCTTCACCAACGTAATACCCGACTTCAGGTTTCTGAATGCTAGAGTGATATTTAACTTAGATGGAATAAACAGCGAAATGCTAGATCTTTTTTTTTCGAGTTTGCGGAAGATGCGATGATATGCCTCCGACTACCAGAGGATTACTGATCTAGTTTTCTTGGGATGGCGGGCTATACGCATTCGTGGGCGAATATATATGCAGGCCCCCTCTCTACCGACTGAGTAAGCAAGAATGAACAGACACTGAGGCTCGGGAGATGGAAAGGCTGGCTGTGAGAAGCAAAAAAGACTGAAAAACAGTGGAAAGAAATTCCATTTATATATTAGTCAAAAGCCAAACGTGTTTAAGGATATACCGTGTTGGAAATATTAAAACGACAAGCAGACCGGGAGTACAGTAGAACAAGAAGAGGGAAAGGGGTAAAGAAAAGGATTGAACGCAAGTGACATTTACAAAGGATTTAGAAGACAACAGGAGGGGAGGGAGAGAAAGCATGACCGTGAGCGCTGGATTAAATAATACCTTTAATTAGATTCACTTGTTGCTTTACTCCCTCTCAACCCTCACAAGAACCAGTAGTGCAGAACTGATGGCAATAATAAGGATCAAAACAATACATCAAAGGAAAGGGACTGGCCAGTAATTATGTTATCATGACTGCTTGAAGGGAACACAGACAACACCATCGGTAAGAGATATAATAACAAAGGCTTATACAGCGTAATAGGAAGATGAAAAGTAAGATATCTAAGGAACATTTATTCTCTCTCTCTCTCTCTCTCTCTCTCTCTCTCTCTCTCTCTCTCTCTCTCCCGATAAGAGGGAGAGTGTGAGAGGGAAGGATGGGGCATAGGATGGGAGGATAAGAACAATGGAGAAGGAAGGAGAGACACGGAGGTGGTGGGTTGAGGACATTGTGATGAAGGGTGTACACTTAAGTAAAAAAAATATGTATACACATGTTAGGTTTAACCTATCCGAACAAAAATATTCGATGATTTTATTGACAGACAGACAAACAGACAAACAGATTTATAGACCTCATCTATTTTATACCAATCTTCTCACTTTGCTCACGGGGTTGAAAAAATTAATGTTTGGCACAACCTCTCTCTCTCTCTCTCTCTCTCTCTCTCTCTCTCTCTCTCTCTCTCTCTCAGTCAGATACAATCCAGCATTCACTTCAGTCTCACGACTCCCCCGTCCCCCACTTCACCCCTCCTCAATGACTCTCTGGAGGACTGCTACCACAAGCTATCAGGGACACAGCAGCACCGGACAGGGGGTACAGGGACAAGGGGAAGGATAAAGAGAAGAAAAGAAAAGTGAGGGGAGAATGGAAAAGTGATGAGAAGAGGTGATAAGTGATGACGAAGGATAGAGGAGAGAAGATAGAAAAATGAAAGGAAGTTGAGTTGAAAAGGGAAAAGCTAGTAGTGAAGAGAGGAAGAAAGAAGGGAGGGAGGAAAGGCAAAGGGAAGAAAAAGATGGACTGGGAGGAGGGAAGGAAAGACGAAAAGAGGCAGGGAAAAGAAGAGGTAAGACAAGCAGGAATTTGGAGAGCGATAAAATGACGCAGGGAATCTCTAAGTGACAACAACCAGCAGCATTACACTAAGTTCAAGCGGTGTGCTGAGCCACCAAACGATATTACACCAGTGCTATAAAATATTGTCAAGTAGGGGTGCACGCTTGCCACATTTGCCCTTGGGTAAGATGATTCACTGAAGGTGGAATGTAGAAGAGGGAGGGAGGGAGAGAGGAAGGAGAGGCATGCATGCAAACCAAGCATGAGGTTGTGAAAAAGGAATGAAAGGGTAAGGGTAAATTGAATCCTGCAGAGAGAGAGAGAGAGAGAGTATCGCACTTTCATCATCGCTACGACCCACAGGGATGGTAAAAACCTTGGGCAGGAATATATATATATTTTTTTTTATACAAGTTGATGAGCGTTGTGCTAAGGCGGAAGAAATCGTGTGTGTGTGTGTGTGTGTGTGTGTGTGTGTGTGTGTGTGTGTGTGTGTGTAAGAAATTATATCAGTTTTCAGAAAGATAAGATTACTAATGATATATAGTAATGTTAACTAATGACACAAAAAATGTTACAAGTCAAAACATGAAAATTAAATAAGAGGTGAAAAAATAGATTAAAAACAAGGGAACAACGAAAAAAAGAAAAAGAAAAAAAAAACATTGGAGAAAGAGCATAGAACAGAAGAAAATTTGATATGGAAAGTTAAAAAAAAAAAAGACTGGTAATGAACAATGAAATTGGAATATGAAAATGCTGTACAGAAGAACGAAATAAAAGAATTGTTGAGATTTAGAGCCGATCAGCAATACATGGCAGGCCTTTCATTTAGTGCCTGTGAAACAATTTGTGCTGGGAGGGGGTTGGTGATAGCCAATACCCTCTTCAGGCATAAAATGATCCAGAGGTATACATGGCGAGTGATGAGAAGGGTGGGTGGTGAACTGAATGAAAGGAAGGCAATGATTGATTATGTGTGTGTGGATGAAAGGATGCGAAGATGTGTAATGGATGCAAGAGTTTATAGAGGTTGGGGGAGTGGACTTTCTGAC
Organism: Coenobita brevimanus; assembly: GCF_032717465.1. Classification (NCBI taxonomy): domain Eukaryota; kingdom Metazoa; phylum Arthropoda; class Malacostraca; order Decapoda; family Coenobitidae; genus Coenobita; species Coenobita brevimanus. Next base: position 25,863,045 of record NC_136970.1, on the reverse strand, counting down.
CACTACTTGGTGGTGGCCAGAATTAAAGTTCAAGTAAGATGGAGGAATAGAAGAAGGGAAAGACGAGAGGAAGGAGTAGTTGCAAGGAGAGTGGAAAGGTTACAAGAGGATGAGAAAAAGGCAGAGTATAAGAAAGAAGTGGAGGAACGATTGGGCAAATATGAATTGGAGCAGATGGGAGACGTGGAAGGTGTGTGTACCATATTTACAGAAGAAATATGTGCAGCATGTGATGTGGTATGTGGAAGGAAGAGAAGACGGAGGGGGGTGCAAGGAACAGCGTGGTGGACTGAAGAGGTGAAACAGGCTGTGGCACAAAAGAAGAAAGCATACAATGAATGGATGAGAAATAGGGGTGTGGAAGAGGTTGAGAGGCGGAAGGGAGAGTTATATGTAGAAAGAAAGAGAGAGGTGAAAAGATTAGTAAGAGAGAGTAAGAAGAGAGTGGATGAGGACTTTGGAAGGAATTTGAGTGTAAAGTGGAGGGACTGTAAGAAAATGTTCTGGAGAGAGGTGAAAAGAGTAAGACAGGGTGGAAGTGAAGTTAGCAGGGGAGTGAAAGATAAAAATGGTAGATTACTAGTGGAGAAGGGAGAAAAAGTGAGCAGATGGAGAGAACACTTTAAGGAATTGTTGAACGTAGAGGATGGAAGTAATGCGAGTATAAGTGGCTGGGGAATGGCTGGGAGAAGGAGGGAGGTGAGAAGACAGGAAGAAATCAGTAGGATAGAAGTTGTGGAAGCAATGAAGAAAGTTAAATCAGGGAAAGCCCCAGGAATTGATGGAGGGTGTGGTGAAATGCTGAAGCATGGGGGAGAGATAGTAGTAGAATGGATGTGGAAGATGTGCAGATTAGCCTGGGAGGAAGGTAGAGTCCCGGAGGATTGGAAGTCAGGTATAATTATTCCCTTGTACAAAGGAAAAGGGGAAAAAGAAGTGTGTGGTAATCATAGGGGCATTTGTCTTCTTAGTATAATAGGAAAAGTGTATGGTAGGATACTTATTGACAGAGTTAGAGATAGAACAGAGAAATTAGTTGGAGAAGAACAGGGAGGCTTTAGGAAGGGAAGAGGTTGTGTAGATCAGATATTCATTCTCAGATCTTTAGTGGAAAAGTTTTTAGAGAAGGGAAAGAAGTTGTATGCGGCTTTCATGGATTTGGAGAAAACATATGACAGGGTGGATAGACAAGGATTGTGGAAAGTGTTAAGAATATATGGAGTAGATGGGAAGTTGCTGAGAGCTGTGAAGAGTATGTACGATGGTGCGAAGGCTGCAGTGCGTGTGGATGGTGAACTAAGTGAATTTTTCTCTTTGAAAGTTGGGTTGAAACAGGGATGTGTCATGTCTCCATGGTTGTTCAATCTGTACATGGATGGGGTAATAAAAGAGGTACAAGGTAGGGTAGTGGATGTTGGAGTGGCCCTGGTGAGAGAGGATAGTGTTTGGAAACTCCCTGTACTGTTGTTTGCCGATGATACTGTGTTGTTGAGTGAAGACGAAGGGGAGCTGCAAGGCTTGGTGGATGAGTTTGAGAGAGTGTGTAAGAAACGGAATCTAAAGGTGAATGTAGGGAAGAGTAAAGTGATGGTCTTTGAGAGAGGTGAAGTCAGTGAATGTACAGCGAGGTTGGATGGTGAGGAATTGGATAATGTGAGTACGTTTAAGTACTTGGGTAGTGTGATGAGTAAGGATGGAGGTTTGGAGGGTGAAGTGCTTGAAAGGGTACAGCAGGGAAGAAAGGTTGCTGGTTCTTTGAAAGCAGTGATAAGAAACAGGGAAGTGAGCATGGAAGTGAAAAAGTTACTACATGACAGTATTGTGATACCAACTCTAACGTATGGAAGTGAAGCTTGGACGTTGTTGGAAGGACACAAGTCAAGAGTGAGAGCAGTGGAAATGACTTATTTAAGAGGAGCCTGTGGAGTCACATGGAGAGACAGGCTGACGAATGAGGATATAAAGGAGCGTTGTGGTGTTGATGTGGATGTGATAGGAAGCGTTATGAGGAACACACTGAGGTTTGGCCATGTGGAGAGGATGGAGGGTGAAAGACTGACGAAGAGAGTGTATGTGAGTGAGGTGGAGGGGGAAAGAGGGAGGGGGAGGCCGAGGATGAGATGGAGGGATGGGGTGGAAAGATATATGAGAGAGGAGGGTGTGAGTTGGGAGCAGGGGAGTGAAATGGCGGGGGACAGGGCGACTTGGAGGCGATTTGTTTGTGGCCACCCCAAACGGGATTGAGGCGTCTGGCAATAGATAGATAGATAGATAGAAACAATAAAGCTGTTTTTATGTGTAAGTACATCCTTGACCAAAAAGCAAGAGTGGCCTAGATGAAAAAAAAGAAAGAAAGAAAAGAAACTGGAAGAAGAAGGGCAGAATAGTAAAGAAAAAGAATAAAAAAAATACAAAAGTGAATAGTCCCATTTCCAAAGCCCCAAAAGAGTAACAACAAGGCCTCTTTCATGAGCCCATGTGAGTGAGCGGATTTTAAACCTCTGAAGGCTCGATTACAAACAGTTTTTGGTTGTTGTTTTGTTCCTCTATGCATCACATTTCACAGTGTTCACACACACACACACACACACACACACACACACACACACACACGGCCAGCGGCATTACCTAAATAGTATCTTTGTATGAGTCAAGCTCAGTACCAGGTTAGACTAAATGATTGTTCATTATTAAAAGGAAAAAAAAAATAATAAGTTTAAACAAGACTTGTTCAAACAGGAAAGAGAACCAAGACGATAGAATACGCTAAGTCATCTCTGAGGTTTGTTTAGACTACAACAACACGGAGATTGTAAGTATATGCTTTGCACTTTAAGTATTGCAAAATGGATACATACTTCAGTAAAACAAATTTGGAAAAGAAAAGGGATAAAGGTAAAAAGCAAAATGATGATTTCTACCAAGAACTGGTTGAAGTAGAGACTCACAATAGACTGGTTGAACGTGTAAACAAACTAGAAATGGCTTTCAAAAATGAAATTGATGAAATAAAGAAGCAGATGCACTTGCAAAAGGAAGAAATAGAAACACTAGGAAGGGAGGCCAATAAGAAAGACACAACCATCAGTGAACTAACAGCGGAATTGAGCACACTTAGGAAGAAAATGAGTGAAATGGCAGGTACAGTAGTCAATCACGAGAGTGTTATGGAAGAGTTCAAAAACGACACAGAGACAATTAGGCAAGTTAGCAGAGTTATTGACCAGAGCAGTGATATTGAGGAGAAGATAACACAAGTGAATGAAGCTGTGCAAAGCTACGAAAATGATGTGGAAACCACGTATGCTGAAATGGTGAAAGTAAAGAAAGACTTAGAAACAAGGGTGGAGGAAAAAAGCATTAAAAAGGAGGTGAAAAGAATAATCCAAAACAATCCAAAGTTAGTCAGAGATTCAGTAGAGATAAACAAATCAATAGTAATCACTGGTATAGAAGAGGAAGAAGTTAAAAACAAGATCACAAGAGACAAAAAGGAGATGACAAATGTAATGAGCTTACTGAAAGAAGTATCAGAGGAAATCTGTAGTAAAGATATAGAGGAACACAAAAGGTTAGGGAAATACGAGAAAAGCAAGACAAGACCTCTAAAGGTGACTTTCCAGAGTGTAAACACTGTGGACGAGATACTAAAAAATGCAAAGAATCTTAAGGAAAAAGAGGAGTTCAAAAATGTATGGATAAAAAGATGTCTAACACAAGAGGAACTGGAATTACTGAAAGAGAAAAGGGAGGAAGCAAAAACAAAAAATGAGGGAAGATCAGAAGAGGAGAAGAAGAAATTTTTTTTACAAAGTAATAGGATTGCAGGTACGAAAGTGTTACACAAACAGGATGGAAGAAAAAGGAGGAAGGTAGTAGAACCATGTCATGACAAGTATATAAACAAGATGATAAAGTTGATGTACTCAAATGTGGATGGAATGGTATCTAAATTACTGGAGATGAATGATTATGTCAGAGAAAATGAACCACAAATAATATGCCTAACTGAAACAAAATTATTAACAAGGATATCAAATGACATACTAAACTTAGAGGAATACAATATATGGAGAAGAGACAGATATTTAAAAAAAGGAGGAGGAATTATAATATTAACTAAGAAAAATCTAAAAGTCAAGGAAATAAAACTAGATATACCATCACAAGTAGAACTGATTGCAGTAGAGATCGACACATCTGAAGGTAAAGTAATTGTCGCCAATTTGTACATGCCACCCAGATCAAACACATGGGAAAGAGACGAATATGAGGACCTGGCAGAGAGTACAATTTAGAGTGTAAGATCATTGCTACATAAAATGGAAGAGGAATCGGAAAGAATTATACTAACTGGGGACTTCAATACAAATATAAATTGGAATACTCTAGATATAAAGAGCCAAGATAGCTGTTGGGACCAAAAGCTCCTGGATCTCGTGCAAGAGTTTTTCTTAACGCAACATGTGAGGGAAACCACCAGAAAAAGAGGACTTGATGTACCTTCAGTGCTAGATCTAATATTTACAAGGCAAGAAAATGATATTGACAGTTTAATATATCACCCTCCACTCGGCAAAAGCGATCATGCAGTACTAAATTATAACTTCAGGATAGCATATGACATAGTAAACAGCAATGATAGTTACAAAAAGAGCCTAAACTATAAAAAGGGAAAATATCAAGACCTAAAGAAGTATTTCTTAGAAGTTGATTGGGAAAAAGAGCTTAGAGGACAAGATTTAAATGCTGTATATAAAAATTTTTGTGAATTTTATGAAATAGGAGTCCAGAAGTACATCCCACAGCACAAAGAAGCAGATAAGAAAATACAGAAATGGTTCAATACAAAATGTAAAAAATCAAAAGAAAGAAGAGATTTGTTGTGGAATAGATACAGAAAACACAATAGTGAAAGGGCGTATAATAATTACAAACAGGCAAGAAACGACTATACAAGAATAAGGAGGGAAGCCCAAAAACAGTTTGAGGAGGATATAATAAATAAAAGTAGTGATCAACCAAAGCTGTTTTACAGCTATATCAGAAGCAAAACCAAAGTAAAAGATATAATACAATCCATTACGGACGAGGGAATCACTTATACACAAGAGAAAGATATTTGTGAAGCACTAAATAAGAATTTCCAATTAGTTTTTACAGAAGAAAAATATTTTGAGAGGGACTATGTGGAACACGCATGTCCACACATACTACCAGATATACAAATAGCAGAAAAAGTAATACAGGAGGAGTTAAGTAGATTAGACAGAGGAAAAGCAAGTGGTCCTGATGAAATTTCATGTTGGGTATTACGAGAATGTGCAAAGGAGTTAAGTAAACCATTATTTTTAATTTTCAAGAAATCCTTGAGTCAAGGTAAACTACCTGATATATGGAAGAAAGCATATATTGTCCCCTTATTCAAGAAAGGAAATAGACAAAATCCACTCAACTACCGACCAGTATCACCGACCAGTGTTGTAAGCAAGGTATTAGAAAAATTTATAAGAAAAGCTTGGGTAAATCATCTAGAAGAACACAGTATGATAACAGAAAGACAGTTTGGTTTCAGAAAAGGATAATCATGTGTTACTAATCTGTTGAGCTACTATGACAGAGTAACAAACACAATACAGGAAAGGGAAGGATGGGTGGACAGTATCTATTTAGATTTCAAGAAAGCTTTTGACACAGTACCACACCAAAGACTTTTATGGAAACTGTACCATCAAGGAGGAATTCGAGGCAAACTGTTTTGTTGGATGCAAGACTTTCTCATAAAAAGAGAAATGAGGACAGTACTAAGAGGAAACTACTCATCATGGAAAGAAGTGACTAGTGGAGTACCACAGGGTTCAGTGCTGGCACCAATCATGTTTTTAGTGTTTATAAATGATATAAACAGTAACACTGGAAATGAGAGCTATCTGAATATGTTTGCAGATGATGCAAAAATACAAAGGAGAATTACTAACACAGACTCTTGTAAAGAGCTAAAAGAAGAATTAAATAAACTTCATGAATGGAGTAGTACATGGCAAATGGAATTCAATGTGGACAAGTGTCATGTAATCAAGTTTGGTAAAAGTGGAAAAAGACCTGATTGGGATTATAATTTAGGAAATAAAACCCTATACACATCAGAAAGAGAGAAAGACCTAGGTGTGATTATCAATTACAGACTATCTCCGGCTGACCACATCAGCGAGAAGGTACGGAACATGTATACACTGCTTGCAAATATGGGAATAGCATTCACATACATAAATGAAGACATGCTAAGAAGGATAATAACATCATTCATTAGACCAACCCTGGAATATGCATCAGTAGTCTGGAGTCCTCATCTCAAAAAGCATATAGACAAGATTGAAAAAGTTCAAAGGGCCGCTACAAGATGGATACCAAGCTTAAATGACCTAAGCTACAAAGAAAGTCTAAATAAACTGAATCTACCAACACTACAGGAGAGAAGGAAAAGAGGTGACATGATAATGCTATATAAATGCATCTCAGGAAAGGAGAAAATAGACATAAATGATTACTTAACATATGGAGAAGCATCAGCAAGAGGACACTGCAAAAAACTGCATAAGAAGAGAGGTGATAAACACGTAAGGAAATTCAGTTTCCCAAACAGAGCAATTGATCAATGGAATGCACTACCGAATGAAATAGTGCGTGCCAAAACAATTCACAAATTTAAGGATATGGACGATAAATATGGTTTAAGACACGGGACAGTACGAGCTTGACTGATTCCTGTAAAGATACAATTAGGTAAGAACACACACACACACACACACACACACACACACACACACACACACACACACACACACACACACACACACACACACACACACACACACATGCAGCAAACTATACTGGGGTTAAAATTGAAAGAGGATGAGATTTTACTCTTTCTTCACAAACATCACCAGCCACTTGTGTTGCCAACAGCCTCATAATTACTAAGTTACATACAGTGAGCGAGATGGATCTGGGGACGTTCTTTTCTGGCTTATGTTCCATAGGACACCGAAGAGGATGGTTTTATATCTTCACCAGCCAATGTGCACTGATAAACAGAGCCACGATGATGAATGACTTACTTCGCAAACCACTGTCCCATTTACTTTCGCCTCCATGTAATAAATTTCAAGTCAACACACCATGCCATACAGGGCAGTGTGGGTTTTGGATGTGTGTGCCTGGTGTCATCCATAATTGTGTAATCTAACGTAAAAAAGTGTATAAGGCTATTGACCACCATAAACATACTTTAATCTTACCCTCTAACGATCCTCTTTCTCTTCTTCAGGTTATTCCTTCCTTTCCTTTCTTAGTGCTGGTTTCCTTTACTCACCACATATCACTTTTCCTATGCAAACATTCCCCTTTAACATTCCCCAGCACACTGCAATCCCCGTATCTATCCCATCCCAACACTCATTTCATCTATTGTACCTCCCATTGCCATCACTCCCTTTTTCATTGGCTTCAAATACTTCCTTTCCCTCGCTTTTCTCACTATTTAAATCCCACCTCCCACTCCTTTAATCATCTGCACGTGAGTGTTTCAGATTTAGAAGTTATACATGTTAGTTTACACACACACACACACACACACACACACACACACACACACACACACACACACACACACACACACACACACACACACACACACACACACACACACACACACACCTTAAAGCTGTCCTTCTGCAACAGATGACGACGTCTAGTATTCCCACAAGGTTGACATTTTTCTCATTGTCTTGGGAGTCAACGTGTGCAACTGTGCAGACCAATCCTGGATCCGAAACTTTGCCACACAGACAGCATATAAGTCCGGGTTTGCTGGGAGAACTCTGCTTTGGTTGTGCCTCCGCTGTCTACGCTCTTCTCTGGCCAGGTCCCAACCGTCTTCGAAAAAACGGTTTCTGCGCTGCAGAGGACTCGCATTGTTTTCTGTCCAAGGCATTGGTTTCAATATCTTTTGGAATGATGCTGCATTATATTTCAGTGTAATCCATCGGTATATAATCTTTTTATATCTTTAGCTGTCCTCCTGGATTTCTGCATGTTGGGGGGAGTTGGCCGTTCAGCACTTGGAACGGTTGTGCTCACGCATGCACAGCACGAGTACGATCCATTTCAGCTGCTTTTTTTAGCCAGCACGAATTCCGTGCTGGTTGCCTTCTCCCGCTGAAGAGTTTGCGAGTGAGGGGACTTTATCCTCCCATGTGAGTCCTGGTATTAGCAGTAAGCACACACTCCCTTCTTTCATTACCCCTGCACAATTGTTGACTCTATACACAGGTTTTATCCGCCCCTGTGTAGAGTACAACTCTCATGTGTGGGGAGGTTCCCCACATGCAGCGCTTCTCAATAGCGTGGAGTCAAAGGCTTTTCGTCTCATTAACTCTCCTCCTCTTACTGACTCCCTTCAACCTCTGTCTCTTCGCCGCACTGCTGCATCTATATCTCTTTTCTATCGCTACTTCAATGGTCACTGCTCTTCTGAACTGTCTGCATGCATTCCTCCACCTCTAAGACGGGCGCGTAGCACCCGTCTAGTAGCAGACTCTCATCCCTTTTCTGTCCAACTCTCTAATGCAAGCGTTAACCGTTACTCCCAGTCCTTCATTTATGCAAAGGTCAACTCTGGAACTGTCTCGCTCTGTCTGTACTTCCTGCTTCCTATGATCTCCAGTCTTTCAAGTGCAGTGTGCCCAGGTATCTCGAAATCATCGGATCTTGAATTTGGCTCTCTCCTGTATTTTGTTTTTCTCTTGGAGGGAACAGTTATTGCAGGTTCTTGTGGCCTTTGGTTCCTTCGTCCTGACATAAACACACACACACACACACACACACACACACACACACACACACACACACACACACACACACCAACTAAGGGTTATCGACCTGCCATCGAAAGGTTAAAGAATGGTCAGAAAACAGGGAGCACAGGAGAGGAAAGGAAGGAGAGGAGAAAAGAGGAAGAAAGAAATAGAGGAAGTAAGAAAGAAGGAAGAAACATGAAGAGAGAATGAGGCGAGGAGAGGAAGGAAGAAAGAATGAGGAAAACATAAAGAAAGAAGTGAGTAGGGGATTGGAAGGAATAGAGTTGAAGAGGAGGAAGGAGGGAGAGAAATGTGAAGAAGGAAGAAGGGAACATGCCAGGCAAGAAATGGAGGAGTGACGCGTGGAGAGGAAGGAATGGAGAGGTGAGACGGAAGGAGGGAGAAAGAGAGAGGTGCGGGATGGGAGAGAAATCCAGTGGAGGCAAGTACACAGAGATGAGAAGGGAAAGGGAGGACCGAATGAAGGATTAAGGAGAAACAGAGAAAGAAAGCGGGATGAGGGACGGAAGAATGGAAAGTAAAGAGTAGAGAAAGGAAGTGAAGTGGGGGAGGAGACTAGGAACAAGGTGGGGGGAGGGAAGGAGTGGAGATAAAGGGAGGAAGGTACAGTATACATTAAGGAATCAGGAAGGAGGCAAGACGAGGGAGGAGGAAAAATATTGGGAGCACGAAGGGAAAGAAAACAAAAAGACATATAGGAGGAAGAATAAAGAGAACAAAAACAAATTGAAAGAGAACGGAAGAAAGACTGAGTGACAAGAAGAAAAAAATAAGGAAAAGAAAATGGAAACTATCTATCTATCTATCTATTGCCAGACGCCTCAATCCCGTTTGGGGTGGCCACAAACAAATCGCCTCCAAGTCGCCCTGTCCCCCGCCATTTCACTGCCCTGCTCCCAACTCACACCCCCCTCTCTCATATACCTCTCCACCCCATCCCTCCATCTCATCCTTGGCCTCCCCCTCCCTCTTCCCCCCTCCACCTCACTCACATACACTCTCTTCGTCAGTCTTTCGCCCTCCATCCTCTCCACATGGCCAAACCACCTCAGTGTGTTCCTCATAACGCTTCCTATCACATCCACATCCACACCACAACGCTCCTTTATATCCTCATTCGTCAGCCTGTCTCTCCACGTGACTCCACAGGCTCCTCTTAAATAACTCATTTCCACTGCTCTCACTCTTGACTTGTGTCCTTCCAACAATGTCCAAGCTTCACTTCCGTACGTTAGAGTTGGTATCACAATACTGTCATGTAGTAACTTTTTCACTTCCATGCTCACTTCCCTGTTTCTTATCACTGCTTTCAAGGAACCAGCAACCTTTCTTCCCTGCTGTACCCTTTCAAGCACTTCACACTCCAAACCTCCATCCTTACTCATCACACTACCCAAATACTTAAACGTACTCACATTTTCCAATTCCTCACCATTTAACCTTGCTGTACATTCACTAACTTCACCTCTCTCAAAGACCATCACGTAGGAGAAAAATGATATTAAGGGTAGAATTCTGGCCACGACTGAAACGAGGTGGACTTGAGGATGAAGATTTTATGAGAAGGAACCGATGACACGAGGAGAGAAAGAAAGGAGATGAATGGGATGCAAAGGAGATGATGATGGAAGACAGATTTCGAGTAGACTGAGATCAGGTGAGAGTATGAGTGTGAGAAAAACTAGTGGGTGAGACAGAAATGAAATTAGTGATAGGAGAAAATGAGAAAGCCATTTTTTTTTTTTGTAAAAAAAAAAATGACTTTGGGCGTTTGGAAAAGCGATGATTAAACAGAAAATTAAAAGAAAGGCGAATGCACTAAAATCTATAAATAACTGTTCTTATGAAATCAGTGGGAAGCAGAATTTAAAAAGTAGTCAATAAAAAGAGAAATACAGAAGTACTTGCCTGAATGTGAAACAATCATAGAGGGGTAAGTGATATACCAAACTACACTATCGAGAACAAATAAAAATAGCCAATTAAAAATCCAAAGCATCAATTCCATCTGCACAGTGAGGAAGAAAAATGAAAATGAAACCAACAGAAGAACTAAAGGAGTGTTACGGATCATGAACAAATTGCCTTGAGAAGCATCAGGATAAATGTAATATAAGTTAAGGTTATCCATTTAAGGACATATACGTTTAAAAAGCTTGTGTGTGTGTGTATGTGTTTGTGTGTGTGTTCTTCTTTTCTGTGTGTCAAATTGCTTTCGTGTTTTATCCTTTTCAGGTGCGGGCGTGCGTGTGCCTCCACAATTTAAAAAAATTGGCTTTCCATTCAGGAACCCCCCCCCCTTTCTCTCTCTCTCTCTCTCTTTTCTCTCTCTCTCTCTCTCTCTCTCTCTCTCTCTCTCTCTCTCTCTCTCTCTCTCTCTCTCTCTCTCTCAATAAAGAGCAATACCCAAAACACACACAACTTGCAAGCCGATATGTTTTGTTTCAATCCAGCATTTTTTCGAGCCCTCGTGCACTCCATTCACTCTGTAAAAGGACCCCAGCTCCCCACCCAGTTGTTACAAAACCATTGTATATACAACTGATGGTGACACCTTTCACTGTGTTAAGCTGGATTATAGGGTCAAGTGGAATCTTTTGTCGCAGTCTACCACTCTCTCTGTTCCTTGTACAGTATTACTGCTCTCTCTCTCTCTCTCTCTCTCTCTCTCTCTCTCTTTTTTTCATACCTCCTTGTCTTCCTGTAAATATTTCTCATTCTCATAGCTTGAACTATTTCTGCCCGTCCTTTCCCGCTTGATCGCTTCTGTCATCTTTTGTCCTCTCCAAAATCACAACCACCACCACCACCACCACCACCAAACGATCATCATCATCATCATCATCATCATCAACTTTCACTTCTTTCTCCATTTTCTCAGTTTACTCTCCTTACCCTCGAATTTTCCTGATATCCTCTGCAGCAGTTACCTCTCATCTTCACATTTTCTTTTTCTATTTTCCTCCCCACCCTCTCCCACCTGTCATAACATTTCAAGTTTTCATTTGTACCTTCCACGTCACAATCCGAGAGTGACACGCACGCACACACGCACGCACGCACGCAAGCACGCACACACACACACACACACACACACACACACACATTTACGAATCTCCTTTCGCTCTCTTTTCCTTTGTTTTATCTCTTTATCGATTACTCATCTCTCTTCACCTTCATTCTCAGCCTCCGCTTTCCACATAGGTTCTCTCCCTTTGTCTTTTGTTTTCCCTTTGCCTTAGTTTCTCATTCTCCCACTCACACATGTTGGTTTCCAGGTCATGTCAAAAGGTCAGGGGAAGGTCATGCATTGTGTTCTCCCAGTGTCAACCTTGTCATTACCCACAGGTGCCAAAACCAGACAAGTATGTGTGTAGTCCAAATATTTGTCCTTCTGGTACGTCCTAGCAAGATTGTTCTGTAAAGCAAGATATATGCAACCTAAAAAGGCACAATGAGAGAGAGAGAGAGAGAGGGGATAGGGATAGCCCATTCCATTTGCAGGTTTATTCATTAAACTCATTTTGGTATCATCATGCCACGCAGACCTTATTCAGAGCCAGAAGAGCATAGTAGATGAGATGAGAGGTGAAGAGAGCGCAACAGACAAAATGAGAAAAGAGGAAACACGAAAAAAAGAGAGGAGGAGAAGAAGGAGGAGGAGGAGGTTATATGGGAAGTGGGCGTCAGGGGAGGAGGAGGAGGAGGAGAAATGGAACGCGGGCGTGAGGGAAGGGAGAAGAGTGGAGAGTGCTGGAGGAAGAAAGGATAGAGAGAGGAACGAGAAGGAGAGGCAAATAAAAAGGGATAGATGTTGATAAATGATGGATGGAGTAAAACAGGATATCTTGTCTGTCATTCTCTACCTGTGTGTGTGTGTGTGTGTGTGTGTGTGTGTGTGTGTGTGTGTGTGTGTGTGTGTGTGTGTGTGTTTGTGTTATCGTACTGCTTGTTCTGTTATTCTCTTCTTTTTCTTTCGTTTGTTTTTTATTTATTCTGAATCAATAATAATTATACTTCCCTTTTTATATTCTACTTCTATCTGTATTATCCTCACGTACGAGATAAAGTTTACTGTCAGTTCTCTCTCTCTCCCTCTTTCTCTCTCTCTCTCTCTCTCTCTCTCTCTCTGTTTTCTTTCCTTTCTGATCTCAATGTCGCTTTTACAGACACTCACAGCATTATACTCTCTCGTACACTCAAAAAAAAAAAAAAAAAAAAAAAAAAAAAAAATTACTACCACCATGTCCTTTGATATAGTTTTCAGACACTGTGCATTATTTCTTTCCTATTTAACCTTTTTTCAAGACTGTAAAATCTTTCCTGCTTTACACTTCTGCATACTTTTTGTACGCGAGCCTTGTTCTGGCATATTCCGCTAATTTCCCGACATTTTCATTCCTTTTCACCATCAGGATTAAGTTGATCCATCATCCCTCCCCCCTCTCTCTCCCTCTCTCTCTCTCTCTCTCTCTCTCTCTCTCTCTCTCTCTCTCTCTCTCTCTCTCTCTTTCGTTTAGGCCTACCCCCAAGGGGCCAAAGGAATGAGTGAGGGAGGGGCGGGAAAAGAGTGATAGGAGACAAAAGAAGTGAGAGAATAGAGTGGAGGGAAGAGAGAAGAGGAAAAAGAGATGGAGAGAGAATTAGATAAAGTAAATGAGTTGGAAAACAAGTGTTGTGAAATATGGGAGGAAATGTGATGGAAGAGAAAGTAGCTGTACTAATTCATATATATTATTTGAAACAGAATCACACAGAAGTGGAGATATGAGAAAATAAAGAAGCAAGAGAGGAAAAAACAGAGCGAATAGATAATACGTAAATTGAAAAGGCAAGAGAATGCGGGAATCACAAAGACAACCACGTAAAGAACCAATAAAATATACAAAAAACATATCAAGTCCAGGTACAATTGGGATGAGAATAAAATAGGATAACAGAAGCATTTAAACGACATAATTAATGACAGCAATATCAATGAATTAACTTGTGAAAAAATTTCAATTATATTTAATCAAAGTCTAGATTCCCCTGTTTAAAACTGATTGCCAAATTAAAAAAAAAAAAATACTTTTTATGGAAAAATCTTGAATGGACAGAATCACCAGTGAAATAATATACAAAAAAAGGATACTTTGAATATGCTGGGGTGAATGGTGTGTGTGTGTGTGTGTGTGTGTGTGTGTGTGTGTGTGTGTGTGTGTGTGTGTGTGTGTGTGTGTAATAATAATACACTTGTCTTCAGCCTCATCACCCACCACATCCACACACTTCCAACATCATACTCTGCTGGTGTCACAAACCAACAGATATCTTCACTGCAACTAAGTAATTCTATAGTGGTTGACAGATTAAGTTAGGCATCTCTCTCTCTCTCTCTCTCTCTCTCTCTCTCTCTCTCTCTCTCTCTCTGCATGCATTTCAGTTCCCCAACACTGGTTCAAGTCCCTGTCTGCCCTCGTTAAACTCTTGTTTAATCACCTCTATGCCACATTAATATTGGACACACAAATTTGCATCCTCATGAGGCGGAAGGAGTTTTTGTAATCATATAATGCCTCAGTGGGTACTGTCTGCTTACCTACTCTTATATGTTGTACACTAAGTAGCCTTGTCATATTGCCCCTACACCTTAATACCACAATGGGTACTGGCTGGTTACCTACCCTTACATGCAGTGCACTACGTAGCCTTGTCATATTGACACTACACCTTACTACCACAATGGGTACTGGCTGATTACCTACCCTTACATGCAGTGCACTATGTAGCCTTGTCATATTGACACTACACCTTACTACCACAATGGGTACTGGCTGATTACCTACCCTTACATGCAGTGCACTACGTAGCCTTGTCATATTGATTCTACTGCTCACAAGAGCTAACATGACACTTCCTGTCAGCTGTTTTATTTATCTTTCTAACTATATATTTATTGCCAGAATCCTTAATCCCGTAAGGGGTAGCCACAAACAAATCGCCTCCATGTCGCCCTCTCCCCCTCCATTTCACTGCCCTGCTCCCAGCTCACACACCCCTCTCTCATAAACCTCTCCACTCCATCCCTCCATCTCATCCTTGGCCTCCCCCTCCCTCTCCCCCCACTCCACCTCACTAACATAAACTCTCCTCGTCAGTCTCTTACTCTCCATCCTCTCCACATGGTCAAAGCACCGCAATGTGTTTCTCCTAACGCTTCCTATCACATCCACATAATTTTTTTTTTCATTTACATATTAAATCACTGAATATGCTTTAATTCATCACGAAGTTTATCAATTCTTCAGTGATATTTTAGTAAAATATTTCAATGCGCTACGGTCCATTCGTAAGGTCTTCAGATATTTTTGTAACATTACTCCTCCAACAATATTTAGATTTTACCTCTTGTTATATTATCAACTGTTATACTTTACATCTCTCTCTCTCTCTGGTTTCTGCACCCCAATCACATCTATATTTCATATCCTGTTGCATTCCCCTCTAGTCCAGTCCAACTCTCTCATCTAATTCTTGGCTTTAAAAATTCCTATTTGATCCTTAATAACTTAATAACTTAATAACTTAATAACTGGGCATTTGTGCATTTGTGCATTTGTGCGTCTAATAAAACACAACGAATAAGGTAACAGATCGTAACCAACAATCCCCCCAAATGGCGCAACGATGTTAAATAATTCATTTTGGATATTAAAAGCTGCTTAAACTCGATCTTACATCCTTGCCATCCACTCATTGCACCAAAAATAAACAGGTCTATGCTTGTGGTATTATGTTGTAGGCCAGCCATGTGTGTTTACATCCATGCCAACCACTGATTGCACCAATTCTGAGAAATATTATGCAGGTGGTACTGTATTGCACCAATCAGTCATCAGCAATATTATGCAAGTGGTACTGTACCACATAAATTATCTGCAATATTATGCAGGTGGTATTGTATTGCACCAGTCATCAACAATATTATGCAGGTGGTACAGTATTGCACCAATCATCAGCAATATTATGCAGGTGGTACAGTATTGCACCAATCATCAGCAATATTATGCAGGTGGTACTGTATTCCACAAGTCATCGGCAATATTATGCAGGTGGTACTGTACTGCACCAGTCATCAGCAATATTATGCAGGTGGTACTGTATTGCACCAGTCATCAGCAATATTATGCAGGTGGTACTGTATTGCACCAGTCATCAGCAATATTATGCAGGTGGTGCTGTATTGCACCAGTCATCAGCAGTATTATGCAGGTAGTACTGTATTGCACCAGTCATCAGCAGTATTATGCAGGTAGTACTGTATTGCACCAATCATCAGCAATATTATGCAGGTGGTACTGTATTGCACCAATCATCAGCAATATTATGCAGGTGGTACTGTGGCGGGGGGGACACAATCTGGCCGCTCTATGGGATGGTACTACTACTCTGTGGCCAGGTTGTGTTAGAAAGAATACTGCCACCGTATTCCCTGCGTGTCGTAAAAGGCGACTAAAAGGGGCGGGGTGAGTGGACTAGGGACCCCCTCCTAAAATGAGACAGGCCAGAGAAAGGGATGGGGGATGGAGTTATCCCCGTACCCTGAAGATTGGGTCCATGAATGTGCGTGGATGTAATACGATTGAGGCTAAAAGGGAGGAGATTGGGAGAATGTTTGTGAGAAGAAAGTTGGATGTGTTAGCTTTGAGTGAAACGAAGATGAAAGGGAAGGATGAGTCTATGTTTGGAAGTGTGAATGGAATGTTGTCAGGTGTTGATAGAGGAAGGGCAAGAGGTGCAGCCTTGTTAGTGAGTCCGGAAGTACAGCAGTGTGTGATTGAATGGAAGGAGGTGTCATCGAGACTGATGTGGGTGAAAGCGAAGTTTGAACATGAGTTGTGGGTGTTTGTGAGTGCATATGGGCCTGGTAGTGAAAGGGATGAAGAAGAGAGAAAGTCTTTCTGGAATGATGTTGATTAGTGTCTGCAGAGTTTTGGAGCGAATGTGAATGTGGTAATGATGGGAGATCTGAATGCTAGAGTGGGAAATGTAGCAGTTGAAGGTGTAGTTGGTATGCATGGTGTGCCTGGCAGAAATGAAAATGGGGAACGAATGATAGCGATGTGTGTTGAGCGAGAGATGGTGATTGGAAATACGCTGTTTGAGAAGAAAGATATTTATAAGTATACACAAGTGACACAGGAGGGTGGAATGGTCGTGGATAAACCATTGATGGACTATGTGGTTGTGTCTAGGAATGTAATAGGAAGATTGTTGGATGTGAGAGTTCTGAGAGGGGAGGGTGGAGGTATGTCTGACCACTACCTGGTGGAGGGAAGGTTAAGAGTAGGTAAGAGATGGGTATAAGCTAGGAGGGTTAGGTGTGGCAGGGAGGCTTTGAAAGTGAGTGAGTTGGATAAAAGAGAGAAAATGATAGAGTATCAGGAGAAATTGAAAGATGAGTGGAACGCAGTGAAAGATCAGGAAAATAGCAGTGTGGAGGAGGAATGACAGTTGTTTAAGAGTGCTGTGGTGGGGCATGCAGAAGAGATCTCTGGTGTGAGACGTGTGGGTAGTGGTGTAAGAAAAGGAAGTGAATGGTGGTGCGAGGAAGTAAGTATGGCTGTGGCTGAGAAAAGACGTGCTTATGAAGTGTGGCTGCAGGGGAAGGATGAGGTGTCTTATGAGAGGTATAAGGAAAAGATGAATAGAGCGAGAAGGGCTGTGCATGATGCAAAAGTGGCAGCAGATGAGAGGCGGGGTAGGCGGCTGACTGAGAATTTTCAACAGAATAAGAAAATGTTCTGGAAGGAGGTTAAAAGGGTGTGAAAGGGAGAGTCCGGGAAGGAAGAGCGAGTAAAAGCAGAGGATGGAAGAATGTTAACTGAGATGGATGCAGTAAGGAAGAGATGGGCAGAGTATTTTGAAAGATTGTTAAATGTAGAGGAGGAAAGGGTGGCTGAGATTGTGTCGGATGGAAGGGTGCAAGGAATAAATGTGTTGGGAGAGTTGAACGATTCTTTGATCATGAAGGAGGAAGTGGAGAAGGTAGTAAAGGAGATGAAAACAGGGAAAGTTGCAGGTATGGATAGGTGTGCTATGGAATGCCTGAAGGGTGGTGGAGTGACTATTGTTGACTGGTTAGTAAGACTGCTGAATGTGTGCTCTGTGAAAGGTATGGTGCCAATTGACTGGGTAAGTGCTTGCGTGGTCCCGTTGTATAAAGGCAAGCTTTAGGGGTATAAGTCTGTTGAGTGTTGTAGGTGAGGTGTATGGTACAGTGTTAATTATGAGAGTTAGAGGGCGTGGTTGGTGATGAGCAGTGTGGCTTTAGGAGAGGGAGGGGATGCGTGGATTAGGTGTTCTCTGTGAGACAAGTGTGTGAAAAGTATTTAGCGAATGGCGAGGATGTGTTTTGGGCATTCATGGATTTAGAGAGAGCGTATGTTAGAATTGATAGGGAGGCTTTGTGGACTGTTTTAAGATTGCATGGACTTGATGGTAGGTTACTAAAAGGGGTGAAAAGTTTTTATGTAAATAGTAGAGCGTGTGTAAGAGTGGGAAATGCTGTGAGTGATTGGTTTCCCGTGAGAGTGGGGCTGCGACAGGGATGTGTGATATCGCCTTGGTTGATTAATATTTATATGGATGGTGTTGCAAGGGAGGTGAATGCAAGAGTTTTAGGTGGAGGTCTGAGTCTGGTGAATGTTGATGGTGGAGAGTGGAATCTGAAGCAGTTGCTGTTTGCCGATGATACTGTACTGGTGGCTGATTCAGAGGAGAGATTGAGATAGTTGGCATAGGAGTTTGGAAGGGTGTGTGATAGGAGGAAATTGAAAGTAAATGAGAATAAGAGTAAAATGATGAAGTGTATGAGGTTGGTAGATGGTAGGAAGATGAATATAGTTTTGAATGGCGAGTTGCTTGAGGAGGTAGAGTGTTTTAAATATTTAGGGTCACATGTTGCTGTGGATGGAAGAATAGATGCAGAAGTGAAGTTTAGAATAAATGAAGTAGGTAAGATGCTGGGAGGGATGAAAAAAGTGTTTAGATGTCGTTCACTTAGAATGGATGTAAAGAGAAAGCCGTATGAGGGTGTTGTGGTACCGACTGCATTATATTGGGCTGAAACATAGAATATGGGTTTAGCAGAGAGGAAAAGTTTGCGTGTAATGGAGATGAGATGTCTGATGAGTATGTGTGGAGTGACGCGTATGGATCGAGTGCGAAATGATGAAGTGCGAAGGAGAACTGGAGTTGTTCGGGAGATGGCTGATCGAGTTGAGCAGAGGGTGTTGCGATTGTTTGGGCATATGGAGAGAATGGATAGTGAGAGATTGGTGAACAAGATAACTAGATCCGATGTGAGAGGTGTAAGGCTGAGAGGGAGGCCATGAATAGGATGGATGGACAGTGTGAAGAGAGCACTGGATGCGAGAGGGATATCTGTTGAGCAAGGAAGAGTGGCTATGCGTGACAGAAATAAATGGAGAGAAATTGTGAATGAATAAATAATGACACAGCCCTTGGGGGATATTCTCCCACATTTGGTCTGACCGGCTAGTCAGGTCAGGTGCGGGTAAGGGGGTGGGTCTATTATGATGTGGCAAGGGTAAACCAGCTCTGGTGTCGGGCCCTGCTGCGGATGTCACTGATTCGACTGCGCAGTTGACCCTTGTGCGGTGTGGTGCGGTGAGGATCTGTCCCTTCTCCCCTTTGGGGCTAAGATGCGAATGAATGTGTTTGAATGGATGAGTAAATGGGGTGTGTGTCGTCCTGTCTTGGCTACCTCCCTTTCCTAGGGGGAAACAGCCTAGGTATATAGATAGATAGGTACTGTATTGCACCAATCATCAGCAGTTTTATGCAGGTGATACTGTATTGCACCAATCATCAGCAATATTATGCAGGTGGTGCTGTATTGCAACAGTCGCCAGCAATACTATGCAGGTGGTACTGTATTGCACCAATAATCAGCAGTATTATGCAGGTGTTGCTGTATTGCACCAATCATGAACAATATTATGCAGGTGGTACTGTATTGCACCAATAATCAGCAGTATTATGCAGGTGTTGCTGTATTGCACCAATAATCAGCAGTATTATGCAGGTGGTACTGTATTGCACCAATCATCAACAATATTATGCAGGTGGTACTGTATTGCACCAATCATCAGCAATATTATGCAGGTGGTACTGACCTGCAAGTCAGCCAGAGATCAGTGTGGACATAATTTAAAATGTAACTGTTATTTTACATGGACATTATACTTCGCATCACTGTATTAATTCTCTCTCTCTCTCTCTCTCTCTCTCTCTCTCTCTCTCTCTCTCTCTCTCTCTCTCTCTCTCTCTCTCTCTCTCTCTCTCTCTCTCTCTCTCTCTCTCTCTCTCTCTATCTCTCTCTCTCTCATTACAAGTATTCTGCCGTATTTATATAATCTTCCATATATTAACCTATTCATCCATCCCATCGAACTTATCATCGATCCTCCATCTATCTCTCTGTCTGTCTGTCTGTCTCACTGAGCTGAACAAATAGCAGGACAAGTGCTGGGGATCAGTCTCAGGCAAGTGGAATGTGTGTGTGTGTGTGTGTGTGTGTGTGTGTGTGTGTGTGTGTGTGTGTGTGTGTGTGTGTGTGTGTGTGTGTGTGTGTGTGAGAGAGAGAGAGAGAGAGAGAGAGAGAGAGAGAGAGAGAGAGAGAGAAAGCTGGTTACAAGACAATTATTTGGATTCCACACTGACTTTAACGAGATTTCTGTTATCTGGCTGAGCTGGCACAGGCGAGGCCTGGAGTGCTCTCTTTGTGTGTGTGTGTGTGTGTGTGTGTGTGTGTGTGTGTGTGTGTGTGTGAGAGAGAGAGAGAGAGAGAGAGAGAGAGAGAGATCTGTAAATGGAAAAAAAAAAATGCTTTCACATATCTATGCACACGCATCCACACATCAGCAAGATGAAGCAAAAAGCAACTCCAAACACACACACACACACACACACACACACACACACACACACACACACACACCATATAGCAAAGAAAAAAAAATCAAAATTTCCATTAAATTTTGCTTCTTTCTTTATGTTCCTCCAGAAGCCAAGGCGAGTGTGGAAGTGAAGTGGGAGTGGGATCCCATAGCTGAGGAGGAGAAGGGGGAGGAAGGGTTGGAGGAAAATAAAGAACTGAGAAAAATAATAATGTGGAGGAAGGCAATGATGATGGAAAAGAAAAGAAGATGATGAGGACGAAGCGAAGAATACATATACCGGTATTGATGATTAATGATAAAGTTTTGTAATAAATTATAACAATATTATTATAATTATTATTATTATTATTATTATTATTATTATTATTATTATTATTATATTATGTCGCAAAAGGCGACTAAAATGGGCGGGTGAGGGGACTAGGGACCCCCTCCTCTGCTTTTTAGTTCCTAAAATGAGACAGGCCAGAGAAAGGGATGGGGGATGGAGTTATCCCCGTACCCTGAAGACTGGGTCCATGAATGTACGTGGATGTAATACGATTGAGGCTAAAAGGGAGGAGATTGGGAGAATGTTTGTGAGAAGAAAGTTGGATGTGTTAGCTTTGAGTGAAACGAAGATGAAAGGGAAGGATGAGTCTATGTTTGGAAGTGTGAATGGAAGATTGGCAGGTGTTGATAGAGGAAGGACAAGAGAAGGTGTGGCCTTGTTAGTGAGTCCGGAAGTACAGCAGTGTGTGATTGAATGGAAGGAGGTGTCATCGAGACTGATGTGGGTGAAAGCGAAATTTGAACATGAGTTGTGGGTGTTTTTGAGTGCATATGGGCCTGGTAGTGAAAGGGATGAAGAAGAGAGGAAGTCTTTTTGGAATGATGTTGATTAGTGTCTGCAGAGTTTTGGAGCGAATGTGAATGTGGTAATGATGGGAGATCTGAATGCTAGAGTGGGAAATGTAGCAGTTGAAGGTATAGTTGGTACGCATGGTGTGCCTGGAAGAAATGAAAATGGGGAACGAATGATATCTATGTGTGTTGAGCGAGGGATGGTGATTCGAAATACGCTGTTTGAGAAGAAAGATATTTATAAGTATACACAAGTGACACAGGAGGGTGGAAGGGTTGTTGATAGAGCTTTGATGGACAATGTGGTTGTGTCTAGAAATGTAATAGGAAGATTGTTGGATGTGAGAGTTCTGAGAGGGGAGGGTGGAGGTATGTCTGACCACTACCTGGTGGAAGGAAAGTTAAGAGCAGGTAAGAGATGGGTGAGAGCTAGGAGGGTTAGGTGTGGCAGGGAGGCTTTGAAAGTCAGTGAGTTGGATAAAAGAGAGAAAAAGATAAAGTATCAGGAGATATTGAAAGATGATTAAAACGCAGTGAAAGATCAGGATAATGGCAGTGTGGAGGTGGAATGGCAGTTGTTTAAGAGTGCTGTGGTGGGGCATGCAGAAGAGGTCTGTGGTGTGAGACGTGTGGGTGATGGTGTAAGAAAAGGAAGTGAATGGTGGTGCGAGGAAGTAAGTATGGCTGTGGCTGAGAAGAGACGTGCATATGAAGTGTGGCTGCAGAGGAAGGATGAGATGTCATATGAAAGGTATAAAGAAAAGAGGAATAGGGCAAGAAGGGCTGTGCGTGATGCTAAAGTGGCAGCAGATGGGTGGGGTAGGCGGCTTACAGAGAATTTTCAACAGAATAAGAGAATGTTTTGGAAGGAGATGAAAAGGGTGTGAAAGGGAGAGTCTGGGAAGGAAGAACGAGTAAAAGCAGAGGATGGAAGGATGTTAACTGAGATGGATGCAGTAAGGAAGAGATGGGCAGAGTATTTTGAAAGATTGTTAAATGTAGAGGAGGAAAGGGTGGCTGAGATTGTGGCAGATGGAAGGGTGCAAGGAATAAATTTGTTGAGAGAGTTGAATGATTCTTTGATCATGAAGGAGGAAGTGGAGAAGGCAGTAAAGGAGATGAAAACAGGGAAAGCTGCAGGTATGAATGGGTGTGCTGTGGAATGCCTGAAGGGTGGTGGAGCGACTATTGTTGACTGGTTAGTAAGATTGTTGAATGTGTGCTTTGTGAAAGGTATGGTCCCAATTGATTGGGCAAGTGCTTGTGTGGTCCCGTTGAATAAAGGCAAGGGTGATAAGTATGAATGTACTAGCTTTAGGGTTATAAGTCTGTTGAGTGTTGTAGGTAAGGTTTATGGTAGAGTGTTAATTATGAGAGTTAGAGAGGGTACAGAGGGAGTGATTGGTGATGAGCAGTGTGGCTTTAGGAGAGGGAGGGGATGTGTGGATCAGGTGTTTGCTGTGAGACAAGTGTGTGAAAAGTATTTAGCTAAAGGCAATGATGTGTTTTGGGCATTCATGGATTTAGAGAAAGCGTATGATAGAATTGATAGGGAGGCTTTGTGGACTGTTTTAAGATTGTATGGACTTGATGGTAGGTTACTAAAAGGGGTGAAAAGTTTTTATGTAAATAGTAGAGCGTGTATAAGAGTGGGAAATGCTGTGAGTGATTGGTTTCGTGAGAGTGGGGCTGCGACAGGGATGTGTGATGTCGCCTTGGTTGTTTAATTTTTACATGGATGGTGTTGTAAGGGAGGTGAATGCAAGAGTTTTAGGTGGAGGTCTGAGTCTGGTGAATGTTGATGGTGGAGAGTGGAATCTGAAGCAGCTGCTGTTTGCAGATGATACTGCACTGGTGGCTGATTCAGAGGAGAGATTGAGACAGTTGGTAGAGGAGTTTGGAAGGGTGTGTGATAGGAGGAAATTGAAAATAAATGAGAATAAGAGTAAAATGATGAAGTGTATGAGGTTGGTAGATGGTAGGAAGATGAATATAGTTTTGAATGGCGAGTTGCTTGAGGAGGTAGAGTGTTTTAAATATTTAGAGTCACATGTTACTGTGGATGTAAGAATAGATGCAGAAGTGAAGTTTAGAATAAATGAAGTAGGAAAGATGCTGGGAGGAATAAAAATTGTGTTTAGTCCCTTAGAATGGATGTAAAGAGAAGGCCGTATGAGGGTGTTGTGGTACCGACTGCGTTATATGGGGCTGAAACATGGATTATAGGTGTAGCAGAGAGCAAACGTTTGAATGTAATGGAGATGAGGTGTCTGAGGAGTATGTTTGGAGTGACGCGTATGGATCGATTGAGAAATGATGAAGTGCGAAGAACTGGATTGTTCGGGAGATGGCTGGTAGAGTTGAGCAGAGGGTGTTGCGAGGGTTTGGGCATATTGAGAGAATGGATAATGAGCGACTGGTGAAAAAGATAACTAGATCCGATGTGAGAGGTGTAAGGCTGAGAGGAAGACCACGAATAGGATGGATGGACAGTATGAAGAGAGCGCTGGATGCGAGAGGGATGTCTGTTGAGCAAGGAAGAGTGGCTGTGCGTGACAGAAATAAATGGAGAGAGACTGTGAATGAATAAGTGATGACGCAGCCCTGAGGGGATATTCTCCCGCATTTGGTCTGATCAGCTAGTCAGGTCAGGTGCGGGAGGGGATGGGTCTGTTATGATGTGGCAGGGGTAAACCAGCTCTGCTGTCGGGCCCTGCTGCGGATGTCACTGATTGTATTGTGCAGTTGACCCTTGTGCGGTGTGGTGCGGTGAGGATCTGTCCCTTCTCCCCTTTGGGGCTAAGATGGGAATGAATGTGTTTGAATGGATGAGTAAATGGGGAGTGTGTCGTCCTGTCTCGGCTACCTCCCTTTCCTTGGGGGAAGCAGCCTAGGTATATAGATAGATAGATAGATTGATTATTATTATCATTATTATTATTATTATTATTATTATTATTATTATTATTATTTTATTATTATTATTGTTGTTGTTGTTGTTGTTGTAGAGATGTTATGACAAGCAAGGAAATTAGGTGGAAGGAAACACCGGTGAAAAAGAGGTGAGATTCATTTCCAACTAGCTTCGCCTGTGGCTTCTTCAGGGGTACTGAAGAAGCCACAGGCGAAACTATTTGGGAATCAAACTCACCTGTATTTCACCCGTGTTTCCTTCCACCTCCTTCCCATTATTAATATTATTATTATTAAGATGATTATGAAGATGTTGGTGATGATGATGGTCATGAGTACGTTACTGAAGATTAAGAATATCGTGATGTTAATGGTGATTGTGAAGTTGGGTGAGAGTGCAGGGGAGGTGGACAAACAGACCTATTCATGGGTCACAAATCAATCATATGCTTCTAGTCACAAGAGTGCAGGAGAAGATCGGGGAGGAAGAGGGGAAAGTGAATGAGAGGAATGGAATGATGTGGTGGATGAGGACAATGATAGCCTAATACAAAGGAGAAAGATGATGATGATGATTATGGTGACAAAAAGAAAATGTGCATGTCATTGGCAAAAGTGAAGAAAATAAAGGGGAAGAGAGAAAAATGAGATGATGAAAGAAGCTGAGAGGGGGAGGAAAGGATGATGAAAGGAGACCTATCACTGCATCATATTATTAGAAGCACTGCATCATATTATTAGAAGCACGATTAAAGGAACAAATCAACAAAGGAATGATGAGGAAATATGAAAGAAGGCAAGGGAATAGAGGGAAGATTACACAGAGAAATAAATAATGCTGCGATATCAATTTATGCAAAAACGTAATTAGGGTATTGTAACAAGACAAATCTGGTAGAGAGAATATAGAAAGGAAACGAGACAGAAATAAGTAAAGGTATGAAAGAAAACGAAACTAAAAATAGTTAAAAGAGGACTTAGAAAAC
This sequence comes from Coenobita brevimanus, assembly GCF_032717465.1. NCBI lineage: Eukaryota > Metazoa > Arthropoda > Malacostraca > Decapoda > Coenobitidae > Coenobita > Coenobita brevimanus. The sequence goes on along the minus strand of NC_136970.1, from coordinate 25,837,455 downwards.
ACAAAGTAACATAAGCAGGGGAAAGAAAAAATGAAAAAAACATGAACAAAATCGTTTAAACGTGAAGAATGAATCAAGATGAGAAAAAACAAAACAAAAAAAGAAAACGAATAAAAATAGAAATGTAAAATAGAAAAACGAAGAATTGCAGAGCTCTTAAAACTAACCAATCTTCGGAAAAGGAAATTGATGGAGAAGAAAAGATTTAGGGGACCCAACAGAATAGAAGAAAGTGGGTTTTATGATAACGACTTGAAAGTTGAGAAAACTGAAGGGAATGAGAGGTAGCTCGTTATACTCCTCACTGAGATGCTGTACATATAATTTCATTCTTATAATCACCCGAAACTTTAATCAAAGTACTGGAGTAACATTTAGAACTGGAGGGTATAAAATTAGTCATCATTATACTCCTTACAGTGCTGGGTGGGCTCTCTCAGTATGGATAAAATAACAGTCTGAATTTATGAACAACAGAATGGAAATGATGGAGTTAATATTGAAAGGCGATGAGAGATGAAGGAATGGCGAGTACAAGAACCTTGTTTAACCCTTTCACTGCAGTGGTTGTGCCAGAGAATTGTTTTGAGCATATGGACTTGAAGAACTAGGATCAGAAGAACTAGCAGGAATGGAAAAGGAAATACAGAAATATGAGAGAGAGAGAGAGAGAGAGAGAGAGAGAGAGTATATGATGGAAAGAAGGACGATAGGTAGAATGGAAGGACTGGTAGGAGGGAGTAAAGTTAAAAGGGGAAAGAAAGAAGGAAGGAATGAAGGAAGGCCGGAAGGTAGAAAGGATGGAAGGAATGTCGAAAGGTAGGGCGGAAGGAAAAAATGACGATCGGAAGGACGGAAGGAAGATGAAGGAGGGAAGAAAATGGAAGGAAGGAAGGAGGGAACAAGATAGAAGGAAGGAGGGAGGGAGAGAAGGAAGGAAGGAAGGAAAGAAGGAAGGGTGAAAGGAACGAATGAATGAAGGAAGGAGGGAAGGAAGGAGGGAAGAGAGTGAACGACAAAACAGATATGATGAAGGAGATGTCTGGGAAGGAATACTAAGACCATCAGTCTTTCATTCTTCTTTCTCTTCCCTTTCATTCTTCTGTATATTATTCTTCCTTCCATTCAAACTCTTCCTTCATTCATCTCTTGACTGCACATTCCAGCTTCCCTGTTCCTTCTCATTTCCTTTATTTTTATTATTGTTATTATTATTATTATTATTATTATTATTATTATTATTATTATTATTATTATTATTATTATTATTATTATTATTATTATTATTATTACTATTATTATTATTATTATTATTATCATTATTATTATTATTAGTATTATTAGTATTATTATTCCTGACGCTCATTCCTTCACTTCTCTCTCCTCTTCTTCATTTTTCCCTTTATTTCCGTCTACTTTCATTCCCTTCACTCTTTCCCCACTCCATTCATCCTTCATTTCAGCCCAAGCTTTCATTCTTTCTCTTTTTCTTCATTCTCCTGTTCCCTCCATCCCTTCCTCCTCTCGTTTCTCTTCTCTACCCACCTTCTCTCTCTCTCTCTCTCTCTCTCTCTCTCTCTCTCTCTCTCTCTCTCTTTCTCCTTTAACTTACAATTTTAATAGCGTTATGATCGGAGTTCGTCTCGACGCAGGAAAGCGACCTCTTATAATATGAAGGTTCTCTCTCTCTCTCTCACACACACACACACACACACACACACACACACACACACACACACACACACACACACACACACACACACACATACACACACACTATTTCACCTTTCATGCACTTTTTATCTCATTTATCCCTCACTCTATCATCAGGCTTTATCTTCCTTCCCTTGTTATTCCCTGTCCAACAAATTTACACAATAATGTCTTGCTTAATTCACCCTCACTTTCGGACTAATAGTCTTTCTGTGGTACACAATTACCATATATCTTTCTGTGGTACACAATTACCATATACTAAGTCATGAGCATATGATCCTGAAAACTCTTGGAAATATCTGAGCAATTATTTGTCAGTTAACTGTCAGATATTGGTAAATATGTATCTACTTCCTTACCACTAACTCAAGTGTTAGCACATATTTACACCCAATCCCTTGAGATTAAGTCGAATTTGGTAAATATGTACATCCCACTCCCTTATCACTAACTCAGTTGTCAGTAAATACGTACACTCACTCCGCTACCACTATCTCAAGTGCTGGTCAATATACTAACTACGCCAAGCCACTCAGTAATTCTGTCTTATACATTCAAAGGCATAAAACTATTAAAAAAAAAAAAAAACACTCTCTACGCAGTAACTTTCTGCTCTCCAATTGGATTAATTATTACATATATATCTCTGAACACTACAATTTTTCTAATATTTTAAGCATACAAGCAAAAAATGGAAATCACAAGCAAAGTACAGAACTTCCTTTATTGTCTCATCGGTCAACGAAAACAGAATTGCAACCCTCCCGATGAAAGAAACAAAACAATGTAAATGAAACACACACACACACACACACACACACACACACACACACACACACAGAACATCCAAAGCCAACAAGTTTTCCTAACACTGACGTATCGGTAAGACTAATCGTCTGGGAAACGAAATGTTGATGAATGTGAATAATGCGTCCAGGGAACTGGTTAATTATCGTCGTGTGTGTGTGTGTGTGTGTGTGTGTGTGTGTGTGTGTGTGTGTGTGTGTGTGTGTGTGTGTGTGTGTGTGTGTGTGTGTTGCAATTACCTCACGTAATGTATTTGTTCTCACACAATGCATGGTAAGATATTATATGAAAATTATAAGTAATGTGCATGTATGTGTATAAGAGAGAGAGAGAGAGAGAAAGAGAGAGAGAGAGCTTGGGGAGCAATTAGATGAGAAAGAGACAGACCAAGACAGACTACTATTGAGAAAACGATATCTTAAATAATGGAAAACTGGAATTGTTTGCCCTGTTATAAAGGCTAAATGTTCAACAAAACTAATGACCTGCATTAAATAAGTAAACAGAATCTCAGTATCTCTGACAATCTCCCCTTCAGAATTACGTATTTTACAGTATGTAGCCTAAGAAATGTACAAAACTGTATAATTACATAGTAAGTACCAGGCTAATACTTCAGGTTCCTGGCTAGAAGCGTACCGATGTTATGTCAGCAGGATAAGAAGCAAGTAAGCACACACGGCTCTTTTTTTTTTTTTTTTTTTATCTTGAAGTTCACGGAAGCCTAATACAAATCTGGCTACAACTTTGCTTCATTATGAAAAATGCACACACACACACACACACACACACACACACACACACACACACACACACACACACACACACACACACACACACACACACACACACACACACACACACACACAAATCTTATTGTGCCTTTGATACTCGTGTGTTCATAGGAAAGAAAAATATGAAAGAAGATAATGAGGGTAATATTTTAATGTTGATATCCACCCAGCAAAACAGCCAAGGGAACCTCTTAATTACATACTGAGACAAAACACTTGCTTCACCTCGCTCATACCACCAGTTATCCCTTCCTTCTCGGCCCTTATACTCTGTCACCTTATCCCGACCACACCACACCTCCTGTCTTCCTTCCCCCCACACCTACCACCTTATCCTACCCTAATACTCAGTTACCTTATCCCACCCACACCACACCTCTTATCCCTTCTTTACTTCAAGACTACAATTTTATCCGAAACCTTACGCTCTGACTCCTTATGCAGCCCACACCACACCTGTAATGTCTTCCTTCCTCTCACACCTGCCACCTTATCTATCCCTTAATCTGTCATCCTATCTCACCCACCCCACATCCCTTCTCTTCTGTACCATCGTTGCTACCAGCTTATCCTACTCTTACAATCTGACACCTTATATCACCCACACCACATTTCCTATGACCTCCTTCTCCTCACACCTACCACCTTATCCTACCCTTATACTCTGTCACCTTATCCCGAACACACCACACCCCTTATCCTTTCCTTTCCCTCACTCCTACCATCATACCCCATCCTTACAATGTCACCTTATATCATCTACACTACACCCCTGTCACCGTGCCTCTTTCTCACTCTGCCGCATCCGCTGTGACTTTTCCCAGCCTCTTCCCCCTCCCCCAACCACCCCTTCCACTCTCCTTTCATCATCACCCCATCCCACTTCATCCCCAGCCTACCACACACACTCTCGCCTTATTTCTCACCCACTCCTCTTTCCTCCACCTCTCTTACCTTCCCAGACAGACCTTACCGCTCACCCTTTCCTTCACCCTGGCTCCCTCACCCTTTCTGCTCACTCCGCAACCCACCCTTCTTTTTCATCCTCACCCTACCACCTACCCCTCTCACTCTCACTTTCGCCTCACCAGCACCAGCACCGAGAAACTTAACTAAAATTTATTGTGAAATGCTGTAAAGAGATTCACGCAATTTATAAAGATGACAAACATGAAGTCTCGTTTCCTTTACTGTAATGACCACATTATTTTTGCAAAATACTTTTGGGTGTAAGATACATTTTTGGGTTAATAAATGCATGGCTGTAATAATATTATTTGTTGCGTTCAACTAACTCCAGCCTCCAGTGTGTGTGTGTGTGTGTGTGTGTGTGTGTGTGTGTGTGTGTGTGTGTGTGTGTGATAAACAAGAATCACTTCAGTTGACATGAGAATGATTTAAAAAGCAAACTTTTGCAGCTGTCAAAACAAATATCTAAGTAGTTTGAAATTAACAGACACTGGCTGTATAATTTATTTTATTAAGTGAATCACTCTCATCTTAAATGTCAGGACCAACTTGCCTAGCCTCGGGCTCCTACGCTCCTCTTGGGGGCACCATAGGATTGGGTAATGGATGGATGGATGGACAAAAAGGTGACTACAAAAAAGGTGACTAGAAATAAGTCATAGATGCAAAATAGAAGACCCATATAATCCTTGCTGTCTTCTTCGTCATCCTATATTTGGAAAGAAGAGAGTGACAGAAATAGACAGGGGTGGTAAAAAAAAACATGAAATGAAGGAGAATGATGGAAAGAGGGAGTGGTGGTCACCGAGCTAAGAGAAGTTAAGTGGAGGTGATATCAGAGATAGAAGAATGGAAATGAAGAGTGATAATATTAAAGGCGATGAAATGGGTAGGAAATGAGAAGGAGATAGGGGTGAGGAGGAAGTTGAGAGCAGAGAAAGACAGCAAGATAAAGGAATATTAGAACACCTGTGTGGAATATAGAAAGGTGTCAGACGCCACGAGTAAGGCAGCCACAGGCACGGAATAGAGAAAATTATAATTCAGCAATGAAAAGAAATTCAATATGAAATTTATACAGAAATATTGTCCACCGTTATATGAAAAACGAAAAAAAAATCTTACAAATATAGCAGTCACATAGGAGATAAAGCAGGAAAAATGAGAAAAAATGAAAAACATGAGAAATAAGGAAGTAAGAAATGACACTAATGAATGATAAGTAAACGTGGGATGAGAGGATATATGAAGAAACGAGACTGAAGACAAAAGCAATAAACATAAAATGAACTTGAAAGGCAAATGTACACATAATGCTGATGAAAGGCAACTAGAAAGCCAGACAAGACATTAGGTATTCTGCTGAATAAAGGAAAAATCACTATACAGGTATTTGACTTTGGAGAGAAAATTTGTTGCACAAAACAAAACAAAAATGTGAAAAGGCTCATGGGCACACAATGAAAGAAAGAAAAAAAAAAAAAGCGTAAGAAACTTATAAGAAAATGACAGAGAAAAGTAGTTAAGACTGAGCAGCCAGAAACACGACACCTTACAAGTTTTTCATTAATTTCCTGGAAACAAGAAACCTGTCTTTATGTGCAACACAATATGTCCTGTCTCTACAAGTGCGACTACGAAAAAAGAACCTTGAGAGAGGTGTGGGCGCAGAGCAGATAAAAAATTTCAGGTACGTCTTTAAAAATGCAAGTATCATTGTACTGTCTTCAAACCCATCAGTGAGAGCTTCTCTCATTAAGCCGAATGAGAGGTTTTAATCACTTGGACACAGTATTAGACTTTTGCTTTTTGTATGAAATATCTGTACCAATGGCAGCAGATCCAGGCATAAGTGAAGGCACACACTACAAAATCTGTGTCAACACATCGGAGAGTAATAGTGTGGGAAGCAGGAGTGTAGAGGAAGTTTATTGTAAATACATATTATACAACATAGTAGAATTTCAAAAATATTTTACTTGGATGATTTTTTCTTTTTTTTACCTGACTCCTCCTCACTCTCATCTGCACTCCCTTACCCCATCTCCATTCCTTCACTCGCCTGGAATGTTTTTTTCACCCCTGTTCCCAATCGCTCAAAACTTCTGTCCTTCTTGTATATTCACACAACTCAGTCATGACGAATGATACGGCAAAGCCGTACAATACACTCGTTTAAACCCGTTCCCATTCGTTCATACCCACACATGCAATCACGTGAACAAGAAATTTACTTCCAGTCTGTACTCAGGTAACACTGTTCGTGTGCATCCAAACATGCACATACTACCACATATACTGCACACACATTTAAAAGTATACACACAGCCATAATTATACATATAGCATAAGTAATTGTATGCATACGTACGTGTATACATTAGTCCCCCCACGTAGCGCACCCCACTCAAAGCATACCACACACACACACACACACACACACACACACACACACACACACACACACACACACACGAGAGAGAGAGAGAGAGAGAGAGAGGGGGGGGAGAGAGAATGTGAGGATAAAAACAGGCGTGTCACGAATTCGCACGAGTGTATTCATACAACTTCGTGACATTGTACTTTGGTGAGAAAACCATGAACTCTAGTGGAACTCCCACTGGGCATCACTCAGTTCAATCATCCTCGTATTCACTTTGATCGGGATGGTTTTCAGAACATTTGTCACTGTTTCAAAAGTGACCATTCTTATCCACGACATTAGTGCTTTCACTGAGTGATTTATTGCATTTTTATATCGTTCACCCTCTTTCCGTTAACCATTGAAGTTAGGCCACGCCTACTTCTGGTGAACATGGCCATCGCTTCCCCCCTTTCGCAGTTTGAACTCAGTCGGCTTTGAGTCACCTCGAGGGTAGGACCATTTGTGCCCAGCATAGAGCAGCGCCTCCGTTGTACAGCGAATACCTGAATCTCCACCTAGACGGTGAATTGGCGAAGCAGGCTTAGCGAATAGAAGCGTTTGGTATTCATCAAGCAGGCCCCCAGACTTTTCGTTCGGCTGCCCTCCACTGACCAGTATTACTGTTCGTTTTTCAAGGCTTAAGTTTGATTAGCTTTTGAATGAGCAAGTGAGTGTATTCTCTTTGTTATTTGAATTCATGAGTCCCCTAGTGACCATGAATTTACCTTTTGAATTCATTTTTGAGATTCATATAAAATAAATTTATTTTATTGTAATCAATAAATTTACAGTTCTTTTCTTTCAGCTCAATGTAATTAGACCCGTGTTTTATTTCTCCACATTAAGCTTATTTTAGTTGCTGCTCCTAGTTTGCACAAACTCCTTACATTATTCATAACTGGTACTTAGGCCAGATCTTTTGTATCAAATTTAAATCCGTTCTACCAGCCAGGAGTTAAGCACCGGCGAGAACCTGTCTATTTTTATTAGCTTTAGTAATTGATTATCGGGGGTGGAGTCACTTTCTCAAGAGGCTAACAGTACTACAAACAGCACTCGTGAATAATTAGTCTCCGCTGTGTACTGTTGAGAAAGTTTATAAATTCTCTTCCTTAGAGAATCGGCGAAGTAAGCCAGAATATAGTAAGACTTAGTACTTGATTTTCACAAGTCAATCCCTTGTCTCTATTTTCGAGCAATATGCAGCATTTTTAATTCATAAAATCACATCCCCCCGTGACATCTGGCGATCTCATTCCAGGATATTAACTGCTAGCTCTAAAGTTATTATAGAGATAATACTCACTCACTCACACCTAGGAATTTGTTATCATTAACGTTTATAGGCACTATCTTACTGGTGGTTATTGATTCATTTCTATTAAGTTTTCATAATAGGTTTCCCAGTCAATTGCATTTCTTTTTCTCATTTTCTTTACCAGTTTAACATGATAAAACTGGTCACCACCAACCTGTGCCTATATTCCTTACTTTTGATTATTAGCATTTCTCTGCAAAATAGCAGTCAGTACTCAGTATTTAGTCCACTCAGCCTTAGTTAAGTTTGTATCATGACCACTAATATCTATGTACAGGAAGCCAAAGGTATGGGGCTTACTGATCCCCAACAAATTAATATGTGCTCTCACAGTTTAGTTACGAACAACAGTGTGAGAGTGATGCCCTTTAGGAGCGTAGAATTCAACGCAAACACGAGCGAGAACAGCACAAGGAACGTGAGAGACAATATGAACATGAGCAAAAACAATGTGAACAATACGATAGAGAACGTGAATACGAGCAAGAACAACGAGAGAGAGAACTTGAATACGAGTGAGAACAAAGAGGGAGAGAATGAGAACACGAACATGCCTAACGCGAGGCACGTGAGAAACATGAATTTGAGATGATGAAGCTCAAGCAAGACTCCTTGGCTTCAGGCACATCTGGTGCAGCCGACCTGAGCTCCACGAGTGCTTTTCCTGCACATGTTCTGGGAATCTCATGCATCAAGCTTCCTTCATACAAGGAAGGAGAGTGAATCGAGCCATTCATAGCTCGTTTCGAAGACATGGCGCAGCTGTACCAGCTGGATGAGGCAGCTAAGCGGCTCCAGTTTCTTAGCTTGTTTGAGGACCCTGCCCTCAATATTCTCCACAGAATTCGTGGAGACACTCTCACATATGAGATGATGAAGGCTGCACCGATCAAAGCGTACGGTCTCACAGCTGACGACACCAGGAGTCAATTTATGAGGGCGCGTCTGCAAGAAAAGGAGACTGCTGTTCAGTTTCTTGATTGACTTACTGTTTACTTAGATGAGTGGATGGAGAAAGATGAAACCCCTCCCATGTGAGAGGGGAAAATTGACCTTATGCTGTGCACGCAGCTAGAAAAGTCATGGCCTGCTGAGCTTATGGCTCAGCTTAAGATCTGCCAGGTAAGGGATGCCAGCCAAATGGTGGAGAAGGCCAGTGCATTCTTCACTGAATATGGGTATCAAACTCGTAAGCAACACACCTGGAACAGGAAAGCTGACAAATCTGTGAAACCGTCTCAGACTGAACACCAGCATGAAGGCCGTTCTCAGAATAATGGTCAAGGTCCAAACAAACCTCAGAAGAAGGACCATGGGCAAAATACCCAGAAACCTGAGTGGAAGCGGGACGACAAGTACCCTAACCAGCAGCAGTATCCGTCACGCAATCGACCGTCAGGACTATCCTTTTCCGCAAAAACCCCAGTGTATCGGAGGCAGGAGGCAAATGCAGCCTTCATTCCTCAAAAACAATACGGTGGTGTCGTCCCTAGCAGCACAGGTACTTCCCCACAGCTCACTAGTCCTCAAGCAATAGTGAATCCTTCTCCACAGGTGGTCAATGCTCCATCTCCCCAGATGGTGAGTACAACCCCTCAGGTATCTAATTCTCAGGGCACCATGTTTGCCGCATCATTCATTCAGCAGCCTTATCAGTAGCTGGCTGCTTCCTCCACAGGCCCTCCCACAGGTAACAGTGCCTTTCTTGTTCAGCCAGGGTTTGTGAGAGGTGTTCCTGTAAAGGCGCTGAGAGACAATGGTTCCTCAGGTTGCTCTGTCAGGCAGTCTAGTTCGGCCTGAGGAGTACACAGGTCGACACATCCAAGCTCAGCTTATTGATGGATCAGTGAGATTGTTCCCTGAGGCTCGTATCCAGGTGGCATCTCCATATTACACTGGTACGACAGTCGCAGTTGTCATGCCAGAACCTTTGTTTGACCTTACAATAGGCAACATAACCGGTGCCAAGTATAGTTGCACCATAGATGATGCTACTCAGACTTCGGCTGCAGTAACACGAGCCATGGCCAGTGTTCCGAACTGTGTCACCCCGGTGACCATTGCATCACTGCAAGATCTGATTTGTAGTCAAGATGTTGTCCAAGAACAACACTCTGACCCGACACTTGCTGCCGTGTGGAAGAAACAAAAGGATAGAGTGATAAAGTATTCACGGAGAGGTCAAGCCAGGTTCCTTTGTAAACAAGGACGGCTGTACCAAGAGTCACAAACACCCCAGGGTGAGGTTTGACTGCAGTTTGCTGTTCCCACTAAGTATCGCCAAGCAATGTTAGAATGGGGTCATTGTTCAGCCTCAGGAGGTCACATGGGCAAAAGGAAAACCCAGGTCCGTATCCGTGTTGACTTTTTCTGGCCAGGAATGGGACAAGAAATAGATAGCTTTGTGCGTTCCTGCAATGTGTGTCAATGTACCACCAATCAGGGACATGTCCTTCCTGTGCCGTTTGAATCCACACCCA